>NC_140969.1:3650877-3805877 GCF_056783735.1 Eptatretus burgeri
GGCTGAGTGGATACTTGGGGGGTCTGGGTGCTTTGGGGGGACCTGAAGAGTTGTGGAGCGCCTTCAAGACCACCGTCCTTGATGTTGCCGGTGGATGTATTGGAGCTCACCGCAGGGCAAAGAAGAATTTTGTCTCTCAAGGGACACTGGATACCATTGACCAGAGTCGCAGGGCCAGGCTGAATGGCAGAGCTGAGCTGTTCAGGGAGCTGAGGCGTAAAACTGTACGTGCACTGAGGGTGGACAAGGAGGCCTATGTGCGAGGAATCTGTGAGGGGGTAGAGCATCACCTGTGGACAGGTGATTCTCGTCCCGCTTACAGGGGAATTTGCGCATTGCGTTCATCCAAGCCCATCCCTCGGAGCACTGCAGTTAGAGCAGAGAGTAGTAGGCTCTTGACAGAGGAGTCTGAAGTGAAGGCCCGCTGGGCCGGTTACTTTGAGCGGTTGTACCAGGCTGATCCCCCAGCTGTCGAGTTGGACGTCAAGGGTGTTACAATCCCTGTTGCTGACCCTCAAATCAACTGTGGTCCACCTTCGCTTGTGGAAACACGGGCTGCGGTGAACCAGTTGAAACAGGGCAAAGCTCCAGGGATCTGTGGCATCCATGCTGAACTTCTCAAGGCTGGTGGAAGTGCTGCACTCGTGTCATTGCATGCAGTTTTATGCTCTACCTGGAACGCAGGCATCATCCCAACTGACTGGAAGAGGGGCCTTGTTGTCCCTCTCTGGAAAGGGAAGGGTGATCGCCAAGACTGCAACAACTACCGAGGGGTGACGCTGCTCTCAGTGCCGGGCAAGGTCTTTGCTCGGATAATTCTTGATAGGGTACGCCACCATCTGCTTGAGCACCAGCGTCCAGAGCAGTCAGGCTTTACACCAAAGAGGTCAACGACTGACCGTATCCTTGCCCTTCGTGTCCTCACCGAACGCAGACGAGAGTTTCGGCAGGGGCTGCTTGCAGCCTATGTTGATCTCTGTAAAGCATTCGATTCAGTGAATCGGGATGTCCTCTGGAGGATTCTTGGTCTTCGTGGGGTGCCACCAAAACTGATCGATCTGATGTCTGAACTCTACTCTGGTACTGAGAGTGCTGTGAAGTGTGGTGGTACCATCTCTGACTTATTTCCAGTTGTTACTGGAGTTCGTCAGGGGTGTGTACTGGCCCCCACACTTTTCAGCACTTGTATGGACTGGATTTTAGGGAGGATGTCTGAGAGATCAAGATGCGGTGCATCGTTTGGGAATGTCAAGATCTCGGACCTTGATTTTGCAGATGATGCAGTCATCTTTGCGGAGACTTTCGATATCCTTTTGGGGGCCCTCGAGGTGCTGAATGAGGAGTCGGAGCCACTGGGATTACGGGTTTCTTGGGTCAAAACTAAGATCCAGGCTTTCGGTGACATCTTGGATGCTGCTGTCCTGTCTGTGTCTGTTTGTGGTGAGGATGTTGAGGTCGTAGAGAGATTCACTTACCTTGGCAGTGATATTAATGTCTCTGCTGGCTGCGAGTCAGAGGTCAATAGACGTCTGGGACGGGCCTGGGGAGTCATGGATTCACTGGATCATGGGGTGTGGCGCTGCCGGTACCTGTGCGGGAGGACGAAAGTCCGAGTCTTCAGGTCCTTGGTACTTCCAGTCTTGCTCTATGGATGCGAGACTTGGACTCTGACCAAGGATCTGAGACGGAGACTTAATTCCTTTGGTACCAGGTCTCTTCGGAGAATCCTTGGCTATCGCTGGTCGGATTTTGTGTCCAACGAGTGGTTGCTGAGAAAGACTCGGATGAGATTTGTTACCTGCATAGTCCGTGAGCGTCAGTTGCGGCTGTATGGACATGTGGCTTGTTTTCCTGACGCTGATCCTGCTCCCAGATTCTCTCAGCGGGGGAGTCTCGTGAGTGGAGGAGGCCAGTGGGCCGACCACGTGCCTCGTGGTTGCAGCAGGTTGACCATCATCTCAAGGAGATGGGGATGGGCCTGGCATCTGCCTGGGGGATGGCCAAACGGAGGCCCCTGGAGTACCGGCGGAAAGTGGACGCAGCGACGCGCTGTTCTGGCACATGCTCCCATACCTGACCTGATTTACATATATATATATATATATATATATATATATATATATATATATATATATATATATATATATATATATAATATGTAGGATGACTGTGGAGGTGAGGTTGAGGAAGAGAGTGAGGGCTGAACCAAAGACCAGATGGTGGAAGCTGAAGGAGGAAGACTGCTGCGTGGAATTTAGGGAGGAGGTGAGGCAGGTGTTGGATGGTGGTGAAGAGGGGTGGGATGATTGGGCAACTACAGCATAAGTGGTGAGGGAGATAGCTAGAAAGGTACTTGGTGTGACATCTGGACAGAGGAAGGAAGATAAGGAGACTTGGTGGTGGAACGAGGAAGTACAGGAAAGTATAAGGAAGAAGGGGTTGGCGAAAAAGAAGTGGGATAGTCAGAGAGATGAAGAAAGTAGGCAGGAGTACAAGGAGTGGTGGCACAAGGCAAAGAGAGAGGTGGCAAAGGCTAAGGAAAAGGCATATGGCGAGCTGTATGAGAAGTTGGATCCAAAAGAAGTGGATAAGGATTTGTACCGATTGGCAAGACAGAGGGACCAAGCTGGGAAGGATGTGCTGCAGGTGAGGGTGATAAAGGATTGCAGATGGAAATGTGCTCACAAGCGAGGAGAGTGTGTTGAGAAGTTGGATGGAGTACTTTGAGGAGCTGATGAATGAAGAAAATGAGAGAGAGAGAAGGTTGAAGAGGTGGAGATAGTGAATCTGGAAGTGGGGTGGATCAGTAAGGATGAAGTGAGGACTGCTATGAAGAAGATGAAAAGTGGAAAGGCAGTTGGCCCAGATGGTATACCAGTGGAGGCATGGAAGTGCTTCGGAGAGATGGCAGTGGGGTTGTTAACCCGATTGTTTAATAAAATCTTGGAAAGTGAGAGGATGCCGGAGGAGTGGAGATTGAGTGTACTGGTTTCGATTTTCAAGAACAAGGGTGATGTGCAGAGCTGTGGAAATTACAGAGGGATAAAGTTGTTAAGCCACACCATGAAGTTGTGGGAAAGAGTAGTGGAAGCTCGGTTGAGAGGAGAGGTGATGATCTGTGAGCAGCAATATGGGTTTATGCCAGGAAAGAGCACCACTGATGCGATGTTTGCTTTAAGAATGTTGATGGAGAAGTATAGGGAAGGCCAGAAAGAGTTACATTGTGTGTTTGTGGATTTAGAGAAAGCTTATGATAGGGTGCCAAGAGAGGAGTTGTGGCATTGTATGAGTAAGTAGGGAGTGGTGGAGAAGTATGTGAGGATCGTGTAGGATATGTATGAGGACAGTGTGACAGCGGTGAGGTGTGCGGTAGGAATGACGGACCGGTTTAAAGTAAAAGTGGGATTGCACCAAGGATCAACTCTGAGCCCTTTCCTGTTTGTAATGGTGATGGACAGGTTGACGGACGAGATCAGACTGGAGTCTCCATGGACTATGATGTTCGCGGATGACATCATGATCTGTCGGGAGTGTAGGGAGCAGGCTGAGGCGAGCCTCGAGAGGTGGAGGTACGCACTGGAGAGAAGGGGAATGATAGTCAGTCGGAGTAAGACGGAGTTCATGTGCGTAAATGAGAGGGAGGGTGGTGGTATGGTGCGGTTGCAAGGAGTTGAGGTGGGGAAGGTGGATGGCTTTAAATACTTGGGATCAACTGTCCAATGTAATGGAGAGTGTGGTAGAGAAGTGAAGAAGAGAGTGCAGGCAGGATGGAGTGGGTGGAGAAGAGTTGCAGGAATGATTTGTGACAGAAGGGTAGCTGCAAGAGTGAAGGGGAAAGTATCTTAGACGGGAGTAAGACCAGCTCTGTTGTATGGTTTGGAGGCGGTGGCACTAACAAAAAGACAGGAAGCGGAACTGGAGGTGGCAGAGTTAAAGATGCTGCGATTCTCGTTGGGAGTGACGAGGATGGATAGGATAAGAAATGAGTATATTAGAGGGACAGCGCAGGTAGGACGGTTTGGAGACAAAGTGAGAGAGGCGAGATTGAGATGGTTTGGACATGTGCTCAGGAGGGAAGCGGAGTATATCGGTGAGAAGGATGTTGAAGATGGAGTGGGTGGAGAAGAGTTGCAGGAGTGATTTTTGACAGAAGGTAGCTGCAAGAGTGAAGGGGAAAGTATTGTTTCGAATTTGCCGCCCGCACAGCGGGCAAAAGTGGCAAATTGCCGCTTTAGCCAATGGCGGCCGTCTCACCCAGCGGACGGACAATTCAGTCGCGACTTTCCGGAACAACGCCGAAAACCAGTCACGGGTGTGCTCCAATGCGCACACCACGGCCTAGTCAATGTACTACCCGCGCGCGACAGGGTCACTCGTCAAATTAATCGATATACCTAAGTATTCGCGTGGGCAGCTTACCGAGAGACTGTACCTCAGCTCGGCCTGCTCGGACACGAACCGATAAAGCGGTTCGTTCCATTCTGGGATAACCGAGCGGTTTATTATCGCGAGAACTTGCTGGACCCATTTCTTTTATCGGCTATTAAAAAGCCCGCTATTATTCCGAGAGCAATACGGCGGTTCGATGGGGAAAGAGGACACAACGAACGGGTTAACATTCACACAAGGACATTTATTTATAATAGCACGCATGCAGGCATGCACGTATATATTTATGCAAGGCAAAGAAAAGCACGACAAGAAGAACTGCAACCGTCTATTATTATTATTATTATTATTATTTACAAGCACTTACACAGTTCTACTTGCGGGACATGGCGCCACAACATTCACACAAATAAAAGCAAAGAAAGACCCCCTCACAGACAAGGAAGCCAGACTGGACCCGTAGGCCTTTCTGTTCAAGGAGCTTGGTTGACCGAAGGAACTCCAAGAGGCCACCGCAGGTTACCTCCACCCTCATGGTAACTTGGTTGGACGACCCTCGATGGACCCTGTCGAGCACCTCCACCGACTGACTGCTCCACACAGATCGAGACCTCCACCGACCGACCAACAACCAACTCATAGATCAAGACAGCTCGACAGCTGCTCGACAGCCCCCTTCGCTCTTCCAGCGCGAGCTTTTATCCCCCTTGGCTTCCCGCCCCGCCCTCCTCTCAGCTCCTGCAGGGAAACTTCCAGAAGGGGGGTGTTTTTCGTAGCAGTCATTCCCGGTCGCTCTTCTTTATTCTCTCTCTCCACTCACCCACCACTCAAGTAAGAGGAAAAATATGTGCGTTATCGGAACGCCTTCTTCTTTCTCCATGGCAGAGACAGTTTTTGATGCGGAGAGGGTTGTAGCGTGGTTGTGGAGATGGTGGTTGAGGTGATCGTGGTTGTTGTAATGGTGGCGTGGTTGGGCGCTTGTGGAAAAGGTGGTTGAGGTGATCGTGGTTGTTGTAATGGTGGCGTGGTTGGCGTTGTGTGGTGGTCGTGAGGGTGGTGTGGTTGGGCGCTTTTGGAAAAGCTGGTTGGTGGTGTGGTTGGTCTAAAATAGCGATAGCAAAGAATAACGGCTAACTCAAAGATCACAGCCCTGTCCACACGAATAATCCCCATTAAACAACGGTGGGGAAATCTAACTGAAAACGGACTTAGCGATAAAACTGATCTTGGGGATATCCTTTATGGTGCTCTGCTAATTTCCACAACCGAAACACTACCCCCTCCCCTTTTTACAGACTCGTCCCGAGTCGTAGAATTTTCGTGTGCCATCATGTGTAAGTTTCCCCTCGTACGTTTTATCTTCGGATCCCTGAGTGCGACATTTAGTGTATTCGTGTCTCAAAAATAAATAGCCTACGGGCTGAGTAACTACCTAAACAAACCCACTCATGCAAGCAACTTAACTAAATTGCCAGCGCTATGACACACATGCAGGGGGAGCAAAACCATGTACAATTTAGCCTTAACTTAAACCTTGACCTTATAATTTTACACTAAACCATGGCCCAGGACTGATGGACTCTGTGGGGAAAAAGGCACATAGCAAAGTCATCCCACAGGCTATTTTGTGAAACAGAGAACCAGGCTACGCACACGCAGTCTCTGACTCATGAATCCAATACAGGTGACAGGGAATGTGGCCGGCTGCACCAATGCAGTCCTTGGCCTCCCCCTTGAAATGAGCGCAGTGAACACAAACGGTGCACGGGCTGCACAAATGCAGTTTCCAGTGTGCGGCTGCCTGCAAGGCAGTCCCTGCATAACACTGAATGGGCACTGACGCAAGCAAACACAAGCAATGAACAGTGCACGGGCTGCCAATGCAGTCCCGTGATGCGGCTGCCTACAGGGCAGTCCCTGCAGGACGCGCGATGATCCTGGCGCACATGACACCTGAATGGATGAGCAAATGCAACAAACACGGTGCACTGCCTGCCAATGCAGTCCCGTGATGCGGCTGCCTCCAGGGCAGTCCCTGCAGCATGCGCGATGATCCTGGCGCACATGGTGATGAATGGATGGGCAAATGCAACAAGGGCTAGCAGGCATGGGGTTAAGGCAAAGGCAGGCAGACAAGGCAAAACAAGGCCGTTGTAGCAAAACAGCCGGCAGATGAACTGACCGGCACAGGCCTTGTATCAAAACAGCTGGCAGATGAACTGACCAGCACAGGCCTTGTATCAAAACACAGCCAGCAGGTGAACTGACCGGCACAGGCCTTGTAGCAAAACACCCGGCAGATGAACTGACCGGCACAGGCCTTGTACCAAAACAGCTGGCAGATAAACTGGTCGGCCTCTTGTCTTGTCCGGCAAGTGTGTGGAGGGAGTGCAGTGGTGCTGGCCACTCGGAAGGCGGGCTCGGACCTACCCTACTGTCTCCCTCCCAACCTATCGCCTTTGCCTGTCTGTCCATACCCACTCCCTTAATTTGCAAAAAAATCCACAATTGAGCCCCATCTTATTTTTTTGTTTTATTTTATTTTTATTTCCCAAGAAATCGTCTCCCTTACCCCTTTATTGTCTTTGTCTGGCTAACCTATTCTGTCACCTAGCCTACTCCCAACCCCTACGTTCCCTTCCTGGAGGGAAATAAGGGAGAGCTAGTGTCCTGTGTCGAGGCCCATTGAAGCCTCAGAATGGCCTCCTCAGATTTCAGCGATCTAACTTCATCACGGTGAGTCCAGCGGCCCACAACAAGAGCGAAGGGATGGATGGTGCGGAGGGGTACATTTCTCTATCTACCCTAACATTATTAACTTTAAACTACCCAGGGCTTTCCAAAAGCGCCTCTCGCTTAAACTACTGGTTCTACCAACCAAGATTCCCGTCATCTGTTTTGGTGTTCTCACAATTTGGGCCTTGCCCTCAAAGTTTCCTCCCGTGCCCTTGCACGGTTTCGTGGCTGGGACGCGTGGCTCCCTTGGCAGGAACCACCCTCTGCTAATTCTCAAACTATGGCACCCCCGGGCCCTGCAATTGTCTCCGAGCCTACCAGCTCCCTAAAGACTGGGGAGTGCCCTCCCTGGTGACTCCCCTGAAACGCTCACATGGCAGGCTGGCACCCTGGGCCCCTTCCCTGGGTGCCCATGCCCAATGCACTGCCCATGTGGCCAATGGCGCCCCAGACCCCGCATCATGCGGGCCCACCCGTGCCCACTATGCTATCCCGGCCCCCTCTGGACCCTTGGCCTACCGCGGCCGACTAGCCCGGTGCCCGGGGTACCCAATAAGCGATACCCATCGTTCGCAGCCATGCTCCCAGCCCGTCAACAGGGCTCCTGCACCCCTCTAAACGGGTTTCGAGCCTTCGTTCCCACCAACAGCAAAACGACCTCCATTTTGTCAATTTGACTAACCCCCTAACTCACATTATACTGGCCCCGGGGTCCCTTGGGTGGGAATCACTCCTCCCCCCAATCACTCATCGCACCATACATACCACATTCGCTCCATACACACAGGCCCGCTGGCCTCACTCACTCATCATGTACTTTTCCCATTCCATTTCTCACACATCGCTGATCACTGCCATTCTTCTCACTGCATCCCCTAACTACTCCGTGCTCCCTCGTCATCCCTTAAACTAGTAGCACATTCCATTTAACTCTACGTAGCTAAGCTATGTCCCCACTACACATCCAAAGTCTGTCCTTGTCCTCAAAATCCAAAAATCAATTTCCCATCCTAAATCGAAACTGCAATCCCTCTAACTAATCCATTCCACGGGCCCCATGAGGACTTGTCCCTGCCCCATTAAGCCGGTCCAGCTATCACTAACCCTTCCCCCTAACTAGTGGTATCCTGTGCCCGGGCCAAGGGGGTCTTCCACCCCTTGCCCAGGAATCCTGTTCACCCGAAGCGAGGCTTGCTTTTTAATTTTTTATTAAATGTGGCACCAGCGCGGCAACTCGCAACCTGCGCACTGTCCCCGTGACGTCATGGCAGCTGCTCGCGCTTCGTGCACCTCATCCCTCCTCGGACGGTACCATCAGGCAGGGATTTCCCCTCCTGCCGGATTCCGACCATGCAGCCACGACGTCACCCTGTGCATTAAAAACAAGCCTCGTGTTTCGAGAGCTTCCCCACGCGAACACGTGCTCTACTCGGTGGAGCTTCACAAACACGCTCGTGTGGAGAACCCATCCGGTCCAAATCTATATCCAGCCTACCTTCTGTCCGTCCGCGGGATCGGCTAATCCACCGCGTGCGTTTACGGACCGGGCTTCACTCCCGCAGGCGTGCACGTGGCGGCCTCGTGCGTAGCACAGCACGGACCCCGTACGTGCTGCCGTGCAAACCCGGCACGGTTCCCAAAACATCTACGGCTGCTACTCGGCCTTTGTCCACTGTCAGGCACCGTCGTCGTCGCACTCTCGCGCACAAACTCCCACGTGCCACGACGCTTACACACCTCACCAGGACAATCGGACATGTGGTTGCGTGTTCCCGCATGCCAGCCGCCATCTCACTCACATACAGCGACCTCACACACACGGTCTCTCTCACACACGGCCGTTCTCTCACGCATGCCCTTTCACTCGCACACGTGGTTCCACTCACACACGGCCTTCCACTTACACAGGGGATTTCACTCACACACACCATTTCACTCGCACACGCTGTCTCTTCCACACACAGTGCTTCATCCACACACGGTGTTAAATCCACACACGGTGTGCTGGGAGGCACGCACTTCGGCTCACTCGCAACCTCGCACACCATTTTACTCACACACGCGGTCTCTTTCACACACAACCTTTCACCCACGCTATGCGTGCTTTTCAGCACACATTTCGCCACACTCGTGAACACACACACCGGGACATTCACACTGGGAATTTGTGCCCCAAGGGGTGCCGGGGCCTTCACACCCCCCCAAGCTCCACGTGCACCCATCCACAGCACTCGCCCCCTCTAACTCGCATAGCTCGACCGGACCCACCTGGTCGAGATCCGCTTCAAGGGAGCATAGTCTCCCTCCATTACTGAAGGAGGCTATCCGGCTGCTTGCACCGGGTCACAACACATTCCCCGAGCTCCCCCTCATCGTCCTCCACTACCTCCATGTGTGTCTGCTCGTCTTTCACCCCGTTTTTATTGTGTAGTCTCTCCACTACCGTTTCTACCTCCTGTGTCTCTGTTATTTCTTTTACCTCTTCCATTATTTCCCTCGTCTCTACGTGTCTCGTACACGTCTCCGTCACCCCATTTAATTTTTCCCTCTCTATCACCGTCACTCTCTCTGCCGTTACGAGTCTCGTCCAACATGTCTCCCATATTAATTTGTCCTCCATTGCGGGGCCGACACAGTCCACACTCCTCCCCCCGACCGTTGGTTCGGTCGTACTGCCACATGGCGCCACCATTATGCCCGCCTGCAGGCATCGCCCCACGCGCTGCATCTCTCCCTGCAGTGTTTACATATTTGCATCTATGCCGCCCCTTATTGCATCCATTTTGCCATTCGTGGCTTGTAAATCGCCCCGCAGATCCCGCATGTTTGCATCCATCTTGGCGTCCATATCGTGCGCATTCGTTTTCATTTCGCTCATCAACACCTCAAACATTTCCATCATCTGATCCGTGGGCGGATTCGTACGTGGGGGCGTTCGTCCGCCGCCCCTGCCAACTGCGCCCATTTCGAGCTCTGCGTTTATTTACGGGGTAAATTCATCCTGTATATTAGGAATGTCCTGCACGGGGATTTCGCCCTGGGCCATGGATTCTATTATTTCCAAATCCATTACCCCCTGCGGCCGTTCACCTTGAACCGCCATCTTGCTTATCGGAACAATTTAAAAGCTCGTATTTGGTGGGGATCGAGGGTCGCTCCACACACCCCTGACCCGATTCCCGTTAATTTGGTTCGGAGGCGAGATGGGTTTTAAATCCCACTCCTGACACCAGTGTTACGAATTTGCCGCCCGCCCAGCGTGCGAACAGCCGCTTTAGCCAATGGCGGCCGTCTCGCCCACAGGACGGACAATTCAGTCGCGACTTTCCGGAACAACGCCGAAAACCAGTCACGGGTGTGCTCCAATGCGCACACCACGGCCTCGTCAATGTGCTACCCGCGTGCGACAGGGTCAATCGCCAAATTAATCGATATACCTAAGTATTCACGCAGACAGCCTACCGAGAGACCAAACGTCAGCGAGGCCTGCTCGGACACGAACCGCTTAAGCGGTTCGTTCCATTCTGGGATAACTGAGCGGTTTATTATCGATATATATATATATATATATATATATATATATATATATATATATATATATATATATATATCTATATATATCTATATATATATATATCTATATATATATATATATATATATATATATATATATATATATATATATATATATATATATATATATATATATATATATATATATATATATATATATATATATATATATATATATATATATATATATATATATATATATATATATATATATATATATATATATATATATATATATATATATATATATATATATATATATATATATATATATTGTTGCGTCTTGCGCCCCGCCGGCGTGCGAACGGCCACGTACAACTCGAATCGCGCACTGCCGCCCACCGGACGGACAATCCAGTCGTGACCCTCTCGGACTAACGCCGGGAACCAGTCACGGGTGGATCTTTCGGTCTCACCGCGATCGAGCCAATCAGCCCCCGCGTGGGATAGGGTTGCTCGCCAAATTCGAACTACCTAAGTACCCACGCGGAGGGTAGACCGGGCGATCGCACCTCGCCGCAGGTCGACTTCGGACACGGGCCACTTAAGCGACCCGTTCCGTACTATCAGAATAACCGAGCGGTGTTATCGTCGACCTCGACGGATCGATTAATTATCGGGCGTACTCAGCCCACTACCAACCCTTTACGTGAAGCAAGATGGGGGTTCAATGGGGGAAAAGACGAAGCGAAGCGGGAGACAGTTCAACAATAAAGCACATTTATTCTCGGCACACGGGAAGCACACAAATACAATTCCACCAAATGCACACAAAAAAAGAAAACACAATTCCATTTACACAAAAAGCAAACATAAAAGTGAAAACACAGTGCAGAGCTAATTCCGACTACCGAGCACACGGCAACACTTATACAATTCTACTTCACAGACGGCGCCGACAACACATACCCAAAACCAAGGAAAAGAAATACCTCAAGAATGAGGTAGGCCTGGGGCCGAGACCTGGTCGGGCCTACCCGTCTGGTGATGAGACGCGGAGCGGCGATGGCCCCGCAACCCGCGGGCCTCGTGGACAGTGCCTGGCAGGGGGTGGGAACGGGGCCCCCTTGGTCGCACTATCTCAGCGCGGGGGGAAACAGGAGGGGGGTTGCTGATGCTCGGGGCATAGAGGATCTTTATTATATGCGCGACGGGCGCCTCCACCTCGGCCAGGTCGCGCTGCCGGCCTCCCTCGGGCGCGCAGCTCCTTGCACGACGCGAGCACCCTTCGTCCGACTCGCCGCCTCTCCACAGCTCGTCCCCTCCGTTCCGACTCTCCTTCGCCTCGTTCCGACCTTTACGACTCCCTTCTTCCTCGTTCCGACTTCTTACTACTCCTTTCTTCCTCGTTCCGACTTCTTACTCCCCTTTTCCCGACGAACACCGTCCTTTATCCCCCGTAACTTCGCCTTTGACCCCCTCCCTTTGACCTTCAACTCGCTCCCCATTGGCCCGACAAAAAGCGGGCGTGAAGGCTTTTTGATCCACAAATTTGCATATACCGACCGCCCTGGGGGCGGCACCAATTCGCCCCTCGCTCACCGATTGGACGGCAAAAAGTGGGCGTGTGTCGTTTTGGATCCGTTTTTGAAGCAGAAAATCCGTGGTTTTGTACACGCTGTTCAACGTGCGCCCTACACGAGTCCAGCATCGGTGCCCATGAGTGGCGCGAGATGACGGTGATGCGATGGTGGCGAGTTGTGACGGTAAAGGTCATGGCGGTTGTGGTGAAGCGGCGTTGTGGTTGGTGGTTGATGTTGTGGTTGTGATGGTGGCGATTGGTCCAAAATAAAGATAGTAAAAGAAAAACGGCTATCCTGAAGAGTCGCAGCACGTATAAATGACATGTATTCCCACTAGACAACGGGTTTGGGCCTAACTACACATGCACTTACCGAGATACCTCACCTAAGGGACCTGAATGGTGGTTTGCGAATCTGGTAACCACAACACTACCCCCTTCCTTTTACAGACTCGTCCCGAGTCGTCAAATTTTCGTGTGCCATCATGTGTAGTTTTCCCTAGTACACTTTACCTACGGATCCCTGAGTGCGACATTCATGGTATTCGTGTCCCCAAAATAAATAACCTGAGGGCTGCGTAACTACCTAAACAAACTCACTCACACGGACGACTTAAATAAAATTGCCGGCGCTAGACAGACATGCCGGGGGCGCACTCATATTTACAGTACATCTTACCCTTAACTTACAAATCTTACACTAAACCATGGCCCAGGATCATTGAACTCTGCAAAAGAAAGCAGTTAGCAGGGAGCCAGGCTGCCCGCATGCAGTCTCTGGCTCAAAACAATGCAGGTGACAGGGAACGTGGCTGGCTGCTCCCACGCAGTCCAAGGCCTTCCCTTTTGAACTGAACGCAGTGAACCACAACGGTGCTTGGGCTGCACAACGCAGTCTCCGTGCCAGCTCAAGTGGCACACGCAATGAGCACAACGAATGGATGCATGAACGGTTTGAACTGAATGCAGTGAACCACAACGGTGCATGGGCTGCACAACGCAGTCTCCGTGCCAGCTCAAGTGGCACACGCAATGAGCACAACGAATGGATGCATGAACACAAACACGGTGCACGGGCCGCCACTGCAGGCCCGTGTTGTAGCTGCCAACAGGGCAGTTCTTGCAGCTTGCAAACTGTTGCTTTTACGATCCTGGCGCACATGGAAATGAACAGGGGGGGGCAAAGCAAAAATTGAACGGGGGCTGGTGAACAGGGGCAGTGGGCATGGCATGGCAAAGGCAGCAGGCAAACACAGCCCGCAGAAGAAGACCGCTGCAGGCAAACACAGCCCGCAGAAGAAGACCGTTGCAGGCAAACACAGCCGGCAGATGAACTGGCCGGCACAGGCCTCGAAGAAAAACAGCCAGCAGATGAACTGGCCGGCACAGGCCTTGAAGCAAACACGGCCAGCCGATGGCACAGGCCTTGCAGCAAAACAACAGCTGCCGATGAAGTTGGCCGGCCTCCGCCTTGAAGCAAAACACGGCCAGCCGATGAAGTTGGCCAGCTCTTGCCGTTCAGTGGAGGTTGGTGGAGGGAGTGCGGTGGTGCTGGCCACTTGGAGGGCGGGCTCGGACCTACCTACCTGTCTCCCTCCCAACCTATCGCCTTTGCCTGTCACTGTACATACCCACTCCCTTAATTTGTCAAACCCCAATTTAGCCCCAACTTAATTTTTTTGTTGTTTTTATTTTTACTCCCCCACTATAAATCGTCCCCTAACCCCCTTTATCGTCCTTGTTCGGCTAACCTATTCTGTCACCTAGCCTACTCCCAACCCCTACGTTCCCTTCCCAGAGGGGAATAAGGGAGAGCTAACGTCCTGTGTCGAGGCCCAACGAAGCCTCAGAATGGCCTCCCCAGAGTTCGGCGATCTTACCCAAAGTGGGTCCAGCGGCCCACAACGACAGCGAGGGGATGGATGGTGCGGAGGGGGCACATCTCCTAATCTACCCTAACCATTTAACTGTTAAACTACCCCGGGGCTTTCAACAAGCGCCTCTCGCTTAAACTATTGGTTCTAACAACCCAGATTCCCGTCGCCTGTGTTGGTGTCCTTACAATTTCGGGCCTCGCCCCCCAATTTCTCTCCGTGCCCTCACACGGTCTCCTGGCTGGGACACGTGGCTCCCTTTGGCAGGCACGACCCTCTGCCGAATCTCCCGCTATGGCACCCCCGGGCACTACACTGCCTCCGAGCCTACCAGCTCTAACACCGGGGAGTGCCCCCCATGGCACCTCCCCTGAAACGCACACGTGGCAGGCCGGCCTCCCGGGCCCCTTTCCGAGGGTCACCCGTGCCCACTGCACTGCCCACGCGGCTAATGGCGCCCGGGCCCCTGCACCAAGCAGGCGCACCCGTGCCCACTACTCTATCCCGGCCCCCATGGCCCTTGGCCTACCGCGGCCGACTAGCCTGGTGCCCGGGGTACCCACTCAGCGATACTCACCTTTCGCAGCCACGCTCCCAAGCCCGTCAACAGGGCTCCTGCACCCCTCCAAATGGGTCTCGAGCCTACATTCCCACCAACAACAAAACGACCTCCATTTTTCAATTTGACTAACCCAGCTAACTCAATCTACACTGACCCCGGGGTCCCTTGGGCGGGAGTCACTCCTCCCCCCAATCACTCATCGCACCATGCATTCCCCATTCACTCCATTCACACAGACCCGCTGGCCTCACTCACTCAACATGCACATGCCTCACAACTCACCAACTCTTCAACACACACACCGCTGAACTCTGCCATCCTTCTAACTACCTCCCCTAACTAGCTCGTGCTCCCACGTCGTCCCTTACACTATAGCACGTTCCTTTTAACCTACGTAGCTAAGCTACGTCCCCTCTACACATCCACAAGTCTGTCACTGTCTCCTAACTCATTTTATTTCCCAACCTAAATCTGACTACAATCCCTCGAACTAATCCATTCCACGGACTCCATGAGGACTTACCCCTGCCCCATGAAGTCGGTCTAACTAAGCTAACCCTTCCCCCTAACTAGTTTTCATCCTGTGCCCAGGGTTAAGGGGGTCTTTCACCCTTTGCCCAGGAATCCTGTACACCCGAAAGTGAGGCTTGCTTTTTCCTTTTTTTTTTTTTTCATGCGCAGCACCTGCGCGGCAACTCAGAGCTCACGCACTTTGCACCTGTCCGTGACGTCATGCAGCTGCACGTGTTCCTCGTCCCTCCTTGGACGGGACCATCCGGCAGAGATACCCCTCCTGCCGGATTCCAACCCCACGTGCAGCCATGACGTCACCGTGCGCAAAAAAAAAAACACAAGCCACACGTCTCGAGGGGTTCCCCACGCGAACACATGTGCTTTGCCCGTTGGAGCTTAACACACACGATCGCGTGGAGAACCCGTCCGGTCCAAATCCGTTTACCTGCCTAAACTTTGTCCGTCCGCGGGATCGGCAAATCCACCGCTGGCGTTTCCGGACCGGGACTTCACTCTCGCAAGCGAGCACGTGGTGGTCTCGTGCGTTGCACAGCACGAACCGCGTGCTCACTGCTGGGTGAACCCGGCACGGTCCTCGAAACAACTACAGCCGCTACTCGGCTTTCTCTCCTCTGTCGCCTTCGTCGTCGCCATTCCACACACGCATACCTGCGTGTCACGACGCACACAGTCCACACCATCACATTCACACGGGGAGACGCGGCTGCGTGCTCCCGCATGCCAACCGACATCTCCCTCTCATACCGCTCTCTCACACACACGGTCTCCCTGGCACACAGCGACCTTGCACACGGCCGTTCACTCACGCGTGCCTCACTACTCACACAAACCATACTACTCACACGTGGTGCTCCATTCACTCGCGCGGGGGCACTCACCCGCGGTGCCTCGCCCACACACGCGAGGGCACTCAACCGCTGTGCCTCATCCACACACCGTGCCTCACTCATACACGCGGGGGCACTCACCCGCGGTACCTCACTCATACAGGCCGTTTCACTCACACCCACGGCCTTTTCCACACCACGTCCCTCACTCATACACGCGGGGGCACTCAACCGCGGTGCCTCATCCATACACGCGGGGGCACTCACCCGCGGGACCTCACTCATACTGGCCGTTTCACTCACACACACGGCCTCTTCCACACACGGTTCCTCACTCACACCTTGCACCACACACACAGGGACAACCACACTGGGGATTTGTGTCCCCACAAGGGTCTCCGGGGCCTCTACACCCCCCAAGCTCTCCGTGCACCCGTCCACAGCACTCGTCCCCTCAACCTCGCAAAACACGACCGAACTCACCTGGTCGTGACTCGCCTCAAGGGGGCATACTCCCTCCCCTCGTTCCTGGAGGAGGCCATCCCGCTGCTCGCACCGGGTCCCTACACGCTCCGCGAGCTCACCCCCATTGTCCTCCACTACCTCCGTGTGTGCGTGCGCGTCACTTACCCCGTCTTCATCGTGTAGTCTTCCCTCTATCGTTCCCATCTCCCGTGTCTCTGCCAACTCTTCACCCTTTACCTCCCTTGTCTCAACTATTATTTCTGTTGTCGTCACCTCGTGTCTCGTCTCACACGTTTTGGTCTCCCCATTTAATTTTTCCCTTTCGGTCATCGTCACGACCCTCGCCCAACACGTTCCACGAATTATTTTTTTCACCCGCCTCCACCGCGGGCCTGTCAGCCGTTGCACCCCCTTCCAGCTCGTTTGTTCCGACACGTGGAGTCGCCATTTTAAGTTCCCTGCTCACGGCCTTCATGCCCGCCTGCAGGCTTCGGCCCATGTTCTGCGTCTCACCCCGTAGCTCTTTCATCTCTTCCCTCATTTGCTGTGTATTCGCATCCATCGTTTCGTTCCTGCCTTTCATTCTGTTTTTTATTTCATTTGTATTTGTATCCATCGTCGTTTTCACTTCATTCATTTGTTTGTTCATTGCCGCCAGCATGGCGCATAGCTGGGCCATGTTGGATGCACTCAGCTGAGCCGTTTCGGCAAGGGTTGGGGAAGGGTCTTGGTGGAGAGGGGGGGGGGAGGTGTCATACACCGCGGCCGCTGCCGCCTCGGGCCCTGGGTTCAGTTGGGCGAGTCCGTGTTCCTGCACAATCAACATTTCCTGCTCGGGGATTCCATCCTGGACCATGGATCCTACACATTCTACATCCATTTCTAATACCCCCGGCTCCCGCTCGCCTTGAGACGCCATCTTGCTTCTCGTGAAGGGTTAATTTAGCTCGCTCGAAATTTGGAGGGAATCGGGGGTCGCTTCTCTCACCCCTGGACCGATTCCCGTGAATTTAGCCGGAGACAGGAGAGCCCGTTTTCCTGTTCTCCGATACCAGTGCCGCGAGGAGGGCGATGAATTTGTATCCCACTCCTGACACCAGTGTTGCGGTCTTCGCGCCCGCCGGCGTGCGAACGGCCACGTAACTCGAATCGCGGCACGTCGCCCACCGGACGGACAATCCAGTCGTGACCCTCTCGGACTAACGCCGGGAACCAGTCACGGGTGGACCTTTCGGTCTCACCGCGATCGAGCCAATCAGCCCCCGCGTGGGATAGGGTTGCTCGCCAAATTCGAACTACCTAAGTACCCACGCGGAGGGTAGACCGGGCGATCGCACCTCGCCGCAGGTCGACTTCGGACACGGGCCACTTAAGCGACCCGTTCCGTACTATCAGAATAACCGAGCGGTGTTATCGTCGACCTCGACGGATCGATTAATTATCGGGCGTACTCAGCCCACTACCAACCCTTTACGTGAAGCAAGATGGGGGTTCAATGGGGGAAAAGACGAAGCGAAGCGGGAGACAGTTCAACAATAAAGCACATTTATTCTCGGCACACGGGAAGCACACAAATACAATTCCACCAAATGCACACAAAAAAGAAAACACAATTCCATTTACACAAAAAGCAAACATAAAAGTGAAAACACAGTGCAGAGCTAATTCCGACTACCGAGCACACGGCAACACTTATACAATTCTACTTCACAGACGGCGCCGACAACACATACCCAAAACCAAGGAAAAGAAATACCTCAAGAATGAGGTAGGCCTGGGGCCGAGACCTGGTCGGGCCTACCCGTCTGGTGATGAGACGCGGAGCGGCGATGGCCCCGCAACCCGCGGGCCTCGTGGACAGTGCCTGGCAGGGGGGTGGGAACGGGGCCCCCTTGGTCGCACTATCTCAGCGCGGGGGGAAACAGGAGGGGGGGGTTGCTGATGCTCGGGGCATAGAGGATCTTTATTATATGCGCGACGGGCGCCTCCACCTCGGCCAGGTCGCGCTGCCGGCCTCCCTCGGGCGCGCAGCTCCTTGCACGACGCGAGCACCCTTCGTCCGACTCGCCGCCTCTCCACAGCTCGTCCCCTCCGTTCCGACTCTCCTTCGCCTCGTTCCGACCTTTACGACTCCCTTCTTCCTCGTTCCGACTTCTTGCTACTCCTTTCTTCCTCGTTCCGACTTCTTACTCCCCTTTTACTGACGAACACCGTCCTTTTATCCCCCCGTAACTTCGCCTTTGACCCCCTCCCTTTGACCTTTCAACTCGCTCCCCATTGGCCCGACAAAAAGTGGGCGTGAAGGCTTTTTGATCCACAAATTTGCATATATCGATCGCCCTGGGGGCGGGGCCAATTCGCCCCTCGCTCACCGATTGGACGGCAAAAAGTGGGCGTGTGTCGTTTTTGATCCGTTTTTGAAGCAGAAAATCCGTGGTTTTGTACACGCTGTTCAACGTGCGCCCTACACGAGTCCAGCATCGGTGCCCATGAGTGGCGCGAGATGACGGTGATGCGATGGTGGCGAGTTGTGACGGTAAAGGTCATGGCGGTTGTGGTGAAGCGGCGTTGTGGTTGGTGGTTGATGTTGTGGTTGTGATGGTGGCGATTGGTCCAAAATAAAGATAGTAAAAGAAAAACGGCTATCCTGAAGAGTCGCAGCACGTATAAATGACATGTATTCCCACTAGACAACGGGTTTGGGCCTAACTACACATGCACTTACCGAGATACCTCACCTAAGGGACCTGAATGGTGGTTTGCGAATCTGGTAACCACAACAATATATATATATATATATATAGTAGAGATACAGATAGATATCGATATATAGATATTGTTACGGCTGTGGAAATTCGCAATACACCATAAAGGTTCCTTAGATCAGTGATGACGCGAAGTTTATGTGCAGATAGGTCCCCACCGTTGTTTAAAGGGAATTTTTCGTGTTCACCGGGCTGTGACCTTTTGAGATAGCCGTTTTTCTTTATCTATCGTTATTTTGAGCCACCATTGCAACAAACCTCCATGCAAACCACAACCGCCACCAAATACGCCACAACGCCACCACACTCACACCACCGCCACAACAATCACCACCATCTTCGCCACTACGCCCGCTTACGAACGCCATCCTCCGCGGACCACGTAAGACGGTTTCCGCACCACGGAAACCGTCCGAGACAACGTGACCACTCCTACTTTTGCAATTTCCCAAGAATGCGCTTTAGAAAATCCCAAGAAATCCCAAGACGCAGGTTTCGCTGTACAACAAACAATTTATGCTCTCCAGCTTGTGTATTACGATCTAACATATTCGGCGATTCCGCATACATCGTCTTAACTGTAAAATAGTCACAAATTTGAATATCATAAACCGCATGTACTAGCCTGGTTCCCCGGCTTGTAGGGTCAAGCCGGGGAACCAGCTACGCATGTACATGGAAAACAAGCGCTTCACGTTTTGACTTTTTTTACATTGATATTTGTCTGGATACCACCAAGAATTGATTTTTCACAAAGTATCGTTTTGATCCTTCTGTCAAGCAATTGCAAAAATCGAAAATTAATAGATTCAAGGCGCTCCCTCAAAGAGGTACACCGGCACACAGCAAGCAGTGTCTAAGCTGAGTGTCTCATAACACGTGCTCTACTTTTTGCCAGGTCGGTTAAACTGGTGTAGGTCTCAGATTAGGCACTCCTCAGCGAGCAGTGGCACGATCTAGAAACCCAACTGTTCTTAAGAAAGAGACTGGTCGATTTTACGATCTTCCGGATTGTAGAATCGAACAGTCTCTTCGTTCTTGCGAGTTTGGTTAGCATCCACATACCGTTTGTGACATCGTCCGTACATGACGTCTTCCACGATACACTTCGGGGGTTTCCAGGTATGACACGACATTCCGCTGTCGCGTGCTACGCACTGGCGTGCCAGCATCCGGTTCTGCACAGACGACGCATGTAGATGATTTGTGCGAGGTGTTTTGATCATATTCACCTCCGAGAAAACGCGTTCCACGCAGGCTGAGGACTGTGGGAGCACAAGCAAGGCACACATGAATTTCTCGAGAACGAGGAACTTTGGAACTCCATTTCCATCTTTGACCTGTTGGATATGATACCAGAATTGCGAGGGATCCATGCTCACGTCCTTCAGCGTGTCTTTGTAATGCACCAGTGCTCTCCATTGATCGTCCAGTACATCGAGGTCCTCTTTGCTGACCAGCTGCGGCATCTTAATGGCCAACGGAACGACGCTTTTAACACGGTTGGTGGACAGGGCGTTTTCTGGGTCAATACACGGCAGATGTGCGAGAAGACTGTTGGGTGTCAAGTCGAAGCGCTTTCTAATTTCACAGCACAGCTGGACCAGATAACTTCGGCAGTCTTCTCTGAAGTTCTTCTCCTTGTCCTCTAGTGGCGCCCTCTGCAGATCGGCTGTACCTCGCCCGCCGATGTTTACTTCTTGCCATGGTTTGTGGTATTATTCGGGTCAATCTCGGCGAGGTCGGCATTTTCCATGACGCCTTCCCTCACGAACATACTCCGGATTTCTCTGTAACCCTCCCTTATCGACGCGAATACTCGATGTAAGCGGAAGGATTCCGACTGGAACTCCAAATTCAAGGTGTCGATTTTCGGCACGATGTAGTTGAGAAACAACATCATGTGTTTCGCTCCACTGGTAGTCATGGTTTTATATCTCTGAGGCGTGCCATCGATCTTGTCAACAGGAGACTGGGACTGGAAGAAGAGCATGAGCGCGTCGCATTGCTCAATGATGCGAGCTATGACCGTGCCACGAGAAAGCCACCTCATTTGGGATAACTGCAGTATTTTGTGCCTTGGGCTTTGAAGCGCCTCCTGAATCAAATGAAATTCGTGCTGACGCTTGCTGCTGTGGGAGAAATAGCCGCAAACGTCCTTTATCCAAGCCTCCAGCCATGACAGAAGTTTGTGGCTGGCAGCACTCGCACACAACGCCAAAGAATGGCAGATGCACCCCAGTACAAATACGTGGGGAAGGTCTCTTTTCAGCTGAGCTTGAAAACCACTCCGTGCCCCCATCATCGTAGAGCAGTTGTCACTGGCGAAGTCCAGGATATTGTTCAGTGGAATGTCTCTGTCGTTGAACTCTCTCTTTACTTTAAAGAGCTTTCGCGCTGCCGTCTTCAACCTTGAGTACGGCCAGTAGGGAATCGCAGACTTTACCCTGGTAGTGGTATCGCACGACGATTGCCAGTACCTGTGATACAGAGATATCCGTACTTTCGTCTATGATCAGAGAAAACCAATTTTCTCGGCGGATTGTGGACATGTACTGCTTTTGGTCATGGACGATTCCATGTTGTAGGACGTACGATGCCTTAGTCCTCTTCATTTTCATGGTTGAGGCTATTTTACTGTTGAGGAACATGGATGCAAGGAGGTCAGAGAGATGATCCATCTGTCGAAAAGGAACCCTGTGCTCGGCAACGTACCCACAGCGAGTAGCGTTTCCACTCTCGCCACTTTCTCAGTCAAATCTGATTCAGTCGACTTCTTTTTGAAGAACTGGTCTATGTTCACCGTCGCGGCTTTATCTGCGAGAGCCTTCGTGTGCTTGTTTGTGGCACCGTGTTTCTTTAGAGTCGATTTGTTGGGATCTTTGAATTTGCAGTCGCAGACTGTGCACACTGTATTCATATCACTGTACTGCCCTATCCACGGCTTTAAATCGGGATCTTTCAACCATTCTTTGTTGAAGCTCATTAGATAGTACTTACGCTTCGGCTCTTCGTCACCAGAGTCCGCTAGTTCATCATTTCTGTCCATCATGCCCTTGCCAACTCGGGCCGAAAAAACACAGAAAGTTTGAATTCGCAACTTCTAAGACAGAAAGCGAAACCCACACGGAGACGGCGAGGTGTCGCCACTCCATGTTCAAAGATTCCTGTCGCACGAGTCGGCGCGGCTAGACTGGATCCGGGCCCACTGCTTTCCGCTGCGCTTCCCAGAGCGGAGAGGACGCAATGAGGCTGGCCCCCGTCTCTTTTCATCCGCACATTGTTTCGCTTGCCAGCGAGGCCTGTACCGACGATTGGCGCTGGTCAAGCAGCGGTCGAAATTTGCAACATGACCAAAAATCCCAAGATTCATCCTATTTTTTGAAGAAAATCCCAAGATCTTGGTAAAAATCCCAAGGAGTGGTCACGTTGGTCCGAGAAGGATTGGCAGAACAAAAGCACTTGTGAAGCCTGTGGGGTTTTTTCCCGCCATTTTTCCCCCGCGCTTGGTGTGAAGGAAAGGGGGAGGGTAGCTCGTCGCCGATTGGTGGATGAACAGTGTGAGGCGGTCGGGGTGAGGGAACGCCCCTTTTTGGGAACCTTCTCGAAGGAAGGTGGAGCCGAAAACGGGGAGGAGCGAAGGGCGGAGCCCCGCGCTATATAAGGCGGACCGCCCGCGAGGTTCGCTCTCTCTCTGTCGGGGTCGTGTTGGATTATACTCGCTTTCTTGGTGGACATCATCCTCTCGCTTCATCTTCGAGTCTCTCTTGGTGGTCGAGGTCGGGCTCTCTCATCTTGGCGTTGGGCGACCTGTCAGTGAAGGCGCGGGCCGGTGGCGAGTCCAGGCGACACCTCAGAGACGCAGACGGGAGGCGCAGCCCTACCGGCTGTGTGGTGCGAATCTGCGCGTCTGGCGCGGGACGCCGGAGAAAACTCACCGACCACGTCGTCGCAAAGGCCCGAGAGCAGGCGCGGCTACGCTAGCTGCCGTGGGAACAAGGCGTCGCGACCTGCCCACCGTCACACCTCGAGGGGGCAGGTAACCAGCATGGTCTCGCGGGCCTTTTCGGTCATCCACGGCCCACGACCATAAAGGTTTACGAACCCCGTCTACCTCCCTGCCTATGGGGAGGGTTGTCCTGTTTTTGTATGCATGCTGTGGTGCACTGGCGCCGTGTCCTGTTAAGTGCATGTACATTCTCATTGTAGTCGGTTGTATTGCTTTTTATTTGCCTTGCTTGTAAATACGTGCATGATTCCTTGCTTGTGTTGTGTGTGCAATATGTGCTTTATAATAAATGTCCTTGTGTGCAACGTATCCCGTTCGTCGCGTCCTCCTTTCACCACATTGAAAGTGCCATCTTGCATCGTGGAATGAGTAGTGGGTTTTAAACACCCGATAAATAATCTGAACCGTCGAGGTCGACGATAACACCGCTCGGTTATCCCTGTAGCACGGAACTAACCGCTTCAGCGGTTCGTGTCCTAAGCCGACCTGCGGCGTGGTGCAACCCCTCGGTATGTTTCCCGCGCGGGTATTTAGGTTTATCGACATTCGGCGATTCACCCTATTTCGCGCGGGTAGAATGCGGACTGGGTTGTGGTGAGGTTAAACCCCCACCCGTGACTGGCTCCTGGCGGTAGTTCCAGGAGGGTCACGACTGAATTGTCCGTCCAGTGGGCGACGTGGCTGCCATTAGAGGTACGCAGCCGATCGCACGCCAGGCGAGCCAGAATTCGTAACAATATATATATTGTTGTGGTTACCAAATTCGCAAACCACCATTCAGGTCCCTCAGGTGAGGTATCTCGGCAAGTATATGTGTAGCTAGGCCCAAACCCGTTGTCTAGTGGGAATACATGTCATTTATGCGAGCTGCGACTCTTCAGGATAGCCGTTTTTCTTTTACTATCTTTATTTTGGACCAACCGCCATGATTACCACCACAACCACAACATCAACCACCAACCACAACGCCGCTTCACCACAACCGCCACGACCTTCCCGTCACACCTCGCAACCGTAGCATCGCCACCGTTCTTGCCCCGCTGTGGGTACCGGTGTTGGATTCGTGCAGAGCGCGCGTCGAACAGCGTGTACAAAATCACGGATTTTGTGCTTCAAAAACGGATCAAAAACGACACACGCCCACTTTTTGCCGTCCAATCGGTGAGCGAGGGACGATTTGGCCCCGCCTCCAGGACAAGCGATATATGCAAATTTGTGGATCAAGAAGCCTTCACGCCCACTTTTTCTCGGGCCAATGGGGAGCGAGGTGAAAGGTCAAAGGGAGGGGGTCAAAGGCGAAGCTACGGGGGGATAAAAGGACCGTGTTCGTCAGTCAGAGTGTGTGGAAGTCTGGAGCCCGAAGCCTGCAGTAGCTGGAGAAGCTGAAGAGAGTCGAACGAGGAGAGCCCAAAGAAGAGTCCAGGGTGGAGAGTCCAGAGGCGGAGAGGCGGCAGCGGCGAAGGCAGACGAGGGGGTGCTCGCGACGGTGCCGGGAGCTGCACGCCCGAGGAAGGCCGGCAGCGCGACCTGGCCGAGGTGGAGACGCACACCAGGGATAATAAAGATCCTCTATACCCCGAGCATCAGCAACCCCCTCCTGTTTCCCCCCGCGCTGAGATAGTGCGACCAAGGGGGCCCCTTTCCCACCCCCTGCCAGACACTGTCCGCGAGGCCCGCGGAGTGAGGCGCCAACGCCGCTCCGCGTCTCATCACCAGACGGGTAGGCGCGACCCGGTCTCGGCCTCAGGCCCGCCTCATCCTTGAGGGTATTCTTTTCCTTGGTTTTGGGTATGTGTTGTCGGCGCCGTCTGTGAGGTAGAATTGTATAAGTGTTGCCGTGTGCTCGGTAGTCGGTATTAGCTCTGCATTGTCTTCGCTTTTATATTTGCTTTTTGTGTAAATGGAATTGTGTTTTCTTTTTTTTGTGTGCTTTTGGTGGAATTGAATATGTGTGTTTCCCGTGTGCCGCGAATAAATGTGCTTTATTATTGAACTGTTCTCCCGCTTCGCTTCGTCTTTTTCTCCCATTGAATCCTCATCTTGCTTCACGTAAAGGGTTGGTAGTGGGCTGAATACGCCCGATAATTAATCGAACCGTCGAGGTCGACGATAACACCGCTCGGTTATTCTGATAGTACGGAACGGGTCGCTTAAGTGGCCCGTGTCCGAAGTCGACCTGCGGCGAGGTGCGATCGCCCGGTCTACCCTCCGCGTGGGTACTTAGGTAGGTCGAATTTGGCGAGCAACCCTATCCCACGCGGGGGCTGATTGGCTCGATCGCGGTGAGACCGAAAGGTCCACCCGTGACTGGTTCCCGGCGTTAGTCCGAGAGGGTCACGACTGGATTGTCCGTCCGGTGGGCGACGTGCCGCGATTCGAGTTACGTGGCCGTCAGCACGCCGGCGGGCGCGAATACCGCAACAATATATATATATATATATATATATATATATATATATATATATATATATATATATATATATATATATATATATATATATATATTGTTGTGGTTGACGAAATTCACAAACCACCATTCAGGTCCCTTAGGTGAGATATCTCGGTAAGTATATGTGTAGTTAGGCCCAAACCCGTTGTCTAGAGGGAATAAATGTCATTCATGCGGGCTGCGACTCTTCAGGATAGCCGTTTTTCTTTTACTATCTTTATTTTGGACCAGCCGCCATTATTACCACCACCAACCACGTCTCAACAGCCATCACAACAACAACCACCAACCACAACCCCGCTTCACAATAACAACCACCAACCACAACGCCGCTTCACAACAACAACCACCAACCACAACGCCGCTTCACCACAACCGCCACGACCTTTACCGTCACAACTCGCCACCGTCGCATCTCCACCATTCTCGCGCCACTTGTGGGCGCCGATACTGGACTCGTGTAGGGCGCGCACCGAGCAGCGTGTTCAAAAACATCATGGACTTTCCGCAGAAAACGGATCAAAAACAACTCACGCCCACTTTCGTTCCGTCCAATCGGTGAGCGAGAGGCGATTTGGCCCCGCCTCCAGGGCGTTGGAGGGCAGTTGCTATATGCAAATTCATGGATCAAAAAGCATTCACGCCCACTTTTCCTCGGGCCAATGGGGAGCCAGCAAGAGAGGTGAAGGGTCGGAGGCAGAGGGTCAAGGGTGAAAGAGCGAAGCCACGGGGCTTATAAAAATGACTGCGTTCGTCAGACAAGTTGAGTAAGAGTTCAGTTGGAAGTTGAGTTGAGTGTGCGGAGTTCAAGAGAGTTGTCGGTGGAGCTGGAAAGAAGTGGTACTAGTCAGAGTGAAGAGGACGGAGCTGTGGAGAGGTGACGGCGGCGAAGGCGGACGAGGGGGTGCTCGCGTCGGTGCCGGGAGCGGCACAGAGAGAGGCCAGCAACGCGACCGAGGTGGAGGAGGAGACGCTCGCCGCGGGACCCGAGACAGGGTAACACCCTCCTTCCCCCGAGCATCAGCAACCCCCTCCTGTTTCCCCCCGCGCTGAGATAGTGCGACAAAGGGGGCCCCTTTTCCCACCCCCTACCAGACACTGTCCGCGAGGCCCGCGGAGTTGAGGCGCCACCGCCGCTCTGCGTCACATCATCAGACGGGTAGGCCCGACACGGTCTCGGCCCCAGGCCCGTCTACCCCCCTCATCCTGGAGGGTGGTTCTCTTTTCTTTTGCTTTGGGAATATGTGTTGTCGGCGCCGTCTGTGAAGTAAAATTGTATAAGTGTTGCCATGTGCCCGGTAGTCGGATAGATCTGCATTGTTGCATTTGCTTTGTGTGTAATATTGCATTGTCTTCTTCTTTTACATGTGCTTTTGGTGGAATTGTATACGTGTGCTTTCCGTTCATCGCGAAATAAATGTGCTTATTGTTGAACTGTTTTCCCGCTTCGCTTCGTCATTTCTTTCATTGAATCCCCATCTTGCTTCACGTAAAGGGTTGGTCGTGGGCTAAAACGCCCGATAATTAATCGAACCCTCGAGGCCGACGAATAACACCGCTCGGTTATCCCGATAGTACGGAACGGGTCGCTTAAGTGGCCCGTGTCCGAAGTCGACCTGCGGCGAGGTGCGATCGCCCGGTCTACCCTCCGTGTGGGTACTTAGGTAGGTCGAATTTGGCGAGCAACGCTATCCCACGCGGGGGCCGATTGGCACGATCGCGGTGAGACCGAAAGGTCCACCCGTGACTGGTTCCCGGCGTTAGTCCGAGAGGGTCACGACTGGATTGTCCGTCCGGTGGGCGACGTGCCGCAATTCGAGTTACGTGGCCGTCCGCACGCCGGCGGGCGCGAATCCGCAACACTGGTGTCAGGTCGTGCGATACAAACCCATCGCCCTCCTCGCGGCACTGGTATCGGAGAACGGGAAAACGGGCTCTCCTGTCTCCAGCTAAATTCACGGGAATCGGTCCAGGGGTGAGAGGAGTGACCCCCGATTCCCTCCAAATTACGAGCGAGTTAAATTAACCCTTTAAGAGAAGCAAGATGGCGTCTCAAGGCGAGCGGGAGCCGGGGGTATTAGGTATGTGTCGTCATGTAGGATCCATGGCCCAGGTCGGTTCTTTTTATAATTATAACCCCACCACTAACTGTGGTCAGTGGGAGCGGCTTGAGCACGAACTTTGCCGGCAAACGGAGTCGCACAACGGCAGCACGGAGCGGGCTGATATTAATGGCACAGCACGAGGCGTGAGCTCCCAGTCACCGGTTCAAGGCACGTGGTCACGGCATGTGCCATGGCAGGCGTGGCAGGATGACTATGCGAGCATTGGCAGGCTTCAGGCACAATTGGGGGATGTCTTGGAAAAGGTGAAGCGTTATGAAGAATATATCGAGGAGGTGCAACGTGGAGTGGACGAGTCACAACGGCACGCAGACGCTTCAGAAAAATTACGTGTACGGGGGGACACAGCGATTGGACGATTTACTGAACGATCCGGTGGCAAAAACATGACTTGGCCAATAGAGTCGACAAATTACGTGGGAAAAAGAATTTGGTAGTGTTTTATACCCGTCAGTTGGAATATGCGAAGAGCAAACTGAACAAAAGAATAGAGGAACAGCAGATTGGTATCTCCCAGGAAAGGAAACAATGGGAGGAAGAATGGAAAACCGAGCTCGAAAAGAAACAAAAGGAGCACGACTTGGAAGTAAAACAATTAATGGAAAAATTATTGGAGCAAGCAAGGCGGTTCAAAGAACTGGAGGAGAGAGTGAGGGAAATACAGTTGGAAGAGAAAAAATGTGAACACGATGGGGAGTTGGAACAATTGAAGGAAGAGATAAGAACAGGCAATCAGGAAAGAGAAAGCCTAGAATGGAAGATAAAAAGAGGAGAGATACAGCTCGAGGAAAGGGCGGAGGAATTGCTGGAAAAATCAGAACAGTTCGAAGAACTGCAGGGAGAATTGAGGGAGGTAGGAGAAAGGAAAACAAAGCTCGAAAAGGAAAAACGCGAACAAGATGGAGAATTGGAACTACTGAAGCGAGAGGTAAGGGCAAGCCAGTTTAAAAGAGAAATCCTGGAAGGGGAGATAAGAATGGGAAAGGGACGAATTGAGGAGGGAAGCGGTGGAAAGAAGAGATGAAATGAGTGAAGAAGCACGCAAATTGGGAAAGGAATTGGAAACAAAAACTTCTGAGATACTGAAACACGAAAACAAAGAAAGAGGATTACAAGACGAACTGAGGATGTTAAAAGAGGAAAGGAAGAGAACAGAGAATGAAACGTTAAGGAACCACACTGAGCAGATTGAACAATTAGAAGCCAAAGCAAAGTCGGAGTGTGCGGAGATGAGAAAGGAATTGGAAAAGAAAGCTTCTGAGTTACAGAAACACCAAAACAAAGGGAGGGAATTACAAAACGAGTTGAGGATGGTGAGAGAAGAAAGAACGTCAACAGAGAATGAAACGTTAAGGAACCACACTGTACAGATCGAACAGCTGGAAGCGAAGGCCAGATTAAAGAATGAGATGCAAAAAAGAGTAATGATGGAAGAACGAATCAGACAGGAGAAGGAAGTCAGCCAACTGAAAGAAATAACGAGATTGCAGAATGAGGAACAAGAAAGAGTACTGAAAGAACAAGGAATGAGACAGGAGAAAGAAATCCATCAATTGAAGGAAACGATGAGATTGCAGAACGAGGAACAAGAGAGACGGTGGAATAAAAAACTGAAAGAGTATGAATTTGAAACTGAACGACAAAAGGAAAAAAATAGGTTGGAATACGAGAAGTTGAAGGATCAAGGAATGAAGCAGGAAGGAGAAATCAGGAGATTGAAGGACACAAGGAGATTGGAGAGGGAAGAACGAGAGGAACAATGGAATAGAAAACAAAAAGAACATGAATCTGAGGTTGACCAATTGAAAGAAAAGCTGAGGCTGGAGTACGAGGAGATAGACAAAGAACAGCGAATGAAACACAAAATGGAGATGAACCAAATGAAGAAAACCATGAAACTGGATAAGGAAAGACAGGAGAGGAAACGAGGAAGAGTAATGAGACAGCAGAAAATGAAACACAAAAAGGAGATTAACCAAATGAAGAAAACCATGAAACTGGAGAAGGAAGGACAGGAGAGGAAACGAGGAAGAGTAGTGAGAGAACAGCGAATGAAACACAGGAAGGAAATGAGCCAATTGAAAGAAACAATGAGATTGGAAAACAAAGAGCAGGAGGAACAGTGGGAGAGAAAACAACAACTATATGAGTGTGAAATTGAACAACTAAAACGGAGAGCGAGATTGGAGTCAACGGAGATTGAGGAGCTCCGGAGGGAGAACGAACAGCTCATGGGGCTCAGAGAGAAAGAACGACTCAGATGGGAAAGAAAAAGGAACCAGGAAGAGACAGAAATAAGGAACAAGGAGAGAAAATGTATAGAGACACGGGAGACAAGAGACGAGGTGAAAGTAATTTGGAGGGAGAGAAAAGAACAATTAAGACGGAAAGCAAGAATGAGGTACGCGGAGATCGTGAAAGAGCAAGGAGTGAAAAACAGGGAAGGACGGGAGCGACTTAAGGAGAAAGCAAGGTTGACCTACATAAAGATAAGGGAAAGACGCCAGAAAGAAGCAGAGACCAATAGACACGAAGAGACGACAGAAAGAATAAAATGTATAGAGACACGGGAGATAGAGGGTGAATTGGACAAGGTTAGTGATGCACACACACACACAGAGGTAGTGGAGGACCATGAGGGGGAGCTGGCGGACTGGGTGGAGGCCCAGTGCGAGCAGCTGGATGGCCTCCTCCAGGAACGAGGGGAGCGAGTATGCCCCCTTGAGGCGAGTCACGACCAGGTGAGTTCGGTCGTGCTTTGCGAGTTCGGGGGGAGGAGTGCTGCGAACGGGTGCACGGAGAGCTTGGGGGGTATAGAGGCCCCGGAGACCCTTGTGGGGACTCGAATCCCCAGTGTAGTTGTCCCTGTGTGTGTGAGTGCGTCCCCGTGTGTGGAAGCGACCCCGTGTGTGAGTGGTGTGGTGGCGATGGTGCCGGAGTACGTGCTTCCCAGCACGCCGTGTGTAAAAGGGGCACCGCAAGTGAGTGAGACACCGCGGGTGAGTGCCCCCGCGTGTGTGAGTGAGGCACGGTGTGTGAGTGAGGCACGGTGTATGAGTGTGGCACGAGTGAGTGGAAGGCCGCGAGTGAATGGAGCACCACGTGTGAGTGGTATGGTTTATGCAAGGGAGACCGTGTGTGTGAGAGAGCGGTATGTGAGGGAGATGTCGGTTGGCATGCGGGAGCACGCAGCCGCGTCTCCCGGTGTGAATGTAATGGAATGGAGTGTGAGCGTCGTAACACGCGGGAGTGCGTGTGTGGAATGGCGACGACGACGACAGAGGAAAGAAAGCCGAGTAGCGGCTGTAGCTGTTTCGGGGACCGTGCCGGGTTCACCCAGCAGTGAGCACGAGGTCCGTGCTGTGCAACGCACGAGACCACCACGTGCTCGCTTGCGAGAGTGAAGTCCCGGTCCGGAAACGCACGCGGTGGATTTGCCGATCCCGCGGACGGACAAAGTTTAGGCAGGATTACGGATTTGGACCGGACTGGTTCTCCACGCGATCGTGTGTGTTAAGCTCCAACGGGCAAAGCACATGTGTTCGCGTGGGGAATCCCTCGAGACGTGGGGCTTGTGTTTTTTTTTTATGCGCACGGTGACATCATGGCTGAACGTGGGGTTGGAATCCGGCAGGAGGGGTATCCCTGCCGGATGGTACCGTCCAAGGAGGGACGAGGAACACGTGCAGCTGCATGACGTCACGGGCAGGTGTAAAGTGCGCGAGTTGCCGCGCTGGTGCTGCGCATGAAAAAAAAAAAAAAAGCAAGCCTCACTTTCGGGTGCACAGGATTCCTGGGCAAGGGGTGGAAGACCCCTTACCAGGGCACAGGATGGAAACTAGTTAGGGGGGAGGGTTAGCTTAGTTAGACCGACTTCATGGGGCAGGGGTAAGTCCTCATAGAGTCCGTGGAATGGATTAGGTAGAGGGATTTAGTGAGCTTTAGGTTGGGAAATAAAATGATTTATTTGGAGACAGTGACAGACTTTGGATGTGTAGTGGGGACGTAGCTTAGCTACGTAGGTTAAATGGAACGTGCTATAGTTTAAGGGACGACGTGGGAGCACGAGTTAGTTAGGGGATGTAGTTAGAAGGATGGCAGAGTTCAGCGGTGTGTGGGTGTTGAAGAGTTGTTGGTGAGTGAAGTGGAAGCATGTGCTTGATGAGTGAGTGAGGCCAGCGGGTCCATGTGAGTGGAGCGAATGGGGAATGCATGGTGCGATGAGTGATTGGGGGGAGGAGTGACTCCCGCCCAAGGGACCCCGGGGTCAGTGTAGAGTGAGTTAGGGGGTTAGTCAAATTTGAAAAATGGAGGTCGTTTTGTTGTTGGTGGGAGTGTAGGCTCGAAACCCATTTGGAGGGGTGCAGGAGCCCTGTTGACGGGCTGGGAGCGTGGCTGCGAAAAGTGAGTATCGCTGAGTGGGTACCCCGGGCACCAGGCTAGTCGGCCATGGGGGGCCGGGATAGCGTAGTGGGCACGGGTGCGCCTGCTGTGTGCGGGGGCCCGGGGCGCCATTAGCCGCGTGGGCAGTGTTGTGGGCACGGGTGACCCTCGGAAAGGGGCCTAGGGGGCCAGCCTGCCACGTGTGCGTTTCAGGGGAGGTGCCATGGGCGCACTCCCCGGTGTTAGGGAGCTGGTAGGCTCGGAGGCAGTGTAGTGCCCGGGGGTGCCATAGCGGGAGATTCGGCAGAGGGTCGTGCCTGCCAAGGGGAGCCACGCGTCCCAGCCATGAGACCGTGTGAGGGCATGGAGAGAAAATTGGGGGGCGAGGCCCGAAATTGTGAGGACACCAACACGGGCGACGGGAATCTGGGTTGTTAGAACCAATAGTTTAAGCGAGAGGCGCTTGTTGAAAGCCCCGGGGTAGTTTAACAGTTAAATGGTTAGGGTAGATTAGGAAGTGTACCCCTCCGCACCATCCATCCCCTCGCTGTCGTTGTGGGCCGCTGGACCCACTTTGGTTATAGATCGCTGAACTCTGGGGAGGCCATCCTGAGGCTTGAATTGGGCCTCGACACAGGACGTTAGCTCTCCCTTACTCCCCTCCGGGAAGGGAACGTAGGGGTTGGGAGTAGGCGAGGTGACAGGATAGGTCAGCCGAACAAGGACGATAAAGGGGGTTAGGGGACGATTTATAGTGGGGAAGTAAAAATAAAAAAATAAGTTGGGGCTAAATTGGGGTTTGACAAATTAAGGGAGTGGGTATGTACAGTGACAGGCAAAGGCGATAGGTGGGAGGGAGACAGGTAGGTAGGTCCGAGCCCGCCTTCCAAGTGGCCAGCACCACCGCACTCCCTCCACCAACCTCCATGGAACGGCAAAGGCTGGCCAACTTCATCGGCAGCTGTTGTTTTGCTGCAAGGCCTGTGCCATCGGCTGGCCGTGTTTTGCTTCAAGGCCTGTGCCGGCCACTTCATCTGCTGGCTGTTTTTCTTCAAGGCCTGTGCCGGCCAGTTCATCTGCCGGCTGTGTTTGCCTGCAGCGGCCTTCTTCTGCGGGCTGTGTTTGCCTGCTGCCTTTGCCATGCCATGCCCACTGCCCAGGTTCACCAGCCCCGTTCAATTTTTGCTTTGCCCCCCCCTGTTCATTTCCATGTGCACCAGGATCAAGGCAACAGTTTGCAAGCTGCAAGAACTGCCCTGTTGGCAGCTACAACACGGGCCTGCAGTGGTGGCCCGTGCACCGTGTTTGTGTTCATCCATCCATTCTTTGTGTTCATTGCGTGTGCCACTTGAGCTGGCACGGAGACGACGGTTGTGCAGCCCATGCACCGTTGTGGTTCACTGCGTTCAGTTCAAACCATTCATCCATCCATTCGTGTGTTCGTTGCGTGTGCCACTTGAGCTGGCACGGAGACTACGTTTGTGCGGTCCATGCACCGTTGTGGTTCACTGCGTTCAGTTCAAAAGGGAAGGCCTTGGACTGCGTGTGAGCAGCCGGCCACGTTCCCTGTCACCTGCATTATTTGAGCCAGAGACTGCATGCGGGCAGCCTGGCTCCCTGCTAACTGCTTTTCTTTTGCAGAGTTCATTGATCCTGGGCCATGGTTTAGTGTAAAATTTGTAAGTTAAGGTTAAGATGTACTGTAAATATGAGTGCGCCCCCGGCATGTCTGTCTTAGTGCCGGCAATTTTATTTAAGTCGTCCGTGTGAGTGAGTTTGTTTAGGTAGTTACGCAGCCCTCAGGTTATTTATTTTGGGGACACGAATACCATGAATGTCGCACTCAGGGATCCGTAGGTAATATGTACTAGGGGAAAACTACACATGATGGCACACGAAAATTTGACGACTCGGGACGAGTCTGTAAAAAGGGGAGGGGGTAGTGTTGTGGTTGACGAAATTCACAAACCACCATTCAGGTCCCTTAGGTGAGATATCTCGGTAAGTATATGTGTAGTTAGGCCCAAACCCGTTGTCTAGAGGGAATAAATGTCATTCAGTCGGGCTGCGACTCTTCAGGATAGCCGTTTTTCTTTTACTATCTTTATTTTGGACCAGCCGCCATTATTACCACCACCAACCACGTCTCAACAGCCATCACAACAACAACCACCAACCACAACGCCGCTTCACAATAACAACCACCAACCACAACGCCGCTTCACAACAACAACCACCAACCACAACGCCGCTTCACCACAACCGCCACGACCTTTACCGTCACAACTCGCCACCGTCGCATCTCCACCATTCTCGCGCCACTTGTGGGCGCCGATACTGGACTCGTGTAGGGCGCGCACCGAGCAGCGTGTTCAAAAACATCACGGACTTTCCGCAGAAAACGGATCAAAAACGACTCACGCCCACTTTTGTTCCGTCCAATCGGTGAGCGAGGGGCGATTTGGCCCCGCCTCCAGGGCGTTGGAGGGCGGTTGCTATATGCAAATTCATGGATCAAAAAGCATTCACACCCACTTTTCCTCGGGCCAATGGGGAGCCAGCAAGAGAGGTGAAGGGTCGGAGGCAGAGGGTCAAGGGTGAAAGAGCGAAGCCACGGGGCTTATAAAAACGACTGCGTTCGTCAGACAAGTTGAGTAAGAGTTCAGTTGGAAGTTGAGTTGAGTGTGCGGAGTTCAAGAGAGTCGTCGGTGGAGCTGGAAAGAAGTGGTACTAGTCAGAGTGAAGAGGACGGAGCTGTGGAGAGGTGACGGCGGCGAAGGCGGACGAGGGGGTGCTCGCGTCGGTGCCGGGAGCGGCACAGAGAGAGGCCAGCAACGCGACCGAGGTGGAGGAGGAGACGCTCGCCGCGGGACCCGAGACAGGGTAACACCCTCCTTCCCCCGAGCATCAGCAACCCCCTCCTGTTTCCCCCCGCGCTGAGATAGTGCGACAAAGGGGGCCCCTTTTCCCACCCCCTACCAGACACTGTCCGCGAGGCCCGCGGAGTTGAGGCGCCACCGCCGCTCTGCGTCACATCATCAGACGGGTAGGCCCGACATGGTCTCGGCCCCAGGCCCGTCTACCCCCCTCATCCTGGAGGGTGGTTCTCTTTTCTTTTGCTTTGGGAATATGTGTTGTCGGCGCCGTCTGTGAAGTAAAATTGTATAAGTGTTGCCATGTGCCCGGTAGTCGGATAGATCTGCATTGTTGCATTTGCTTTGTGTGTAATATTGCATTGTCTTCTTCTTTTACATGTGCTTTTGGTGGAATTGTATACGTGTGCTTTCCGTTCATCGCGAAATAAATGTGCTTATTGTTGAACTGTTTTCCCGCTTAAACCGTCATTTCTTTCATTGAATCCCCATCTTGCTTCACGTAAAGGGTTGGTCGTGGGCTAAAACGCCCGATAATTAATCGAACCGTCGAGGCCGATGAATAACACCGCTCGGTTATCCCGATAGTACGGAACGGGACGCTTAAGTGGCCCGTATCCGAAGTCGACCTGCGGCGAGGTGCGATCGCCCGGTCTACCCTCCGTGTGGGTACTTAGGTAGGTCGAATTTGGCGAGCAACCCTATCCCACGCGGGGGCCGATTGGCACGATCGCGGTGAGACCGAAAGGTCCACCCGTGACTGGATCCCGGCGTTAGTCCGAGAGGGTCACGACTGGATTGTCCGTCCGGTGGGCGACGTGCTGCGATTCGAGTTACGTGGCCGTCCGCACGCCGGCGGGCGCGAATCCGCAACAATATATATATATATATATATATATATATATATATATATATATATATATATATATATATATATATGTATATATATATATATATATATATATATATATATCGAGATATAGATTTACATATATATTATAGATACAAGCCGGAAGGCGGCGATGGCTCAACGAGCATGGAAACTATAAGATGGAGAGAAAAATGGATGTCATATAGCGGATAGGGAATCACCTTAAGATTATGCATATCAAATCTCATCCAGTTCCATATACTGATAACTAACTACGCGTTATCCATTTGAATGAAAAGTGCCGAAAATGCGATTTGAAATCGGAAATCCCCAAAGTTTGAGGGGGTGCTGTGGGTGAACAAAGATCGAAATCGAAAATCCGGCTCGATTGTTTGTGCACAATGTATTCCAGACGATTAGTGTGAATTTTCATGACCATCCGACCATAACCCGAGGAGGAGTAGCATTTGGCGCGAAGGCACCTCCAGCTCTCACATATTATCGATTTTTTTGCACACTAATTGACCAGATGCTCGGAGACTCCCCCCCCCCACCCCCGGTGGAGTACTTTAGAGGTTATTCGGGGAGGTTTGTTTCCAAAACTCAAACTCATTGTAGACAAAGGAACAGCAAGTGGGAACTGATTCATTCTTCATTCTTTTTTTTCTTTTTTTTTGAATACCTTGTCGAGGCTCGTGTGAGAGATGACACGCAACGCACAACAAGGGGGGCATGAGGGGCGGGAATGGGAAGGACAAAACAGTGGGGAACAGAGACATTAGGAGATCTGTGGAAGGGAAAGGGATGGGGTGGGGAACATGGGGAATACAAGATGGACATTACAGGGACTTTCAGGAAGGAAAGCAAGGAATTTGAAGGAGGTGGATTAGCGTGGGTAGAAAAGATCGAGGATTTGGATGGGGGAAGATAAGAGGTGGAAGTGAACAGCTGTTTTGACGGCCTGGAGGGAAGAATGGGAATGAATAGAGTGAGGGAGTTTATTCCAAAGGCGGGAAAAAAGAGGAACGAAAGAGTGAAGGTGAGCAGTGATTTCGTGATTTTGGTTGTTTTACCAGAAGGGGGTTGTTGGTGGACCTTGAGTGCCCTGCAGAAGTATGTTGGGAACAAATTGCAGACACGGCAGCGGGGGGGGGGGGGGGTGATACTGAAGAGGAGACGGAAAAAGACAGAAAGACCACCGACCTGCCTGCGGTGAGAGAGTGAGAGGCCCAAAGACTGGGCCTCATCGCGGGAGATACCAATGATCCTTAATGCCTTGGTTTCCACTGCGGGAAGCCGAGAAAGGTGGGAGGCAGGAGCACCAGCCCAAAGCGGAGAGCAGGACTCCATCAGGCTGCGGATGAAAGCTTTGTATGTGGTCAGGAGCTCAGGTGGGCCGAGGAAGGACTTTGCACGATGGAGGATCAAAGTCGGCGACTGGCTTTGGAGGCCAGGTTGGAAATGTGGCTTTCCCAGGAAAGATCATGGCAGATAGTGAGACGCAGAAGCTTGAAAGAAAGGACTTCTTCCAGAGGATTGTTGAGAAAGTGGATTGGGGCGGGGGGGTTGCCAAACGGTCCTTTCGGAGAGACATCGTGAGAGTGTGAGATTTGTCCGGATTGAAAGACGTGTTCCACGTGTTGGACCAGTTTGTGATTTTACCCAGATCCGCAGTTGACCGAAGAAGCTGCTGCTTGCCGGTCTGAGGGATGACAGATGGTACAGCAGAGGGTGGAGTCATCAGCACAGAGATAGAGAATTTTCCAGAGAGTCTGAGAGATCATTGACAAAAACCAGAAAAAGAACAGGGCCCAGAACGCTCCCTTGAGGAACTCCAGGTTGGACAGGAAGAGGGGATGAAAGAACTCTATTTGGAGCCACACGTTGACTGCGACAGGAGAGGAAGTCTGAGCCATGAGTGGAGATGACCTTCAATACCATAGGAAGAGTTTGGTGAGCATGGCAGGGTGACAGACCATGTCAAAAGCATGCAGTATGTCAAGGGATATGGCTGTGATTTCATGTCTGGCATTGAGGACCTCCTTCCATTGTTGGGAGAGCAGAGGCAGAATATCCAAGGTAGAGTGACCTGTTCTGAAACCAAATTGATGATCGGAAATCAAGCCATTGAAGAAGAGGAAGGATTTAATGTCTGAAGTGATGATGGATTCCACAACCTTGCTGATGATTGGGAGAAGGCTGATTGGTCTGTCGTTGCAGGCATCTGTTTTTGCACCTTTTTGTGCAGGGCAGCAGTGCATGTTTGCTGATTTCCAAGCAGATGGCAGATGACCTTGAGCAAATGAGAGGGTGAGCAGGAGCAGAGGAGCAGACTTTTAGGGCACGTGGGCTGATGCCGTCTGGACCGGTTGTAGAATCTGAGTCGAGGTTTGACAGCAAGCTCTCCACCTTGTCAGGAGAAAAGGACACTGAGTCCAGGGACAGTTGGGTGCGACTGGGTAAGGTGGGTACAGAAAGCGATGGGCTTTGGACACAAGATTTAGATGCAAACACTGAGTTGAGGCATTCAATCTTTTCATGTGTGTTATCAGCTGCGAGGCCATTTGAGGTAAGGGGGGAGATGGAGGGGGAACATACACCAGAAACAGATTTGATTAGATGCCACCAGCATTTGGAGGAGGGAGAGAGGTTTGAGAGTTCAGACTTGAGTTTACAAAGATGTTGTTTTCTGGCTCTCCTGAGAGTAGATACACACTTGATCTGAGCTTTATGGAAGGAACTGAGATCACCCTCAGTTGGGTTTGCTTTCCATGAGGCAAAGGCAAGTTGTTTCAGGACAACTTCCTCGTCACAAACTTCAGTGAATCGTGGACGGGAGGAAGGGTAGGACAACTGAAGACGAGAGGGGATAAATCTGTGTGTGAGAGAGCAAGTTTCTTTGAATGAATTCCCAGGATGAGTTGATGTTTGAGAAAGTAGTGATAGGACACCAGTCTGGAAGTTTGATGGCTGCCTGGAGACCCTGCCAGTCGGCTTGAGTGAAATGCCAGACTCGACGGTGCTGAGCTGGTAGCTGGTTCTCTGATAACAGCCAGAGAGATGTCCACTTTGACAACCAGGTGGTCAGAAGAACCGATTGGTGCGGAGGAAGAACAGCAGATATTTTCAGGGAAATTTGTCAAAATCAGATCCAGAAGAGAGGGAGTACCATTGGTTGAGATCTGGGTCGGAAAATTGACCGATTGAGTCAGTCCCAATGATTTGCTGAAGTGCCATGACAGGTGAGAGAGGTACCCACACCTAGCCAACTGGCATGATGACAATTGAAGTCACCACATCTGAGGAAGAGATTGTTAGGATGAGAAGATAGAAGTTGGTCCATGTTTTCGGATAGTGAGGTGTAAATGGAGTCATCACTGTTTGATGGACGGTGCAGTACACATATAAACATGAGGTGGGAGTGGAGGGGAAACCAGAGCCAGAGGTATTCCTGGGGGTGTGGGAGAGTGAGAGAAGTGCATGGAGAGTGAGGAATAGAGTCTGATGAAGAGAGCAACTTCTCCACCAGGACGAAGCTCAGGTCTGTCATACCAGAGGAGGGAGTAATCAGGGAGAGATACTTGGGAGTCGGAGATGTCTTGAGGGAGGAGTTGAGGAGTTGTCATGACGAGATGGAGGTGAGAGGGCAGGGGACGGAGGCAGCTTTGTGGATGTGAGGGGGGGGCAACTTTGAGAAGTGTGAGTGAGGGGGTGAATGGTGGGAGGGGGTGAATGGTGGGAGAAGGGTGAGTGGGGAGAGTTGAGGGAGAATGCTGGGGGGGAGTTTTTGAGAAAGGTTGGAGGGAGAAGAGTGTGATGGTTGCTTTGAGAGGGAGGGGTGAGAGGGGTGAGGTTCGCACTGTAGTTGGGGAAAAAAGAATGGTTGATGGAAAACAAACACTCATAGCAAACTGGGTTTTAAATTTTTTAGGTCAGAGATGTGATTAAACACGATTCTTGGGGGATGCGATAAAGGCGAATTAAGAGAATGGAGAGAAGAAATGCTGTAACAGTTGGATTTTTTTGGCAAGGTATGAAGGAAAGGTCGAATTGAGAGCAGTCTGTTGAAATAGAAGAAGAGTCGTGTATTATGATACAGTAATGAGAACCACACATGTGAAAGAGGAAGATGAAGCATTATAAGAGATCGTTTTTATTATTATTATTATTATTATTATTATTATTATTATTATTTATTATTTATTATTGTTTGAGTGAGTTTTCAACAGATTAGGTCATTGAAGTGTTGTTGAAAAAATCGTGAGGTGAATGTTGAATTTGGATCAGAAAACGCAGGGGGTGGAAACAGATCACGTGGTTACGGAAGAAGCACGTTGCTCTGGGAGGTGTATAGTCAAAAGTGAATTTATTTATTTATTTTAAATAAGGAATGCGTTACATTCGGAAAAGGGAAGTTTGAAGTAAAATCGTGGAGGTGTATGGTGAATTTGGAATGGTAAATGTAATGAAAGCGAGAGAAGAACCTTCAGAGTTTAGGCTTTATTCCATTTGATTGGAGCCGCTTCTACGGGCACACCAGGAAATACAAACGCAGTATGGAGTACAAGCAGTAAGGTATACACGCGCAACTAATCACCGCAAAATAAATCAGTATTATATATCAATCAGTATTCTCACCATTCAATGAGCACCAAGTGAGCCGGCGACATACAACGTCAATGCCCCAGGGACAAAACCCCGTGGCCGAGCTGAACCTCAGCTTTATCTCTTCTGTGCTCGAGCCGGGCATCATGTGATCACACGTCACGACCTTCCATTCACCACATTCTCCCCGCCTTTAAAATGTAACTAGAGGCCCAGCTAACGCATCATGATTACTTCAGCGCTGCAGGAGTATACATTTCAAGCAATGCGAACTATCTAATCTACAGAAGCATACATGCCAAGCAGTGAGGATTATTTTGAGTTGTAGGAGCATGGTAATGAGCATCGATATATTCTGTAATGAGCATATAGGAGCATGAGCATCGAGGATGCCGATAATCCCCTTTACAGATTGAGTCGGCGAGGGGGTATTATTCGCCGGCCTCTCCGGGAGTAGATGGCGGTTTCACTTGAGGGAGGCTTCCGATCCTTTTGGTGAGCCTCGACTCGTGCCGGAGATGACTCCCCGATCGCCCCCGGGTGGAACGCGGTAGCTCCGCCGTCACCCTTCTCGGGTGGAGTCCCTGGGGGAGAAACACCTGGGGAGGGGATGTCAGAGGGAGGTGTGCCAGATGGTGGTGTACCGGCGGGGGGAGTACCTGAGGGAGCCAAATGACGAACCGACACAGTGGTCTCCCTGCCATCCGGGAGCCTGACATGAGCGTATTCTGGATTAGTATCGATGAGCTCGACCCCTTCCACCATGGGTTCATACTTGCTTTGTCGTACCGGGCGTTTCATGAACACTGTTCCGGGATGGGTTAGCCAGTCGGGCACCGATTGGCCGTCAACATGACGTCGTTGGTGAGTAAACATTCGGTCGTGAGGAGTCGCATTGGTGGACGTGCAGAGCAGAGAGCATATGGAATTCAGAGCGTCGAGAAGGGTAACCTCCCACCGCTCGGGCCCCAGTCCTCTTGATTTCAACGCCAGAGTTACGGCTTTCCAAATAACTCCATTATAACGTTCCACCTGACCATTACCCTGTGGGTTGTAACCCGTCGTTCGACTAGTTGCTATGCCGTGCTCTAATAGGAATTGTTTTAGCCCGGCCGACATGAAACACGGCCCTCTGTCTGAATGTATGTACGAAGGTTTCCCAAACATAGCGAAGAGGTCAGAGAGACATCTCACGACAGTGCCCGAGGTCATATCCGAGCACGGAAACGCGAAAGGGAACCTTGAATATTCATCAACAACAGTGAATATGTATCTGTTGTCTGTCTCGGTCGGCAGGGGCCCTTTGAAGTCAATGTTTAGTCTCTCGAAGGGAGAAGTGACCTTGATCAATCTGCCAGGAGCCGCACCATAGAATCTGGGTTTTAGTTCAGCACAAACAGGGCATGAAGCATTCATTTGTTTAATATCTTCAATAGAATAGGGCAGGTTCTGTCTGCGTACGAAATGTGCCATTCTGGTTACCCCCGGGTGGCAAAGAGACACATGGAGGTCTTGCAAAGCCCGACTGATTACCGCCGAGCAGTAGACCCGCGAGAAGGTGTCTGCAGCAGGGTTTTCCCTCCCGGGCCGGTAAACAATGTCGTAACTATAGCAAGCTAGGTCTATCCGCCATCTCATAATTTTTTCATTCTTAATTTTCCCGTTATTTTTCCCATCAAACATGAATACCACGGATCGTTGGTCCGTAACGAGCTTGAAGTGGTTTCCCAGCAAATAATGTCTCCATTTCCGCAGCGCTTCGACGATGGCGTACGCCTCCTTCTCTATCGCCGAGTGTCTCTGCTCGCTTCCAGAGAGAGTTCTCGAGAAGAACGCGACGGGTCTCCCAGACTGATTAAGCGTAGCAGCTATGGTGTGATCTGAAGCGTCGGTCTCCACCACAAAGGGCACCGAGTTATCGATCGATAAAACCACGGAATTACTGATATCGTCTTTGAGGTTGTGGAAAGCTGTCACAACAGCGGCATCTGGTGGAAAGTTTTTGCAATGCACTAGGGGATGTATTTTCTCGGAGTATTGCGAAATCCATCTCGCATAGTAAGCAAACATGCCGATCACCCGGCGCATTGTTTGCAAGTCCTGAGGTGGTGGAAGCTCACGGAGCGGGCGCAATCGCTCAGGATCAGGCTTAATCGTGCCGTCGGCTATCGTGTAGCCGAGAAGGTCAATTGACCTTGCCGAGAATACGCATTTCTCGTAGTTGAGAGTCAGATTATATTTTCTAGCAATGCTCAAGAATCTGTCCAGATTCATATCATGTTCCCCCTGATCCCTACCGCACACTGTGACATTGTCCACGTAAACAAAAGTGTCTTTGAGGTTTTCATCTGAGATGATGTCGTCCATAACTCGTTGGAAGCAAGCTACTCCATTCGTGACACCGAATGGTATCCCCCTGAACTGGTAGAGGCGCCTCCCTGCCTGGAATGCGGTGTAAGGTTTGTCTTCCTCTCGGATGGGAATTTGGTGATAGGCGCTTCGCAAGTCGATGGTGCTGAATACCTTATAATTGGCCACGCGTTCGACCATCTCGTCTATGCGCGGCAGGGGGTAGGCGTCGAGTTGGGTAAAGCGATTGACTGTTTGGGAATAATCGACAACCATTCGTTTCTTATGGTTCTGACTGCTGGTTACTAACACCTGTGCGCGCCATGGCGAATCGCTCGGTTCTATAATTCCTTCTTCCAGTAATCGCTTGGTTTCTGAAGTGATGAAATTCATGTCAGCAGTGGTATATCGCCGCGATTTGATCGCTATCGGTTTGCAGACCGGCGACAGGTTAGCGAACAGCTGGGGGGACGTCACCTCCGCGGTGGTTAAAGCATTTAAAATTAGACGAGGTTTGCTTCCTCCAAAGGGTATTTCGACGCTCGTGTGCTGCTTGAGGACATTATGACCCAGAATTACGTCTGCGCACAAATCACGAATCACCAGTACCCTTACATCCCGATGCGTGTACCCTTTTACGTCCAATTCGACTTTGCAGTACCCTCGTACGCGGGATTGTAGTGAGGTGGCGGCCATGCATACCGTATTGTCTGTCGGGTGGATTATCCATTTCCTGCCCTTCACTAGCGAGCTGTTGACGAAACTTTCAGAGCTACCGGTATCAATCAGTGCCTCAGCCATATGCCCGTTAATTCGTACATTGATGATAGCCTTGGATAGATTCCCCGGGGAGGCTGCAGTTAATTTATTTTGCGAGTAGAGAGCCGCAGAAGTGGGTTTATTTCTCCTGAGAGTAGATTTACATACCCTGGCATAATGCCCTTTCTTGTCGCAATTCATGCATGTGGCATCTCTGGCAGGGCATTTTTGATGGAGGTGCCTTTTGTACCCACAAAAGAAGCATTTACCAACCGGAGAAGTTGCTGAGGAGTTTGATGTGGCCTGGGTATCCGGCTCCTCGGGTGTTTCTCCATCCCCTATGTCTGGCTGTGGCTGTGCCAGTGGGGTTCCTTGGGTTCCCATCGTAGCAGCGTTCATTAGCAGCATCGGTGTCCCAAATGACTCAGATTGCTGCTGTGCCGTATCCATCGCTCGAGCCTGATCGACTACCTTGTCAAGAGTGGGTTGCGCTTTCTCTAGTAAGCGTTGCCGTATGTGGGCTGATCTGAGTCCTTGGATGAATGCCTCCCGTGTCGCTTCCTTTCGGTGTTCCTCGGCGCTTACGGCCCGGAAGCTGCCGTCTTTTCCCAGCTGATTCAGAGCTTGCAGGAACTGATCGATTGTCTCCCCGGCTGCTTGCTTGCATGTGTTGAGAAGATGTCGTATGTATACCTCGTTCTTGCGCTTCACGTAGAGCGCCTGCAGCACGTCGATCGCTGCTTCGTAAGTGTCGCACTCCGAGAAGAGCCTGAATACACTGGGCGAGACATGATTCACGAGAGCGGCAAATTTGTCGGCTCCTTCTTCGATGATGGTTAGATAGTGTGAGAAGGAACAGAACCAATGCGACCATTTCATTTCTGCGTCAGTCGCGTTTGGGTCTGCGTCGAACCTCTCTGGTTTGTAGATCTTGTCCATCGTTGGTTGAGAGAGCCGAGAAAACCAAATGGAATAAATTGTAATGAAAGCGAGAGAAGAACCTTCAGAGTGTAGGCTTTATTCCATTTGATTGAAGCCACTTCTACGGGCACACCAGGAAATACAAACGCAGTATGGAGTACAAGCAGTAAGGTACACACGCGCAACTAATCACCGCAAAATAAATCAGTATTATATATCAATCAGTGTTCTCACCATTCAATGAGCACCAAGTGAGCCGGCGACATACAATGGCAATGCCCCAGGGACAAAACCCCGCGGCCGAGCCGAACCTCAGCTTTATCTCTTCTGTGCTCCAGCCGGGCATCATGTGATCACACGTCACGACCTTCCATTCACCACAGTAAACGCGGAGTGAAGCTGCTGGGTTGATGAAACGTGTCAGGAAGAGGGTGGAGAGACACCTGGTTCCAGTCGGTGTGTGGATTGAAAGTATACAAGGAAAATTGTTAATTTTTGATAGATTTATGAAGAATAGGTAAGATTTGGGAATGGAAGGTTGTTGGAAGAAATCGTGAAGGGAATGGCCAGAGTGGGTCAGCTCAAATAGAATAAAGATGGTGTGCCAGCAGAAGGAGGAAGAAGAAGAATAAGAGGAGGAGGAAGAAGAAGGATCGGGACTCGTGGGTATGCAAGGACAAAGGTAGTTTTTTGTTTTGTTTTGTTTTGTTTTGTTTTGGATTTAAGACAAGAAACAGAGTTTAGTTAAGAGGGATGGGGGACGTTGGGAAAATAGGAATTGAAGGTAATAAGGAGAGAATACAAATAAAAACGATCGTACACCAAGAGGGGAAGGATGGTTAGGCCTCAAGGAACCTGGTAAGACAAGGTCAACGAAAACTCACAAAATAGCACAATTTTTGAAACAAAACCGAACTTGGAACACACAGTAACATATAGGTGAGAAAATAAACAGTTAAAACGGGACATAACGACAGGAAACTTAACTTTTGAGATAGGCAGCAAAGAGCCATGAAAGACTCTGTCGTTGTTCCAAACCCAGAACCGGAAGTTCAATTCATTCCTTACACCTCAAATTCACTCTGTGAGATTGGAGTATCACGCGTTCATGAACAACTGTGGAACTTGCTGTGAATGCACTTTCCATCCAACCCTTCCCTCCTATCCATTTCCTCCATCCCATCGATCCATCCTTCCATCCACCATTGCCTCCATCCATCGCTTCTCCCCCCCCCATTTCTTTGTCTGTCCTTGCCCCCACCCTTCCTACCTCTCTCTCCTCCCTCTCTCATCCTTTTCCAACTTTCATGAAGTCATAAACAATGGATGGTTATCATAAGTTTCCACAGATAGTTGTGATGTGGTTTGGAAGTGGTTATGTTGTGCTATGGTGTTTGTGTTGTGTTTTGAGTCTGGAGTGTCAGGGAGTGTACAAGTTGGGCAGATGGGCACTTTTTTGGCGGTCGGAGCTTCTGCTCTGTTCGATTCCGCAGTTTGAATTTTGTGATTCCACTCAGGTTGAGAGATTCTGGGTCTTATCGCATTTTGGTTGTTCTGCGTGCTGAAATTAAATAAAGGCACAAAACACTGGTATCTCCGGGCATTTATTAGCATTTCAGCTATGGTGCGATGAGCTTTCAGGTCTCTTGGCCTGAACCGGGTTTCGGGGTTTGGATTGTGGGGTGGGCTTGGCGGAGGGTCCGGCTCAGTGTGACCACTCGTTGGCTTTTTTCACAAGATCTTGGCTATTCGTTGTTCACCTCGGCGTCTTGGTTTTCTATAGGTTTTCTTGGCATATAGGTTTTCTATTATCATCGCTTTTCTGAAACCTTGTGAATTCTTGGCTTTATTCATTGGCTGACCTTGGCATTTATGAAAATGAGGAGTGGTCACACTGGTCCGGCTGCTGGAGGGTGTTAGTTTTTCCGGTTTGCACATTCTTTGGCACTCCAAGCATCTCTGGGCAATGTGTGACCCCCTCCCTCAGAGAGATCCAGTTCCAGAGCAGGTAAACGGTGGCAGGCGCAGTTTGAGTCACATACCTTAAGGAAAGCCCATGTTATAATATCTTTTAAAATGGTACGTGCCATTTGAAATTGACTGGTAGTTTTGCTCTCCTGTTTGAACATGCTGTTTCAATGTACCCCATTTCATTCAATCCTGTAATAATGTCAGCAGATGGGACCATCCCCTCTGCTTCCCCTCAATGAAAACAAAAATTCTCCTCTGCCCCCCCTCCCCTCACTCCTTTCCCTCCCCATCCTCTCTCCTCTCTCCCCATCCCTTCTGTCTCCTGTCTCCTCCCTCCTCTCTCTCTTCCCCTCCCTCCTCTCTCTCCCCTTCCTCCCTTCTCTCTCCCTCACCTTCCTCCCTTTTCTATCCTCTCCCTCCCTCCTCTCTATCCTCCACCTCTTTCTCCCCCCAACTTAATATTTCCATACTTCCCCTCTGCTTCTCTGCCTACCAGTGGTTGCCTGGTTATCTTATCCAGGTGAGCACCCAGGGGTATTCCCTATGGTTTTATGCCTCCACTGACGAAGTCACGATGTTTGTACATCCGTCCATCGATGCTAATTTTCTCTGTTTTCTCTGCAACCGCTTATCCGATTGACACAAGGTTTTCACCATAGGTGCGACTACTCATGTAGAATGTTCTAATCATAATTATGATGTCATAGGCCATGTGTTGTGGCAGCCATGTTGAAAAATGGAAAAAATTTTGGACTTCTGTATCTGAAACTGAACCAAGGAAAAAAAAATTGTAACATGGTACTTCTCATGGGAAATAAATGTGATTTTTTTTAATGTCATTGGTGGCTTGGTTTTGATGTCATAATTGCATACATTGAACATTTTATCAAATCAGTATGGAAATTTTTGACAGCCATCTCGGGCGAAATTGTATGGGGGCGGGGGGGGGGGGAAATTTGATGATGTCATCGGTCAAGTGGTTCCGCAGCCATGTTGTTTTCAACAAAATAACCTTCAAAATCTTTTCTGAAATGGCTGAACAGATTGAGGCAAAACTTTACAGGTACGATTGCCGATCCATGAGGAACAAAAAGTTCTCCACCGATGATGTCATAGGTCACATGATTTGGCAGGTATGACTTTTTCTGAAGAATATACCTTCAAAAATCTTCTTCTCCAGAACAGCTTGACAGATTGAGGGGAAACTTCACCCACATGTTCCCCAAGCCTTGGGGATACCAGGGTGTTCATGAATAATGAATAGGTCACATCGTCTGCCAGCCATATTGGATTGAACGAAAAAAAATTCTCTTGTACCTCTTTATCAATCGACGTGAAACGTCATAATTATGATCTTGTAGTCATGGGGAATAAATGTTTTAAATTTCAACCTAATTGGATGCATGGTCTGGCATCCTGAATTATTTAATATTTTGAATCTGTGTTCAGGGATTTAAATCAAACTTCGTAAAAGTACGATTAAAGCCTGGTTTTGGCTTTGTGGTTAAGTTGGCTAGCTTGGGAACTTAGAGTCCTGAGTTTGAGCCTGAGTCGACGGTTGAATTAACACCAGGTGGGATTGACTCAGCCAGTCATCCTTCTGATGTCAGTAAAATGGGTACCAGTGTCTGAGGGTAATAACTATTTTGGGTAACTTATATCACAGTGGTAACCTGTCCAGGACTGTAGTTCTTGTCAATGAAAGTGCGTTGGCAGTTCAATATGCTTTTATGGCACAAAAGGAATGGTAGTTCTTCCATATGGCAGCTTGGCTTCCAAGTAGTTAACATTTTGTTGGGGCACAACTTTGCTGCTGCTGCTGCTGCTATTATTGTCATAATGTGGGTGGAGGCATATATGGCAACGTTGCGACATGGAAGAGTGCCCTTCTACATTTTAATGGTCTGTGCTGCTTTGTTGCTTGACGCTCAGAATTTAAAAGGATAGAGCATGGATAAACCACGCTGGGAAGGCAATGGCAAACCACCCAGGAGAGCCTTTCCAACAAACTACTTCGGCAGCACGAACGCTCTGAGCCTGGAACATGAAATTAAAAAATAACAATATAAACCACTATTTTGAGTTGCATCATAAAAGATAGCTGTTTAACACAAAAATAATTTGTATAAATTGGGAATTTTTCAATGCAATAAGGACAGTGATTTGTGTCAAATTACTCTTCTTGTATAAATCTCACCGATTATGATGCACTATTTTGAATGGAATGGCCCTAGTTTTCCCTCATAAATGATGAAATTGTTTTGCACATCAAACAAAAACAAACACACAATGTCGTTTTGAGCCTAAATTATACCGATACCGATGTGCGGATGCGTGCCCATTACATAAATATGGCATATTTATTTAATGTAATGTTGTTTTTTTAATGTACATAATGCTGAAATTGCATCTCCAGTAACTCGTAAGCCTGTTTACGACTTGAATATATTTGGGGAAAAAAATTGCCTTCACTGAAGGATTTTTATTTTAATATCTCCTTTTATGGCTGAGCGTGTTTATTCGGAGAGGTATATTACGACACCAAGAATAAATGTGGGTTTTCCTCTTAATATGATCCTTGAGAGTGGTACCTGAGGCTCCAAGGATAATTTCACAGACTGTACAATAATAATAAAAATAATAATACGAATACTTCTACTACTACTAATATATAGTATACAGTAGGTGAGAGACAAATATGTCTGGGTTGGCTTAATGGTTTGGATGGGATCCGAGGGTCCTGAGTTCAAATCCCGCTCAGCTATTGAATTAATATCAGGTGGGGTTGACTCATCCTGTCATCCTTCCGAGGTCGGCAAATTGAGTACCAGCTTGCTGGCATCATTGAGTCATTCAAGTATCCTGTGTCGGAGTGGTGACCCGTCTGGGATTGTGCCCAATAGCCCAGGAGACTGCTTCGGCAGCACCGACGCTCTGTCCAGAGTATGGTCACAATGGATGGATGGCTGGAGAGCCAAATATGATTTCATTGACTTTTACATTGCAAGACTCTCAATGCCTTCAGCCTCCATGTTATTTGAATTAATTTCATAATTTGTTCCAATTACCACCTCGAAAGCGTACCTGTAAAACATGTCTTCAACTGTCGTGCGTCAAGGGGCTTGCCAACTCTCCCCAAGGACTTTTGGGACTCTCGTGAAGATAATCGGTTGAACCCCGATATGCTGGAAAATAGTTGTGTGTACGTCCAGGTGGTGATGTGTCATACCTTGATTTCTTACTGAACTACACCTGTATTGGTAATGTATAAAAACAACTGTTGGAAATGGAACCTTATGCATAAACTAGAACAGCACTCGGTAAAGGTAGAGCGTAGAGCGCATACCTTTGCCAGGTTGAACAGTTTCTCCTTTGTCGAAGTTTTATCTGAAGCTGTTTCACAGTAATTTTTAACCTTTTTAAAATCACTTCTTGATGCATGGGCAGGATGGCCCATTTTGATGTTGCATTTATCATCACAATCACAAGGAAATCTTGCGATGAGAAAAGTGTGATGGACTCAAGGATATCATGAGGGTGTTAAATATGAAAAAAAAATCATTTGGGGGGGGTATAGGGATATGGGAGTGGGCGAAGGCCGTTTTATGATGAAGAATGTACAACATTGACCACATACCATATCCCTTGACGAGACCTTCTAGACATCACAATCAGCACAAGTTGTACACAATCACCCATCCATATTCAAGTTACCTACAAGTTCTGTCAACATCCCTACACCCCCTCTATCTCCATTACTTCCAGGTACCAATCGAATTCTAATTTAAACTTATCAACTGTTTCTGCTGCCACTACCTTTCCAGGGAGACCATTCCATGCATTAACTACTCTCTGAGTGAAAGACCCCTGTCTTACTTCCGTCTTAACTCTCAGGCTATGACCCCTGGTCCTATCACTGTCCACTCTGTTGAATAATTCATCTGCACTTATTTTATCTATGCCCTTTATTATCTTAAACATCTCAATCATATCTCCTCGTAACCACCTACTTACTAGTGAATAAAGCCCTGTCTTCCTCAACCGCTCCTCATAGCTGAGTCTAGGTAGGCCCGGAATCGATCTGGTAGCTCTGCGCTGAACCCTCTCCATGGCATCGATGTCCTTCCTGAGTTGTGGTGACAAACTGCACACAATATTCCAGATGTGGCCCTCACGACATTCCTGTACAATGTTAACACCACCTGTTTTGATTTATATCATATCATTCTCTTTGCTAACCCCACCTCCACCCCTCACCTTTCTCACTTTTTCTTTCCTACTTCCCCTCTATATCTATATCTATCTCTATATCTATCTCTATATCTATATATATATATATATATATATATATATATATATATATATATATATATATATATATATATATATATATATATATATATATATATATATATATATATATATCCCCTCCTCCCTCCTCCTCCTGAGAAAATGCAGCATTCTCCTCCCACACCTCTATCTCTTTCTTGCCCCTCCTCACATCCCTCCCTTCCGCAGTGTATAGCAACGTTTGGTGAGGCGTCGCTCTCTCTACATCCACCCCCTCCATTCCTCTCTCTTCCCCCTTGCGAGATTCCCTCCCTCCTCCCACTGACCTCTCTGCCTTCCCTCCCCCTATTTCCTTCCCCTGCCTCCTCTATCTCCCATCTCTTCCTCTCTCTCTCCCTTCCCTCCCTCTTCTCTCCCCCCACCCCCAACACCCTCCTCCTCTCTCTCTCCCATTATATTTGCTCGTCGACACTACTAAATGTCAGTGTGTGTGTCTTGATAAAGCATAACATTATCTTTGACTCCCCCCTCCCCCTTCCTCGCTCTCCTCCATTCCTCCTCCCTCTCCTCCATTCCTCCTCCCTTTCCAAGCCCTCCCCTCCTCGGTTCTCCTCCTCACTCTCCCACCCAACCTCACACCCCTCCTTTCGCTCTCACCCCTTCTCCCAGACTCTTAAATGACATGTGGTGAGGAATCACTCCCCCCTCTTATTCTCTCTCCCTCTCTTCCTTGCTCTTGTCCTTTCTCCCCCTTCCTTGCTCTACCCCTTTCTGGCACCCCTCTTCACTCCCCCTCCTTGCTCCCCCACCTCTCCTCGTTCCCCCTCTCCTCACTCCCTCCTCACTCTCTCCCCAACCCCTCCTCTCTCTCCACCTCCTCCTCTCTCTCCCGGCCCCCTCCTCTCTCCCCCATCCTTCTTGCTCCCATCCTCCCCTCCCGGAGTGCATAGTGACATGTGGTGAGGAATCACAACCCCCCCCTTACTCTCTCTCCCTCTCTTCCTTGCTCTTGTCCTTCCTCCCCCTTCCTTGCTCTACCCCTTTCTGACTCCCCCTCCTCGTTCCCCCAACCCTCCTCACTCGCTCCTCACTCTCTCCCCTACCCCCTCCTCTCTCTCCCCCACCCCCTCCTCTCTCCCCCATCCTCCTTGCTCCCATACTCCCTCCCGGAGTGCGTAGTGACATTTGCTGAGGCGTCACCCCATCCCCACCCTCCTTCCTCTCTTCACCCCCTTCTTCCCAGCTTCCCCATTCCTCACCCCTCCGAGCTCCACTAAACTTCCTCCCTACTCTCGCTCCTCCTCTCTCTCCCCCTCCCCTCCTCTCTCTCCTTCCCTATGTCCTCTCTCACTCCACTCCCTCCTCCCTTCCCTCTCCTCTCCCTCCTCTCTCCTTTCCCTCCACTCCCTCCCTACATTCTCCCCCCTCCCTTCACTCCCTTCCCTCCCCTCCTCTCTCCTCTCTCCCCTCCCTTCTGTCTCCTGTCTCCTCCTCTCCCCTCCTCCTCCCACCTCTCTGCCCCTCCCTTCTCTCTCCCTCCCCTCCTCCCTTCTCTCTCCCTCCCCTCCTCCCTTCTCTCTCCCTCCCCTCCTCCCTTCTCTCTCCCTCCCCTTCCTCCCTTCTCTCTCCCTCCCCTTCCTCCCTTCTCTCTCCCTCCCCTTCCTCCCTTCTCCCTCCTCTCTATCCTCCACCTCCTCTTTCTCCCCCCAACTTAATATTATCAACAGCGTAGCGACAGGTTGTATTTCTAAGTGAATAATAATGGTTCTCGTACTGATCCCTGATGTACCCTGGTGCTCACATCCTCCCAGCAAGGATCGTCCCACTCACAGCCACTCCATGAAAAGTACACCCGCAATGGTATCATCTCATCATCACACCATTGTGGGTGTACTTTTCTTTTTCATTGACTGTGTTTAGTGTTTTCAACAACACAGTCCAACTACCATTGTGATGCTGAGAATGGTGACGTTTCCATGGCAGATTATTTCCTCCTGAATAAGGTTGATTGAATTTGAAATGCCATACAATACACACCGAAGTTGATCTATTGATCATTGTTAAATGTCCATCTATTTGTGACTCATAAACTCCCATTCGTCCATTGTCACCATCTGTGCCCCAACTGGAAAATCAATCACAATTAGCGTGGACCATTTTACCGTGATTGTAATCAGCAAACAATGAAACAAATTATCATTTCCATCACTGATTGCCCCCCACTCCTCTGATAAGGTCCGAAATGGGGGACATTGAAACGTGGACCGACCACCGACTGATCCTCCTGTCCATGTAGTTTTGTGTTCACCATGTTTCATCTTGCAGATATCTTATCCTCATGACATTATCTCAACCTGATTAGATCACTGCTGTGTTTGCATGAATCATATTGCCATGGCAACCATCTCGGGTATCAAAAACATTCAAGATTCAGTTTTCATACCACGCAGACGGATGTTTTTTAGATCACCCAACAGGATCGAGATCTACGGTATCAGCTCGTTGTTGAAATTAAATTTTTATTGATTTTCATGATCAATATGCACAAATGTCAAAGTAACTTGTGGATCGTGGGAATGGTCATGGATTCCTGTGTGGACGTGATATCTGGAATGTACATCCATATGTGTTCTCAAGTCTTCCATCAGTTGCGTGGTGTGAAGGATTGATAAGAACAACACCATTCTTTTGTTCAAGAGTTGCTGCGAGGCCTGAAATCAGTTGTGTGAAGGGAAAGCCATTTAATAACGTGGAACTCTGTGCACTTTACATATTGGCAGGACAACTCTGAAGTCGCGTGGTCACCTTTGGTGGTCTTCTCTGGGTTTAACCCCCAGAGACCCGACTATTTACTGTCACCTTGGTGTCATGCAAACAGGTGCTTGGATCACAGTCGACGATCCCGCAGAGGACTCATCCTCTTGTCAAAAAGATCCAAAATGCCCTCAGAAAGGGCTTTCTTGCTCCAAGAACCAGGTTGTGGTTTCTCTCAACATGAAGTTGGATGCTTCCTTGTTATATGCCATCTATCTATAATTCCAGCAGCGAGTGTGTGTGTGTGTGTGTGTGTGTGTGTGTGTGTGTGTGTGTGTGTGTGTGTGTGTGTGTGTGTGTGTGTGTGACCGCTGTTTCTCGACAACCACTGGTCCGATCTCATTGAAACTTGCCAGGTATATTGCTGGGGACCTGAGTATGTGCCTTTTCAAGGTTTGATATTAATCTGACAAGTGCTTCCCAAGTTATGGTCATTTATTTACCAACCAATGACAGAACACGTTGCTGCGGCCATTTATTTACCAACCAATGACAGGACACGTTGCTGCGGCCATTTATTTACCCACCAATGACAGGACACGTTGCTGCGTAGGCATGGCCGATGGGGGAAGAGAACCTCAGCCGCGTTCGCCATTACGGGTTTTTTTCTCTTCTCTTCTCTTTGTGTTTTTCCTTGCGACGACATTGCGAACATTCGTCAGGTCAGGTTCGATCTGTGACCTGCTACAGGTACCATGTAAACCTGTACTAACCTGTTCCATGGTCGGGTTGTCGGCGACTAAACCGTCTCCCCCACCAGGTTTTCTGGTGAGGAGGGTGTTTGGATATGGACACCCAGCAGGATTAAAAACAAAACCTGTCAAAGGGCGGAGGAGCTCCTTGTGAGCCAACGGCCATCCATATCTAGTGCCCAACTGTGTCTGCGGATGTCCTCCTGCAGTTGGGTTACTTCTTATTAGGAGGTTGGTGGCAGGATTTGCACTCCAGCCACCGTAAAACGCTTCATTCCGCAAAACGCAAAAACGCAAAAAAATCTGAAAACCCACTCCGTGGGAGTACCTCCTGTGCAGCTTCCCTTCGCAGGGCAGCTCACCGGATGATGGAATTGGGGCAAAGCCTTCGGGACCCCCAATCTTTGATAGGAGGGAAACCACGGGGTAACATCCCTGGGTCAGATTGCGGGAGAGTGTGTCGGAGTGGTGCTGAGGTGTCGTCCACCAGACGGCGGTCTCCTTGGGTTAACCTGAGGCGGTCCCTTCGGGTGGGTGCCTGGAATGTCCTATCCCTAAGAGAGGATGATCACCTGTCTCTGTTATCATCTGAGCTCAAGCGTTTGGACATCGGGATTGCAGCTCTCTCTGAGGTTCGGAGACCGGATTGCGGCGAGATAATGGTGGGTGGTTACACCTACTATTGGTCTGGTCGCTCTGATGGTTACCATACCCAAGGAGTTGCTGTAGCTGTGTCCAATAAGCTGACCCCAATGATAATTGAGGTAACACCGGTCAACGAGCGTATTATGAGATTAAGGATTCGTCACTCCTTAGGTGTCATTTCCCTGGTCTCTATTTATGCTCCGACTGAGGCGAGTGATCTTACCGTGAAGGATGCATTCTACGCCACACTCGAGTCTGTGGTTGATCAGTGCCCCAGACGAGATACACTTCTAGTCTTGGGGGATTTCAATGCATCGACTGGAACTGATAGGGATGGTTATGAGGTGTGTGTTGGTCCCCATGGGTCAGGAACTATGAACCAGAATAGCACTAAGTTCCTTGACTTTGCAAGAAGTCATGGACTTAGGGTGGCTGGTTCATGGTTTCAGCGCCCGCAAGCTCATCGCTGGACTTGGTATTCCAACGCTGGCGGTGTGGCAAAGGAGATTGACCATGTCCTCATTGACGGTCGTTGGAGGATGATCCAGAACTGCAGGGTCTACCAGAGTGCTCAGTTCCTCAATACTGACCACAGGCTTGTTGTAGCAACTCTAAAGCTGCACCTTAAATCCTGGAGAATGGTACCATCCCAGCCTAGGCTGGATGTTGCCAAGCTCAGGGATGAGAGAGTAGCTGAGGAGTTTGCGAACAGGCTGAGTGGACACTTGGGGGTCTGGGTGCTTTGGGGGGTCCTGAAGAGCTGTGGAACACCTTCAAGACCACCGTCCTTGATGTTGCCGGTGGATGCCTTGGAGTTCACCGCAGGGCAAAGAAGAATTTTGTCTCTCAAGGGACACTGGATACCATTGACCAGAGTCGCAGGGCCAGGCTGAATGGCAGAGCTGAGCTGTTCAGGGAGCTGAGGCGTAAAACTGTACGTGCACTGAGGGTGGACAAGGAGGCCTATGTGCGAGGAATCTGTGAGGGGGTAGAGCATCACCTGTGGACAGGTGATTCTCGTCCCGCTTACAGGGGAATTCGCGCATTACGTTCATCCAAGCCCATCCCTCGGAGCACTGCAGTTCGAGCAGAGAGTGGTAGGCTCTTGACAGAGGAGTCTGAAGTGAAGGCCCGCTGGGCCGGTTACTTTGAGCGGTTGTACCAGGCTGATCCCCCAGCTGTCGAGTTGGACGTCAAGGGTGTTACAATCCCTGTTGCTGACCCTCGAATCAACTGTGGTCCACCATCGCTTGTGGAAACACGGGCTGCGGTGAACCAGTTGAAACGGGGCAAAGCTCCAGGGATCTGTGGCATCCATGCCGAACTTCTCAAGGCTGGTGGAAATGCTGCACTCGCGTCGTTGCATGCAGTTTTGTGCTCTGCCTGGAACACAGGCATCATCCCAACTGACTGGAAGAGGGGCCTTGTTGTCCCTCTCTGGAAAGGGAAGGGTGATCGCCAAGACTGCAACAACTACCGAGGGGTGACGCTGCTCTCAGTGCCGGGCAAGGTCTTTGCTCGGATAATTCTTGATAGGGTTCGCCACCATCTGCTTGAGCACCAGCGTCCAGAGCAGTCAGGCTTTACACCAAAGAGGTCAACGATTGACCGTATCCTTGCACTTCGTGTCCTCACCGAACGCAGACGAGAGTTTCGGCAGGGGCTGCTTGCAGCCTATGTTGATCTCTGTAAAGCGTTCGATTCAGTGAATCGGGATGTCCTCTGGAGGATTCTTGGTCTTCGTGGGGTGCCACCGAAAATGATCGATCTGATGTCTGAACTCTACTCTGGTACTGAGAGTGCTGTGAAGTGTGGTGGTACCGCCTCTGACTTATTTCCAGTTGTTACTGGAGTTCGTCAGGGATGTGTACTTGCCCCCACACTTTTCAGCACTTGTATGGACTGGATTTTTGGGAGGATGTCGGAGAGATCAAGTTGCGGTGCATCGTTTGGCAATGTCAAGATCTCGGACCTTGATTTTGCAGATGATGCAGTCATCTTTGCGGAGACTTTAGACATCCTCTTGGGGGCCCTCGAGGTGCTGAATGAGGAGTCGGAGCCGTTGGGATTACGGATTTCTTGGGTCAAAACAAAGATCCAGGCTTTCGGTGACATCTTGGATGCTGCTGTCCTGTCTGTGTCTGTTTGTGGTGAGGATGTTGAGGTCGTGGATAGATTCACTTACCTTGGCAGTGATATTCATGTCTCCGCAGGTTGTGAGCCGGAGGTCAATAGACGTCTGGGTCGGGCCTGGGGAGTCATGGATTCACTGGATCATGGGGTGTGGCGCTGCCGGTACCTGTGCGGGAGGACGAAAGTCCGAGTCTTCAGGTCCTTGGTACTTCCAGTCTTGCTCTATGGGTGCGAGACTTGGACTTTGACCAAGGATCTGAGACGGAGACTTAATTCCTTTGGTACCAGGTCTCTTCGGAGAATCCTTGGCTATCGCTGGTCGGATTTTGTGTCCAACGAGCGGTTGCTGAGAGAGACTCGGATGAGATTTGTTACCTGCATAGTCCGTGAGCGTCAGCTGCGGCTGTATGGACATGTGGCTCGTTTTCCTGACGCTGATCCTGCTCACCAGATTCTCTCAGCGAGGGAGTCTCATGAGTGGAGGAGGCCAGTGGGCCGACCACGTGCCTCATGGTTGCAGCAGGTTGACCATCATCTCAAGGAGATGGGGATGGGCCTGGCATCTGCCTGGGGGATGGCCAGACGGAGGCCCCTGGAGTACCGGCGGAAAGTGGACGCAGCGACGCGCTGTTCTGGCACATGCTCCCATACCTGACCTGACCTGACATTGCGAAAAGGCAAAATACGTTGGTGCTAATTGAATAATTGGCCATTAAAACATAATTTACCAAAACGTTGGCAGATCCAGCAGCCTCCGCATTCTTGCCCTGGACGAGGAAACAAAGAAGCGCCGTTTCCTCAGCAATGTTGTTTATGGAGAGGTGCTAACAAGATAAAGGTGTGTACATGGAGACAATTTTTATTATTATTTATTTATTGAAGAAAAATTGTTCTGAAAATAATTTATCAAAAAAAGTGCACAACTTATTTTTGTTTCCAAGTGTCAAAACGGTGTGGCCTTTGGAGGTGTTAAGGAATTCAGCTCTACTCAACATGCTTGCCAACAAAATACATCTCAATTTGGTGGTATGCTTTGCAAACTTTTTTTTTTTGAACTATTTTCAAACTAAAACAATTCGAACATGGAATACCTAATGACACTACTTTCAGGTCTCCTACAAATCTTACCCTGCCGCCTCACCGTGGCAATGGTCAATGGCAGTGAATGTCATGGCTAGCAAAGACAGGGAGGTAAACTTGATTTTAATTTGGATTTTAATTAACTCTCTGTGTGCAAGTATCACAGCAGTTGTTACTTCAATGAAAGTGATAATTCGTGGAATCCATGTGAAAATTCCGTACGGGCACGCAATACTTCCGGATAGTGATGACTTACTGTATTCTAATAATTTCTCGATTTCTTATGCGCATTTATAGATAAACACAATGCCCCAATCAAGTCGTCGTTTACGAGAGCAAAGGAACGGCCTGTGTAGTTGTTTGAAAGTTTTTTGTTTTTTTGCACGTACGGGCATGCGAGAGCGAAGGAACGGCCTGTGTGGTTGTTTCTGGCAAGCGGTTTTAAAGTTTATATATATATATATATATATATTTTTTTTTGCACGTATGGGAATGTGAGAGCGAAGGAACGGCCATGTGTGGTTGCTGTTTCTGTCACGCGGTTTGAAAGTTTTTTTGGGGGGGTTTGCACGTACGGCCACGCACCTACGGGCATGCACTCGTTGTTTTAATTGCCAAGACATTTTTTTTTCAAAGGATAATCCTGATCAAAGCACCTTGATTGAGGTATATTAAAGAGAAGTCGACCTTTCATGCGTTCATATTTCTTCCAGAAGACATGAACCTTTGTGATGAAGGGCAATTTTCCATCCTATGATGAATCTTGGTAAGATTTGAGTATTGAATTGTTATTTTTATTACCTCTGCCATCGAAGGTGTATAGAGCTTGTTTTCACCCCTGTCTCTCTGTATGTCTGTTTGTTTGTTTGTTTGTTTGTGAGAGCAGGATATCTCAAAACGTCAAGGACTGATTCGGACAAAATTTGATTCTGGTGAAGATCTGGATCCCAGAATTTTAAAAGTGATTCTTCACCATTGAGAGATTGGGCAAAAAAAACAATATGTCAAAAAGTTATGGATGCATTATGAGAAAAAGTTGGTGGATGAGTTTGGTAAAGTGAATCCGGCAATATCGGTTGATTACAACACGTAAACTGTGAAGCCTGGCATTTTGGGAAACATTACAGGATAAGGGTTCTTTGGAGAAATCTGATCATGAATGTCACCAGAACTCGGACACGATAGATGAGTAGATGCCACAAGCTTTACATGAAGAACGTTATTTGAAATGCAGCATCACGGGTCATTGACTATATGCCACACCAAAGTAAATATGTCGAAAAATATTATGAAAAATTTGCAGCAGGCCATCAAGAACAAAGTCCTGAGAGATATTGACCAAAAATGTACTCTTCCTTCACGACAACACACCTGTGCACAAGGTCCATGTCGTGCAAACGGCAATTTGTGATCGTTCATTTGAGTATCTGGGTCATTCCCCATACAGCCACAAACTGGCATTCGGTACCTGTCATCTCCTTTGACATTTGAAGTCCCACCTGTGTGGCTGATTTGTCTGACAACAAGGAAATGAATGAAACAACAGAGATGTGGATGTAGGAGAAATGTAGAAACTTGTTATTTTTACTCCACTCGACAGCGTGAAGAAATATTGAGCAGGTGCATTGAGATCAAGGGAAGCCATGTTCAAAAACATAAACAATGTTGGCTTGTTTTGGGGGATTGCAACAGGCTCGTTTCGACAACGCTTTGAATACCCTTCAGATATGATCATCGGACAATACTGGTTACCCTCAAGTTTTTCACATTTGGAGCAGGACATTTTGGCAAAGAAAAAATTGTTTGACGAATTTGGCCACAATGAGTCGTTCCATTTTTATGAATGAACTATCTACTTATTACATACATAACTAGAGGGGCACTTGGTAGAGCGCATACCTCCGCCACGTAATACCTGATCCACGAGAACATATCGGACCCAATACATTTTTGAAATATCATGCCATACAGAACGATATTGTTTTTTAGTGCGATCTCTCAATGGTATGCCTGGTGTTGGCTTAATGGTTAGAGTGGTGGGCTTTGGATCGGAGGGTCCTGAGTTCAAATCCTGCTCGGCTGTTGAATTAATACCAGGTGGGGTTAACTCGGCCTGTCATCCTTCTGAGGTCGGCAAAATGAGTGCCAGCATGCTGGTATCCTGTGTCGGAGTGGTGACCCGTCCAGGATTGTGCCCAATAGCCAAGGAGACTGCTTAAGCAGCACCAACGCTCTGCACAGAGTATGGTCCCAATCTCCTCCTCCTCTCAATGGTGAGGAATCCCTTTAAAAAAATTAAATAATTCTCGTATCCAAATCCGGATTCGGATTTTCACCAAAATCGAACCACATACCTAACATGGCCACCAAGTTTTGGCCGAATCTGTCCACAACTTTTTAAAATATCGCGCTATATATCACTTTTAGCCACATCTCTCAATGATGAAGAATTACCTCAAAAATGCTCATATCCAGATTCGGATCTTCACCAAAATCTAAACAGTTCATCCGTGTCACACACCGAACATGTCCACAAAATTTTATCCAGATCTGTCCGCAACTTTTTGAGATATCCTACACACAAACAGACAGACAGACAGACAGAAAGGGGTGAAAACATAACCTCCTTCACTTTCAGTGGTGGAGGTAATAATGTATTTTAACCTCGCTTTCACACATAATCACTCCCCCTATTCCATTATCCCTATCAGCTTCCAACCTTCTTTCCTTTATCTCCTCCACTTCCTGCACATGCTTCAATCTTCTTTATTAACCTCCGCCATCTTTGAAGATGGATGGAGGTTACTGTTTTCACCCCTTTCTGTTTGTTTGTTTGTTTGTGAACAGTATAGTATTACGGAAAAACTTCTTGACGGATTTTGACGAAACTTGGTGGGGGGGTTAGGTATTGTCCAAGGATCATGCCCTTAAATTTTGGACTTGGTCCCCCCCCCCCCAAAAAAAAAATTGTTAGAGAATTTTTTTTTTTGCATTTCTACATGTTTTTAGTGATTTCCAACCCCCCCCCCCAATTTTTTTTACCCTCCCTCCCCCAAAAAAAATAGAGAATTTTTTTGCATTTCTACATGTTTTAAGTGATTTCCAACCCCCCCCAAAAAAAATTGTTGGAGAAATTTTTTTTTTTGCATTTCTACATGTTTTAAGTGATTTCCAACCCCCCCCAAAAAAATTGTTTCCCCCACCCCAAAAAATAGAGAATTTTTTTTTTTTTTGCATTTCTACATGTTTTAAGTGATTTCCAACCCCCAAAATAATTGCTACCCCCCCAAAAAAAATTGTTAGAGAATATTTTTTTTTGCATTTCTACATATTTTAAGTGATTTCCAACCCCCCCAAAAAAAATCGTTTGAGAAAAAAAATTAATTTTTTTGCATGTTTTAAGTGATTTCCAACCCCCCCAAAAAAATTGTTATGCCCCCCCAAAAAACATTTTTTTTGCATTTCTACATGTTTTAAGTGATTTCCAACCCCCCCAAAAAAAATTTGTTAGAGAAAAAAAAATTTTTGCAACTTTTTTTTCAACAAAATTTCGATTTATTTTTTTTTATTTTTTTTATTTTTGCATTTTTACATGTTTTAAGTGATTTCCAAACCCCCCCCCCAAAAAAAAATGGAGAAAAGAACTATAACTGTCAGCACTGTTGACATATTTAATGAATAAGATATAAGGTTCACTTGAGTGACCCAGCAGTATTGGCGGCGGAGGTTTTGCACTCTCCCGAGTGCTCCCCCTCTAGTTAACCTCCGCCATCGAAGATGGGCGGAGGTTACTGTTTTCACCCCTGTCTGTTTTGTTTGTTTGTGAACAGTATTACGGAAAAACTCCTGGACGGATTTCGAAGAAAACTTGGTGGGGGGATGAGGTATGGTCCAAGGATCATGCCGTTCGATTTTGGACTTGGTCCAAAGCCCAATATGGCCGCTATGGCTGCCATTTTGAAAAAATATTTGAATTTTTTTTTGCATTTCTACATGTTTTAAGTGATTTCCAACCCCCCAAAAAAATTTGTTCGAGAAAAAAAAAACAAATTTTGCAACTTTTTAAAAAAAAAATTCGATTTTTTTTTTGGGGGGGGGGGAATTTCTACATGCGCGTCGATTTTGTTTCGTTTATTCAATCGTGGTTCAGTAGAGTCTGATCCGTTTTGACCTACAATGAATATGACATATAAGGTTCACTTAAGTGACCCAGCAGTATTGGCGGTGGAGGTTTTGCACTCTACCGAGTGCTCCCCCCTCTCGTTTTATTTGTTATACTTCCCTTTTGTAATTTTTTAATTTCCTAACCCTAACCCTAACCCTAACCCTCATCCCTTCCCCAACTTCTATCCCGGAGGAGTACGTAGATTAACTTGCGGCGTTCGCTGCCTGAGTTGGTTTCTTGTGAATAGCCAAGGCAGGGGAAAAGGCTTGACTGACAATTTCTGGCATCTGGGGATTTCTCAGGTTACTCAGGGTTATGTTATGAATGCGCAAACTATGGGCATGCCTCAGAAACATTGTATACAAAGGTACAACCATTGGAATTTTGCCAAGAGGGAACCGAAACGAGCAAGAATGGATGAAATGATTGCCGTTCAACCCATGAAATTTGCGGTACGAGAAGGCGCAGAGCAATTGTAATGTAAGGTCGGTTTATTCCCAAAGACGAATCGCTTGGACATTATCCATTGAGTGTTCCAATTCAATTTACTTGTGGCGAGCATGTTTGCTGCGTGAGCAGGCTTCGGATTTTATTTTTATCCAGGATCCTTAATTGCCGAGACAATTAACCCAGAGCGTTGAGCCGTCACCCCCACGGTTGCAGCAAGTGCTGCACAGAACACGTCGACACGTCTCCTTCACATTTTTGGTTTGAGAATTCGCAGTGCCTCAAAAGAAAATAATCAACATTGCTGATTGGAAACGAACATAATTTTAACAACCTCTGATTTAAACACCATCAAATTACTGATAAATTTTAATTGACCACTGTCAGCAGCAATCAAATTAAAGATGTATTTTAATTGACCACTGTCAGCAGAAAGTATCTGGTCGCATGTCCTTTTTTATTTTTATACATTGTCGAGGCTCGTATAAGAGCTAACACAAAGCGCACAGCAAGGGAGGCATGAGACGAGAGGGGCGGGAGTGGGAAGGACAAAGCAGTGGGGAACAGAGACATTAGGAGATCTGTGGAAGGGAGAGGAATGGGGTGGGAAACATGGGGAATACAAGATGGACACTACAGGGACTTTCAGGAAGGAAAGCAGGGAAATTGAAGGAGGTGGGTTTGGGGTGGATTAACGGGGGTAGAAAGGATCGAGGATTTGGATGGGGGATGATAATATGTGGTGGTGAACAGCTGTTTTGAAAGCCTGGAGTGAAGAATGGGGTTGAATAGAGCGAAAGAGTTTATTGCAAAGGTGGGGAAAAACAGGAATGAAAGAGTGAAGGTGAGCAGTGATTTATGATTTTGGTAGTTTTACCAGAAGGGGATTGCTGATGGACCTTGAGCTCCCTGCGGAAATATGGGGTGGGGGGGGCATATCACATACAGAGCAGTGGAGGGGGGCGAGACCGGAGAAGAGACAGTAGAAGACAGAAAGACCACCAACCAGCCTGCAGTGAGAGAATGAGAGGCCCAAAGACTCAGCCTCATCGTGGGAGATACCAATGATCCGAAATGCCTTGGTTTCCAGAGCGTGAAGCCAAGAAACTTGAGAGGCGGGAGCACCAGCCCAGAGGGGAGAGCAGTATTCCATTATGCTGCGGATGAATCCTTTGGGATCTTGAGCCCATTAAGGCATATGATCAATGAGATTTCGCATGACAGCTGGATCCAGATTCTGCCAAATGCGGAGTAGATTTTGTTGCAGCTCTTGCGCATAACTTGGCACGGGGTTACTGCACGCACCACGCAGCTTAAATAACACAAGTGATTTTGGGATTTCATCGACATGTAATGTTTTTTTTCTTATTTTATCGGGTAAGTTTTCACCCATTTGTCTGTGAGAATGACATCTCAAAAAGTTATGGACGTATTCAAAAGTTGAACAGGTTAGGTGTGTGACAAGGATGAGTTGATTCGATTTTGGTGAATATCCGAATCCGGATCGGGATCGGATAATTTTTTAAGTGATTCTTTCCCATTGAGAGATCGGGCCAAAAACGATGTATAGCATCATTTCTCGAAAAGTTGTGTACGAGTTATGACCAAACCAGGTGGATGAGTTGGTTAGGTGACGAGAACAAGTGGATTCGATTTTGGTTCGGGTCCGAATTCAGAGGCATCCAAAATGTAGACTGTTCTACCTGGCGGAGGTATGGTCTCCACAGAGTGCCGTTCCAACTTGTCATGTTGTCATTCGTGACATTTATTTTTGTGTCATTTTCCTTCATGACTTTATGCAATTGGGGGACGTGTAAATGGAACCGTTGTGCCTCTTTTTGAGTTTCTTGTGAGCAATCATTGTTTAAGGTATTGACAATGTAATAATTTGTGCCCTTGGAGCTTGCCAGTGTTTGTGACGTTCACAAGTAGTTTGCGTTCATGTACGCTTATAAGTGAAGCACTTCTGAATTTTATCACTATGGGAATGGGTCAGTGCAAATATTTATATTCGTGTGATTGGGTGATGTTAAGCGTTTCAGTTGACTAACAAACAAAGAGGAAAACAGACTCAAATGACCAACACAGTCGACTGTTCCTTCTGCTGAAGTCTCACTCATAATATCTAACTACTCGCAGCCAGCAATCTGTAATCGGGCCATGTTTGTGCAGAACTTTGAAACAAAAATTAACAAGAGAAAGAGCAATCATAGATTGCAGAGTGCAGACCCTCACCAGGACTTGTTTTGTGTGGTGTATTTTGTGTAGTTTTGTGTGGTGTTTGTGTACTAGTGTGTTACATAATCAATAACAGACATACCTAGAGGAGGAGGAGAAGTAGGAGATTGGGATCATACTATTTGCAGAGCGTTGGTGCTGCTTAAGCCGTCTCCTTGGCAATGGGGCACAATCCTGGACGCGTCGCCACTCCAACACAGTATACCAGCATGCTGGCACTCATTTTGCCGACCTTGGAACGGATGACAGGCTGAGTTAACCCCACCTGATGTTAGTTCAACCGCTGAGCGGGATTTGAACTCAGGACCCTAGGATCCAAAGCCCACCACCTTGACCATTAAGCCAACACCAGGCATATAACTGGAACTGCCACTGGATAACTGCTGGCAGTGATGACCGGGTAACAAGACGTCCCGCTTTGATTCCACCCCACTTTGATTGGACACCTGACCCTGACCCATGACGTTTATTATTATTCAATTGAATTTAGAATGGGATTAAAATAAATTCAATTCAAATCAAATGGAAGACCAAATATGTACAGTCCTGCATTGGAGTACTCAGAAGGAACACGAACAAGCAAAAAAACAAAGATGAAGTTATCAGGAGGAACCTGGATCGGATTTGGGTTTCAGCTGCTACTCCTCTACCCTCAAACCCATGCAGGCACAGGCCAAGTGAGCCCAAAAAAAAAACGAAAAAAATCACAAATAACCCAGATCAAAAAAAAATTCTGGCTGCCAGACCATGCATCCAATCAATTTGAAATTTAAACCATGCATTCCCCATCAATACTAGATTATAATATTGAAACTTCACATCGATTTATTAAGCGGTTCCAGAGAAAACATTATTTAATATTTTCTTCAATCCAATCTTCTTCTTCTTCTTCTTCTTTCGGCTGCTCCCGTTCGGGGTCGCCACAGCGGATCATCCGTATGATCCGCATAGTGATTTGGCACATGTTTTACGCCGGATGCCCTTCCTGACGCAACCGTGGTCGCCTCTTACAACACAGGGATATGGTACACCTATTTTAACCGGGGTATACACCGGCCCAGTACACTGGTACTCATTTCGCCGACCTCGGAAGGATGACAGGCTGAGTCAACCCCCTGGTGTATTAATTCAGTGGTGCAACGGGGCTTGAACTCAGGACCTCTTGGATCCCAAGCCGCTGCCCAAACCACTGCGCCAACACCAGGCATAATGGATTTTCTTCAATCCAATATGGCTGCCAAACCATGCGACCTATCAATTATTCTTTTACAAACTTGCACACACATGGCTTGGGGAACATTTGTGTGAAATTTCCCCTCGATCTGTCCAGCCGTTCTGGAGAAGAAGATTTTAAAAATGGGTTTAATGACATATGTGTGAACCTTTTGTTCCTCATTGATAGGCAGTCATAATTGTAAAGTTTTGCCTCGATATGTTCAGCCACTTCAGATAAGAAGATTTTTGAATGTTTTCCAAAAAAAAAAAAAAAGGCCTTGGTGCAGTTTGACAAATAGAGGTCCAAATCGTTTTACCAATATGGCTGCCACACCACGCGATCTATGACGTCACAATTGAGAATAAAACGTTTTACATGAGTAGTTGCTCCTTTGGTGAAAATTCTCAACCTGACAAGCAGTTGCGGAGAAAAACACGAAAGTTCTGTGTGAACAAACAAACAAACAGACCCAAATGCAATACCCTCTCCTCCTGCGAGGGTATAAATCATTGCAAACAGGAAACTTACTATTTTAAAGGACACAAACAAGCATGAAGAACTAATGTAACATGATGGATAAGGTGGTGTAATCGACGCTGTCAATGGCGATAAACCCATAATAAATTAATACAGCTTTTATTATAATCATTGTTTCATTTAAATTGAATGATATATTTGAACATTGTAGACTGCTTCACCTTCTTACTGCTTCCAAAAACCTCCAGTTTTGCAGTACTTTGACATGTTAAATTAGGTGGTGCATCAATGTGGTGATGCATAACGCTGCTTGAATCATGTTAAACTTCCAGAATATTTTAAGATGATCTTTAAAATCATTATTTTATTGAAATATATACCTGAACACTGTGTGGGGTAACATGTTTGATGAACTCTCTAGTGTTGTTTCTGTACAAGACCCAACAGCATGGTGCAGAGGTGGTACATTTACCATCGAGGTGACTATCTGATTTGGGTTTGAATCCTCACCATAGCCATAACTCTGGGTATATCGGGCCAACTGAAAATTTCAGTGTTGGCAATAAAGTCTATTCCCGTCTTATTCTATTTTCTTCTACACTAATAAAAGGGTGTGTGTGCGCGTGTGCATGCGCGTGTGCGTGTGTCCTTCATAACTCCAAAACCATAAAATCTCGCAGCCTGAAACTTTGCATGCATGCTAAGAAAACTCCAAGGAAGTGCATGAGTGAAAATTGGGTGTTTGGGTTAATTACAACACCCCTTTTGAAGATAATTAACGGCCTTATTTAATTATATCCTTCATCAGACGATCCTCGGCCACCTCACTCTGGGTCTGAAGGCGTTTCCTGGGTAACCTTGCTGGGGTCTGAAGCCGCCATGTTTTTTGGCCTGCTCAACCTCGTCTCGACTTGGAACAGGCCGCAACGATTTCTCAACGATAAAGGTTTTTTTTTCACTTTCCTCACTCATATTATCGAATGCCTGTTCATCATAGTTCCAAATGGTTGTGTACATCACTTTTGTAAGTGCTCTAGTTTTCAAATTAGGAGCGTCAAGCAATTTCATGCATTATATAACATGATTTTTCACGATCGACTCTCACAGACTAATTAAAGTATATCGTCGAAATATTATTTCGGATTTGAGGATCGGATATCGTCAGGACTAAATAAATGTCAAAATCTGTTGTGAAATCTGATAATTTGAAGAAATAACGAGTCTTATAACTAAGCCGATATACCTATTTACTTTAAGCAAGCAAGGCTATGTTCCCTCCTCCATACATACACAAAAATGTGAAATTTCCAAAGTATTAAACTTGTCTTTTTCTACTGTTTGGAGAATTATATTGAGTGAAGAAAAAAATTGAGGAATGTGCCAAAATTAACCAGCTTCATTAAGCTGTATGATTTAATGCATTCACTGCTCGACCTCGCGACCTGTCCCCCAGAGGGAATGCCTCATGCCTATATTTTCGGAGATTTCTTGTGGTGCCGGGTTTTATAAATTACCAAGCCAAATTATTTCCACCTTTCACACGAGGCTGTTTATAAAGAATAATGTTTGTGAACATATCCCTGAAACTTCTATACAAATGTAACGTTGTTTTTCGGTGAAAGTTACTCAAGGTTTCTGGGTTGTTTGCAGTAAGTACTGAACGTAGTTTGTATAATCACACTGACTCCAACCTGCCGATTCCCCCAAAATTGCCGATATTGGCCAAGCACGTGTGTGTACGTGCATGCGTGCGCATGTTGTTCTTCATACGGCATACCATTTTCACTCTGGTAACCCCCTTACCCCCACCTCTCTCTCTTTCTCTGGCCCATCCTTGCTCTATCCCCTCCCAATACAGTGAAGTATCCTCCTTCCACATCTCTTCTCTCACTCTCCCCCATCTCTCTCTCGTTGTCTGTCTGTCTCTGGACCTGTCCGGATGGTGGTTATGTCTGGACGATGTTTGTCTCCGGATGTGTCTGGGCGATGTTTGACTCCAGACGCGTCCAGGCGATGTTTGTCTCTGGACGCATCTGGGCGATATTTATGTCTGGACGGGAGTTTGTCTCCGGACTTGTTCTTCATAAATTTACAAGAGATATTCATTCAGAAGCATATATTTTGAGTATTCTTGGATTTTCCAAGGCTTTGAAAATATACATTGGTCAACCTAAAAATATTTGAGGCCTATCCAAGAATCTGCCTTGAATTATGGCCCTGTTCTTGACCTGACTGTAAAATGTCGGATTGTTGTGCTACGGGCCTCAATGGGTGCATTGTTCTTATCCAGGAACTCCACACTTTGATCCCAACACCTGGAAACCCATCTGCTAACTTTAGTTGGTGGACGTTAAAGGCCCCACGGTGTTTTTTTTGTGAATAGGGGGGCAAGTTATTGCCGGCATCCTGAATAAATTACGAATTCCTGTTCTGCCTGACTGGCCCGTTGATGAGAGGATACGGGTACCACCGGGTCTGCTTGTCCATAGCAATGCCAACATGGTGACCCCACAATATTCAACATCACGATGCAGACAATCCATAGTCCGAGTGAGGTGGGCTGGGAATTTAACACAATGACGGAATAAATAAATTAATATTTTGACCAGCAATATGGAGTTTTATGAGCTGTTCAATCGCTCTCGCTCCTTTATCCCGGTTTTCTGCCATGTAGAGGATAGTCTTCTTTTCTTCGTCCTCTCGGGTTCTTCAAGGAGTTGGGGGAGGGGTAGAGGGGGTGTCTGTGTTATCTCAAGTTTATTTTTAGTTTTTTTAACGTTATGTACTTAATTTGTTTGATTGCCTAGGTAATTGTGTTCACCCTGATGCCTTGGACTGCTCTTTGATGGACATTAAAGAACCAACAGTGTCTTTCACTCAAGGTAGATGTGTTATCTCCAGTATCCTAGCCAAATTGCATGTTCCTGCCACCTTCAGTCAAACTTGAGGTCTGACTAGTTGGTCTGTGAAACACTTTGGCCAAGTTGGATGGGATGAGGGGTTGGTGTGGGGGTGTTAATGGAAGTAGAGAGATGCACCTTGATGACTACCTGTTGAAAAAAAAAAAATTATTGCCAATATTTACACCTTTTGTGATTGAGCTGTATCATGAGTCTTGATGGCTTTCCAGAACGAAAAATGCTATCTTCTGTAAAACCTGAAGACGCGTTTTCCTGTGTCAAATTCCATTTGCCCAGTATTATGAGTGTGAACATTGTTCCTTTTTACCTCTGCCACTGAAGGTGAAGGAGGTTATGTTTTCACCCCTTTTTGTGTTTGTCTGTTTGTGGGCAGGATATCTCAAAAAGTTGTGAACGGATTCAGACGAAACTTGGTGGACGGGTTGGGTGTGTCGCAATGATGAATTGATTCGATTTTGGTGAAGATCCGAATCTGGATCTGGATACGAGAATTATTTAATTTTTAAAGTGATTCTTCACCATTGAGAGATTGGACCAAAAACGATATCGTACTGGTATAGCATGATATTTCAAAAAATGTATTGGGCTCGATATGTTCTCGTGGATCAGGCATGAGGTGGTGGAGGTGTGCGCTCCACCGAGTTCCCAGCTTCTAGTTTTGTTTGTAATTGTTTTTGAAGCTTCAAAATCGATTCAGTTTGGCTCTGAAACTTTGTCCACAGTAACTCAACTGACACCCCAACAATAAATTTTGGAATGATTCAACGTTCTGAATCCATTGCTCATTCCCTTGGAAAGCTGTTAGATGAAAAGGCCCTCTGCCATTGATGAAACGTTTTTTTTGCAGTTGTGCCAATCCGTTTCGATGTGCTCTTAGCCGATTCCGTAGGGGGTCGCCATTCCCTCTCTGTATATTGTGCATTTTGCAGGTCAGGCATTCCTTGACACGGGCTGGTGTCCTCAAAACGACACGATAGCATAGAAACATCATGGTATTGACGCGGCATGAGGGTTGTCCAACTTATCCTCTTTGCTTGCAGAACAGGCCTGGCAACACGGCCTGACTGTCGCGTCAGATGCCACACTGCAGCCAATTTCATTTCGTTTGAGTGTCTTGTCACATTGCATAGAGTAATGCGCACCAACCTTTAGGAATCCAAAATGACCTTAACCGTGAGTGCTCCATAGTGTCAACCTAAATTCTCAGCTTGCATTTTAAATCTGCTATGGCAAGAAGGAGTTGAAAACTATTCCTTGTTGTTGCTTCATGGAGTGCATTTATCTTGACCTTTCACTCCATAATGAAGCTGGAATGCTTCATGAGCACAGCAATGCAGGATAGTAACTGTTTTCAATTTGTAATACATTTAGTGTTCCTTGTACTCGGCAGTCACAGTGAGAGCACAATATCAGAGCAATGTAATAACGATGGATATTGAGATTCAGGGGATCCTGGTTATGAAACAATCCCTTGCCGTTTGCAAGATTAAATCATTTAGTATTCGCGATGCCTTGTTCGCCTTCACCGGTCGCAGTCGACACCGTCCGTCTACCTCGATGGCAAGCTTCTGGGCTACCTGGGGTCGAAACGGGATATAATAATAGAGGATTATGTATTGGGGGCTTCAAAGCACAACGCAGGACTTGCACGACTTGATTTAGGAATGATGCTTTATCGACCAGACCTGTGTGTTGGCACAAACAAATCCAAATTGTCATTTGAAATTGACGAGTGCGGTTGTGCGTGCATCAAGCACCTGTAACCACATTCCACCCCACTTTCACAGCAGTGCTTGCCCAAGGCCCACTTGACCTCCACACTACACCTGTGTTTTCCCATTTATGTGTCTTGTTCGTAATGCGTGTTTTTCTGTTTTTTTTTTTTTTTCTTGCTTCTATCACATAAAATAATTGGAATCCTCTACGCTTGTATCATGGCGACAGCCGTTTCCCGCTGAGTATCCCTAATTGGCTGTCACACGTTTGGACATGAAACCATGAGTAATTTAAACCCACAAACTGGGCATTTGACCCCTCATGCCTGTGCAGGATTCATATCCCAGCAATCCACATTATTACAGGTAGTGCTAATTATACAGACACCTCCAAACAGGGAAGTGATGCAGGACACACAATGGCTTACTTTTTCACAAAATACCTTAGGAAATATATTTTTTTTTATTGTCAACAACCCCAGGCGGGTACTCTGGCCCAGAATAAAATGGAGGCACTGGGGAACAGCCTCAAAGTACTATGCGGTTGATTGAGGCTTGCTCCAAATGACTGGTCAGCCCTAAAATCACCCGAGCCACGGTCCAACTCATTACATCACGTGCACGAAGCAAAAAGCGAGGTTAAGCAGTTTGTTCACTTTGTCTGTCTGTCTGTCTGTCTGTCCACAGACGTCAGTTTAGGATTGAGGAACAACTTGATTTAAAGTGAATGTTCCATTTTGAAAATGAATCGGAAAACAAGTTTGTCGTTGAACAGTACTTTGGCTCTGAATTCGTCCCCACCGCACATGTGTAGAGAGGAGAGGTTAAAAAAAATTGTTACTCTGGCAGTGAAACAAAATTGACTAGAATGGGCACTCGGTAGAGCGCATACCTTCGCTGCCGCAACTTTTTTTCTGGGCACATTTGAAAAATGTCACTTTAAAACGTCCATGACGTCACAACCGTCAGTCCGATTGATGTCAAATTTGGTGTGTGACCTCCTTGAGGGCAGTCCAATAAAATGGAATGATAAAGACTGAAAAATTAAAAAGTTGAAAAATGACGTCATCTTTTGACGTCATTTTGACGCCCTTCCGGTGACGTCACGTCCAATAGGGGACAACCATTCTGAAAGCTCTTAGTTCACTGAACGTTTTAACGTTGGTTTCATGTCAATAGCTCTATTAGATCTGAAGTTATGCCTTGTATATTTTGGTACATGTATATTTTGATGTATATTTTGTATACATGTATGTATATTTTGTATACATGTATGTATACATGTATATACAAGTTATACATGTATATTTTGACCTTGTGTGTGACCTTGACCTTGACTACAGTGTTAATTGGCAAAACCTGTATATCAATAAACAGATATTTTGGTACTGATCCTAATACCTGGATTTGGGAGACTTTCCTTTATAAATTACATAGATATTTGAATGTAAAATATCAGGCCATTTTAGCCACAATTGAAAAACGTCATGTTCAAACGTCAATGACGTCATAACGGTCAGTCTGATCGACGTCAAATTTGGTGTGTGACGTCCTTAAGGTAAGTTCTACAAAACGGTATGATCAAAACTGATGTGGTCGAAAATTGAAAATCTACGTCATCTTGTGACGTCATTTTGACGCACTTCCGATGACGTCACGTCAAATCCGACATGAGGCACCCGAAAGGTATTTCGTCATGCAACAATATGGCGGTGGTTGCATGTCAATAGCTCTATTATGTAGGAAGTTATGCTCAAAAGTGTGTTTTTGACCTTTTCATGACCTTGACCTTTGACCCTATCGCTCCCAAAATCTAATCAAATCGTCCTTGGATAATCGCGAATCATCCCACCAAATTTCATGCAATTCGGTTTAATACTTTCTGAGTTATGTTAATAACAAACAAACACACATATTCACAAATGAATAAATACACAGCGACCAAAACATAACCTTTCGTAGAATGCGAAGGTAAAAAGTAGTGGAGGCGAAGGTATGCGCTCGACCGAGTGCCCATTCTAGTTACCTTTGTATTAAGTTGTCCACAACGCATCTCAATACAAATATGCATTTCGTGACCCCCATGACCTTTGACCCACAACCGCTACCTAGGGTGACAATAGTACTATACCTTGTGTCATTTCAGAAGATGCGGAATTGAACACTGAACAATTTGGAGTTAATTTGATGTAAATCGGAAATATATTAACCGTTTTCATCATGAAAAAACGATGTTGACCTTTTTGTAACCTTGACCTTTGATCCGATCGCTCCCAAAATCTAATGGATTTGTCCTTTCATGATGCCAAACAAATCCAAAACAATTAAAGCCTCTCTGCGTTTTTGTTTTTTTGCGTTAAGTTGTCCACATCGCTTTCCGATATAAATGTGAATTTGTGTGACCCCCTTGACCTTTGACCCCCAACCACTGCCTTGGGTGACAAAAGTACTATAGCAGGTGTCATATTAGAGGATGGGGAATTTAATTTTGAACATTTTGGAGTTAATTTGCTGTAAATCAAAACAAAATTGACAATTTAATCGCGAAAAAACGATTTTGACCTTTTTGTGACCTTGACCTTAACCTTTGATCCGATCGATTTGTCCTCTCGTGATGCCAAACACATCCACAAAATTTCATGACAATCTGCGAAGTAGTTTTTGTGTAATGTTGTCCACAACGATTCCCAATCAAAAACTCCATTTTGGTGACCCCCTTGACCTTTGACTTCCACAGACTAACTAGGGTTGCAAACACTATACCATATGCTATATCAGTGGATCGGGATTTGAACACTGAACATTTTGGACTTAATTTGATGTAAATCGGAACAAAATTGACACTTTAATCGCAAAAAAACGATTTTGACCTTTTTGTGACCTTGACCTTGATCTTTGATCCGATCGCTCCCAAAATCTAATCGATTTGTCCTCTCATGATGTCAAACAAGTCCACAAAATTTCATGACAATCTGCTAAGTGGTTTTTGCGTAATGTTGTCCACGACGCTGCCCAATGAAAAATGCTTTGTGGTGACCCCCTTGACCTTTGACCTCCAACTGCTAACTCGGGTTACAACAACACCATATAATATGTTATATTTGAGGATAGGGCATTGAATACTGATCATTTTGGCATTAATTTGATGTAAATTGGAATAAAATTGACTGTGTTATCGCAAAAGTAAAAATGTTTGACCTTTTTTGTGACCTTGACCTTGACCTTTGATCGATCGCTCCAAAAATCTACTCGATTTGTCTTTTCATGACAACAAACCTTCCCACACAATTTCAAGCTAATCCGCTGTAAAGTTTTTGTATAAAGTGATCCAAAACATTGTTAATACCATTTTTGGTGACCCCCTTGACCTTTGACCCCCAACTGCTACCTAGGGTAATTACGCCACACTTTCATGTGGCATAGCCTAGAATGTAGAAATGAGTAATGAACATTTTGGTGTTGGTTTTATCTCGTTCGGATAAAAATTGACCGCGTTATGACGAAAAAACGATTCTGACCTTTTCGTGACCGTGACCTTGACCTTTAATCCGATTGCTCCCAAAAGCTTCGCCTGGCGTCCTTGAGTAACTGCACATCATCTCTGAAAATTTCATGCAAATCGGTCCAGCAGTTTTTGCGCAATGTTGTCCGCACACATATTTACCAATAAATAAATACACAAGGGGTCAATACAATACCTTCGTCAAACTTAGTTTGCGAAGGTAAAAATCATTCCAAAAATGAAACTTACTCTTTTTAAGGATGTCATAAAGGATACAAACAACAAGCACGAAGTACTAATGTCACGTGCTATATGAGGTGGTGCAAACCACTGAACGGCGGGTGCATCAACGGCGGTAAACTTCCAAATCGTTTTTTCTACAAGGGAAAGTCTTTATTTTATTTCAATTTGATTAAATACTTGAACACTGCAGAATACAAATCGCCTTTTTGGCACTTTCAAAACCTTTCCGTTTAGGAGTACTTGGACAAAACATTGCAGCGTTTTACGTCATCACGACCAATCAAATTTTTCCGTTTGTAGAGCCCGCCCACATCCTTGTTTCCGATGACTGCGTGCGGTAAGGTGTTCTCTGAGCTCTTTAGTTATCGAGTGAACTTTGTTTCTGTCCTGAGAAAATGTGCAGTAATTTTTAGTGGTGGTTATGTAAACTTGCTGAGTTACCTTTACGGCCGCATTCATAGAATGTGGCGCTACATGCTGCAGTATCCCCCCCCCGCCCCCCATGCATGTTTATCCCATATAAATTATATGCATGTGCAACACCGATCGGCGTGCGATCAACTACTGTGTTCATCATCGGGGCAGGCTGAGGGACCATCCCGCCTGCGGAAGATGAGAAGCATATTCAATGTCATCCAAACCTGCATGATGTACGTTTGCTTGTCCAAGCAATTGCTACATCACATCGAGTATGACGCAGCTTCCAATTCATGTTGTTTTCTCACCTGTTCCACACATGCTTGGTGTTGTTTGGAGTTTGTAAACTGTTGTGAGTTCTTATTTTAAATACTATGACAGCCATTTTGAAATGAAGGGACAGTATTTTTTTTTTGTATCCCCCGCCTCCCCGTCCCCACCGCAAATGTTTTACAGTTACGTGAACACAATTATCACTGAATTGCAGCAATGCATCGGGCGAGCAATCGGCGGTTCTCTCACATTTATGTTGACATATTTCATGTGACCTTCAGCCCTCGGCCATGAAAGACTCTTCTCTCACGTTAGTGATGGATCTTCAACCCGTCTGCAATATTAAAGCTCATTGCAGTGGCCCCTTCGAGGCTTTCCATCCCTCGGGTGCACGAACACTGAATTTTATTTACTCTCATGGGTGGAGTACGCGACTACTTATCAACGTTGTGGCTCTGGCTATCCATTGCGATTAGTGAACGATGTGATCACAGCCTGTGCCTCTGGACAGAGCTTGGCCGGGAGGCGGCGGATCTTATAATGCAGGCCAGGGGTTTTCGACGTTTAATCAATGCTGTTGAGAAATAACTTATAATTACAATAATGATATGGGATGGTGCGTTCCTTGGGGTGAACATCACCATGAAGTCGATGGAACCAAAAGATATTGTGAGGCCTCAACAAATTCAACAAAAACAGATGACACAGCTTTTGGACTTGTTTGAAGTCATTTGCTTCATATGTATGTAAGATTATATATATATATATATATATATACATACATATGTGTGCATTTATTTCATTCATGCAGATGATGTTATTCTACAGGGACCCTGGAAAACGGTTTTGCATCTGCTGTTGAGGTCCATTCCATGCTGCTTCTTCAAGCACATGTGTGGCTCCAGGGTACTGCATCATCTCACTAACTCTGAGATTTCATTGAGCAACTTTCCAGAGGTACAGATTCCTTCTGAGCTGAAAGGCAGTGCCTAATCTCACCTGATGAACAGCAGGAAGATGCGTGAGCAGAGTCTGCAGATTCAGGGGTCAACTGTTTACATCGTCAATGTTACATCCTCACTATAATATCAGTTTGGGAAGAATAAATGAGGTTCCTGAATGAGTATGAATTCTACTTCGGAGACATCTATTTACTACATATACGAATTTGGCAAAATTTACACCACTCTCCAACCGCCTCCCCCCCCCCCCCCCTACTATTCCGCTCACCATCTTTCCAGAGCTTCATACATTCTCCTTCCATTCTTCCTCTTCCTCCTATCCTGCCCTCTCCCACCCCCCAAATCCCCCACTCCCACACCACACAGTTCTCTCTCTCTCTCTCTCTCTCTCTCTCTCTCTCTCTCTCTCTCTCTCTCTCTCTCTCTCTCTCTCTCTCTCTCTCTCTCTCTCTCTCTCTCTCTCTCTCTCTCTCTCTCTCTCTTCTCTTCTCTTCTCTTCTCTTCTCTCTCTCTCTCTCTCTCTCTCTCTCTCTCTCTCTCTCTCTCTCTCTCTCTCTCTCTCTCTCTCTCTCTCTCTCTCTCTCTCTCTCTCTCTCTCTCTCTCTCTCTCTCTCTCTCTCTCTCTCTCTCTCTCTCTCTCTCTCTCTCTCTCTCTTCTCTCTCTCTCTCTCTCTCTCTCTCTCTCTCTCTCTCTTCTCTCTCTCTCTCTCTCTCTCTCTCTCTCTCTCTCTCTCTCTCTCTCTCCCTCTCTCTCTCTCTCTCTCTCTCTCTCTCTCTTTCTTTTTTTTTTTTCCATTTTACCCCCTCCTGCACCATTTCATCAATAATATAATATAGATTGGCCATTATTAAAATAATTAATGTCATAAGCATAGTTGAGGGTAATCTAATTCAAAGATGGAATTTTCATCTTCCACAACCACTGTCATTTGCTCCATATTTTCAGTACGTCCTAACCCGGGCGTAGTGGCGTGCGCCTGTAATCCGGCGACACGGAGGCTTGGGTTGGAGGATCGCTTGAGGACGGGCGCTCTGCACTGGGCTGCGCTATGAGAGGGTGTACGGCAACCTGGAATCATGGCGAAACCCAATCCTTATCCCTGTGTCCTAAGAGGCGACCAGGGTTGCGTCAGGAAGGGCATCCGGCATAAAACCTGTGCCAAATCAGGATGCGGATCATAACGGATGATCCGCTGTGGCGACCCCTAACGGGAGCAGCCAAAAGACGAACAACATACAGTACGTCCTAAATATACGAGGATATACAAGGAGCATTGATGCAGTGGGAGGCCACTTGGCCTATCTATTTATTACGCCTGTGCTACAGTAAATCAACACTGTATTCATTCAATCTGTTAATTGATTTAATTTCACTGGGGGAGGAGGGGTGGGGAGGAGAACAGTGAGACAAGAACAGGGACATCATCAGGGCATTTCAAATGCTTATTTGTAATGGGGGAGGGGGGGAGGGGTGGCGGTCATGTTTTTGCCAGGGGATGGGCCGTGGGGGTATGAAGGGGATTGTGTGGTGAGAAATGGACAAACACTGACAGCACATTCATCTTTTGATGAGCCCCTCCCACAGACATCATCATCCGGATCCATTACCCAATCTACACCAACCATTCCTGCCAATATCAACAAAGCACTTTATTCCCAATCCTTCTGGGAACCGAACTAACTCCTATTTAAACCTATCCACTATATCTTCTGCCACTACCCTTCTCTTGAGGCCATTGCATGCCTTACCTACTATCCGGATTCGGATCTTCACTAAAATTGAATAACTCCTTCCTTGTCAAACATCCAATATGTCCAACAAGTTTCATCCGAATCCGACCGCAACTTTTTGAGATATCGTGCTGTATATCGTTTTTGGCCCTTATCTCTCAATGGTGAAGAATCACTTTAGAATTCTAGGAGTTGAATCCGGATCTGGATGTTCACCAAAATCTACATAAATAGTTAATCTTTCTCACACACCCAACCTGCCCACCAAATTTCATCCAAATCCGTCCACAACTTTTTGAGATATCCTGCACACAAACAAACAAGAAGACGTCTCGTGTATAGCACGACACTTGCAAAATCCATAAAACAAATTTTACCTCAAAAACAATTGGTGGTTGAATTGATTGACCAAATATGCAACTCCTCTTCAAATTTCAAGTCAATTGGATGAAAATCGAGGATTTTAGAAATTCCACCTAAGTTGTTGACCTTGGACCAATGTTGACCTTTTAGTCGATGTTGACCTCCAAAATAATTAGCTGGTTGAATTCAGTGAACTGAATGAAATATAAATTCTTTTTAAATTTCAAGTCAATTGAAATAAAATTGGGTTTTTAGAAATACCACCTTAGTTGTTGACCTTTGGCCTATGTTGACATTTTGGTCCATGTTGATATCAAAAATAATTGGCTCGATGAATTCATTGACCTGAAATGTATGTATATATATATATATATATATATATATATATATATATATATATATATATATATATATATATATATATATATATATATTATTAAAACTCTCATCTTGTATATATGTATGTATGTTCCTGAAATACAGCCAAAACGGAACAAGATAGCGTAAAAGTTTTAGGGCCACATTACTCACCATTCTCCTGTGGTGTGCAGTATCAAATTTCGTTAAAATGGGGCAACGAAAAAAATTATTAAAAAACAATTCCCGATTCCGTCAAATACTCTTCAGGAGAATTTGATCAATGCAAACAACCTCAACGGAAAAGTTCGCTGGAGCTATCTTTTTTTTTTTTTCTTGAAATTATTTTTTTTCATCAACCGCTGTTGCAACGGGAACCCAACGGGTTCATGGGTCATCTACTGTGTAATATGTATATACATATATATATATATATATACATATATATATACCTATATATATATATATATATATATATATATATATATATATATATATATATATATACATATATATATATATATATATATATATATATATATATATATATATATATATATATATATATATATATATATATATATATATATATATATATATATATATATATATATATATATATATATATATATATATATATATATATACCTATATATATATATATATATATATATATATATATATATATATATATATATATATATATATATACCTATATATATATATATATATATATACCTATATATATATATACCTATATATATATATATGTATGTATGTATGGTGTTCGGTGGGAGACGGCCCTACTGCTCCGTCTTGCGGTCGTTCTTCGCCACCGACCCCGGCCCACAAATATATATATATATATATATATATATATATATATATATATATATATATATATATATATATATATATATATATATATATATATATATATATATATATATATATATATATATATATATATATATATATATTTATATCCTGGTGTTGGCGCAGTGGTTTGGGCAGCGGCTTGGGATCCAAAAGGTCCTGAGTTCAAGCCCCGTTGGGCCACTGAATTAATACACCAGGGGGTTGACTCAGCCTGTCATCCTTCCGAGGTCGGCGAAATGAGTACCAGTGTATACCCCGGTTAAAATAGGTGTACCATATCCCTGTGTCGTAAGAGGCGACCAGGGTTGCGTCAGGAAGGGCATCCGGCGTAAAACGTGCCAAATCACGATGCGGATCATACGGATGATCCGCTGTGGCGACCCCTTACGGGAGCAGCCGAAAGAAGAAGAAGAAGATATATATATATATATTTTCTGTATATTGTGGATTCAGAAAGTATTCACACCCCTCAACTTTTTTCACATTTTGTTGTGTTTCAGCCTGAATTTAAAATGGATTTAATTTACATTTTTATCACCGATCGACACAAAATACCCCATAATCACAAAGTGAAAACATGTTTTTAGAATTATTTACAAATTAATTAAAAATTAAAATCTGAAACATTTTGCATCAATAAGTATTCAATCCCCTGAGTCAATACTTTGTAGAAGCGCCTTTGGCAGCGATTACAGCTTCAAGTCTTCTTGGGTATGTCTGTATCAGCGTTGTACATCGGGATTTGGGGATTTTCTCCCATTCTTCCTTGCAAATTTGCTCAAACTCTGTCAAGTTGGATGGGGAGCGTCTGAACAGCAATCTTCAAGACTTTCCACAGATTCTCAATGGGATTCAAGTTTGGGCTTTGGCTGGGCCACTCAAGCACTTTCATGTTCTTGTTCTGAAGCCATTCCAGTGTTGCTTTGGCTCGATACTTGGGGTCATTGTCCTGTTAGAAGGTAAATCTTCACTGCAGTCTGAGGACTTCTGCACTCTGAAGCAGGTTCTCCTCAAGGATTTGCCTGTATTTTGGCTCCATTCATTGTTCCTTCGACCCTAACAAGTCCCCCAGTCCCTGCCACTGAAAAGCATCCCCATAGCATGATTCTGCCACCACCATGCTTCATGGTAGTTATGCTTTTAGATGTGTGATGAGATGTGCTCGGTTTCCGCCAGACGGAGATCTTTGCATTCAGGACAAAGAGTTCATTTTTCATCTCATCAGACCACAGATTGCCTCATGCACCACAGAATGCCTCAGTCAGGGAAATTGCCACAAAAGGACGGATAGACAGCGAGGAGATTTCAGAATGTGGGGAGGGGGGAAGGTGGGGCTTCGCCACAGACACTTTGGGGATACAAGAGTTTCCCAAACACGTGTCCGATACATTTTATCATTCAGAGAATTACACCATACTTACATAAACACAAATTATGAAATAACTATTCTGATCTATGCCCCATTTTACCCCATAGACAAGATATCTTTGTATGTTTGGTAATTGAAGCTGGCCTTATATTTATGATAATTCATTTTGGATGTGCACATGTATATCAATGAGCATGCAATCCTTTCAGTGACAGGGCATGTTTTAACACATCGTGTCCTTTTTTAATGTATACTTTGTCAAGGCTCAGATAAGAGCTAACACAGAACATATAACAAAGGGAGCAGGAGACTCGAGGGGTGGTAGAGTGAAACACAACAACAGTATGGAACAGGGACATGAGATCTGTGGAAGAGAGAGGGATGGGGTGGGGTGCATGGATAAACAAAATTGACACCACAAGGACTTTCAGGAAGGAAAACAGGGAATTTGAAGGAGGTAGGTTTGGGGTGGATTAACAGGGGTAGTAAAGATCATGGTTTTGGATGGGGGAAGATAAGAGATGGTGGTTAACAGCAGTTTTAAAGACCTGGAGGGAAGAGTGGGATTGAAGAGAGTGGGAGTTTGTTCCAGAGGCAGAAAAAAAGAGGAATGAAAGAATGAAGGTGAGCAGTGATTCATGATTTTGGTAGTTTTACGAGAAAGGGGTTGGTAGCAGGCCTTGAGCACCCTGCGGAAGTATTAGTGGGACATATCACAGACAGAGCAGAGAGTGCAAGGCCGGAGAGGAGTTGGTAGAAGACAGAAAAACCACAGACCTATCTGTGGTGAGAGATATTGAGACCCAAAGACTCAGCCTCATCACGAGAGATACCAATGATCCTAATCACCTTGGTTTCCACTGTGTGAAGCCGAGAAAGTGTGAGGCAGGAACACCAGCCCAGAGTGCAGTGCAGAACTCCATCAGGCTGCGGATTAAACATTTGTATGTGGTTAAGAGGTCAGGTGTGCCAAGTAAGGACTTGGCACGATGGAAAATGCAGGATGCTTTGGAGGCTTTGGAGGCCAGCTTGGAAATATGGCTTTCCCAGGAGAGATCATGGCAGATAGTGAGACCCAAAAGCTTGAATGAAAAGACTTCTTCAAGAGAATTGTTGAGAAAGTAAATGGGGGTGGGGGGGGGAGGGGGGTTCAGATGGTTCTTTTGGAGAGACATAGTGAGAGTGAGATTTGTCTGGATTGAAAGACATGTTCCATGTGTTGGACCAGTTTGTGATTTTATCCAGATCCGTAGAGAGTGAAGAGGCTGCTGCTTGTCGATCTGAGGGATGACAAATGGTACAGCAGAGGGTGGAGTCATCAGCAAAAAGATAAAGAGGTATTTCTCGAGTTGGAGAGATTACTGATGAAGATTAGAAAAAGCACAGGGCCAAGAGCACTGCCTTGACAAATTCCAGCCTAGACAGGAAGAGGGGATGAGAGAACTCCATTAAGGGCTACACGTTGACCACGACAAGAGAGGAAGTCCACGAGCCATGAATGGAGAGAGGGATTAGAGATTGGGACTATACTCTGTGCAGAGTGTTGATGCTGCTTCAGCAGTCTCCTTGCCTATTGGGCACAATCCTGGACTCGTCGCCACTCCGGCACAGTATACCAGAATGCTGGCAACTCATTTTTCTGACCTCAGAAGGATGACAGGTCGAGTTAACCTCACCTGGTATAAATTCAACAGCTGAGCGGGATTTGAACTCAGGACCTTAGGATCCAAGCCCACCACCTGAACCATAAAGCCAACACCAGGCATATGAGTGGAGGTTGCCTTGGATACCATAGGAAGAGAGTTTGGTGAGCAGGGAGGGTGCCAGACCACATCCAAGGCACGCGATATGTAAAGGGAGATGGCTCTGATTTCATGTCCGGCATTGAGGACCTCCATCCATTGGTGGGAGAGCAGAAGCAGCATATCCACTGTCGAGTGATCTGGTCTGAATCCAATTTGATGATCAGAAATCAGGCCATTGGAGAAGAGGAAGGATTTAATGTCTGAAGCGATGATGGATTCCATAACCTTGCTGATGATTGGGATAAGGCTGATTGGTCTTATTGCAGGGATCTATTTTTGCACCTTTTTTTATGCGGAGCAGGAATGTTTGCTGATTCCCAAGCAGATTGCAGATGACCTTGAGCAAATGAAAGGGTGAATAGAACAGAGAGAGGGTGAGCAAGAGCAGCTGAGCAGGTTTTTAGCACATGTGGGCTGATGCCGTCTGGACCGGTTGCAGAATCAGAGTCGAAGTTTGACAGCAAGCTCTCCACCTTGACAGGAGAAAAGGACACACATTACAGGGACAGGTGGGTGCGACTGGGTAAGGTGGAAAAAGAAAGTGATGGGTTTGGGACATAAGATTTGGAAACACACATGGAGTTTGCTCTCTCAACACCACATTGATTTAACTGTGGAGTCAGTACAGGGTGATGGGAAGGAGAACAGTAGGGCAATAACCTTACATGGAAAAGTCAATTTAAGGAAAGCAAGTTAATATTCTCTTTTTGACACTGTGCTTTGGGGTTTTTCTAGCAGCAGAACAAAAGGATAAGAAACAGCTTCACTTGTACATGACTGGAGAATAATTGCCTCATGTTCACCTGTATTCTAAACCCTACCTGCACAACAACCTCCCAACATAATTCTGGTGCAACCCATGATTTGTTGAACTTGCCGTTCTTTTCCTCTTGAACGGCTTGTTTCTTGCAAAGTATCACATATGTCATTGCCATTGGATGAATTGCCATGGAACGACCCAGCTCCCTTGCTGACCTGGCATGTTGGTGGCAGTATGTTGAAATCAATTCCACGACTTGCTTCTCCAATTGTTCTTTCTTTGTGGATAACATGCCAAAAATGCGGAAACATTGGATTAAAGTCTGAATAACAAGACGAAGCTCAGGGTATTTCAGAGAACGAGGTCGTCAATCTTGTATGGTGCAGATACCTGGATTGTGACCAAAAGGGCTACAAAGAAAATTGATGGATATGTTACACATTACACAACTATTAAGAGAAGTGTAAAACATCAGTGGAGAGATCTTCTTCTTCTTCTTCTTCTTCTTCTTCTTCTTTCGGCTGCTCCCGTTAGGGGTCGCCACAGCGGATCATCCGTATGATCCGCATAGTGATTTGGCACATGTTTTACGCCGGATGCCCTTCCTGACGCAACCCTGGTCACCTCTTACGACACAGGGATATGGTACACCTATTTTAACCGGGGTATACACCGGCCCAGTATACTGGTACGCATTTCGCCGACCTCCGAAGGATGACAGGCTTAGTCAACCCCCTGGTGTATTAATTCAGTGGCCAAACGGGGCTTGAACTCAGGACCTTTTGGATCCCAAGCCGCTGCCCTAACCACTGCGCCAACACCAGGCTCCAGTGGAGAGATCATACACCACATATTATTGTTTGTGACTAATTGCATAAAATATCCACCAGAAGTCAATGATAAACGTTCCGTTTGGCAGCCAGACATTAATAGCAAAGCATGAACTTGTTTCTGCACTAAAAAAACAACTTATGGAATCCGAAACGTGGAGTGAATCGCAGAAAAAAGTTTACAGATAACCGACAAGAAGAAGTGGCTGACGATGCAGGAATCTTAGTAAGCAAGGCAGCAATCTGTGTTCCAAGCATTGAATAGGAGGTAAAAGTGACAATGTTTGCAAGGTGATGTGTTGATTTTATAAGTGCGTAGCAGTGTCTTCAGTTCCTGCGTTTCTTGCTGGCCATTCTGAAAACTTACAGACAGGATGCAGGATTATTCCTCCATGTTGGACCTCCAGTGGACAACATTTGCCCTGATTGAAAAACAATGCCTTTCCGTGTTCGTTCAGCTGCAAGGGAAAGAGACGAGGGTGAAGGAATACCACAGATTACATAGCCACACCCAGTATAGCCACTTTCTTCGAGGACCTCACTATCGAAAAGAACAATGGATTATGACTTTGGTTAGATCGGAGGGGCTGGTGGCGATTGAAGTCGTAGCTCAACATGGGGGGACCCTTTTGGGTATAAAGCAGCAATGAATGATATCCAGTTTTTTTTCTGATCATCAGCGGCAAGTAACAGGTGTAGGAGCTTCCTGCCTTGGTGGTGATGAGATCTTCATTATCCCGAGCTGAACAAGATTGGCCATGGATATCCACCATGGTCCTAATATTGGGAACAGAGTCCATTTCTGGAGGAGGCTTGTTCTCTGCATCGATTCTTCCGTGGCTGTGATAAAATGTGGTGATACATGCGACCCTGCTTGAGCCGAATTGGCTGGTGAAAGGTCAATGCGTGCCCCAAATAGAACGGCACTCGGTAGAGCGTGTACCTCCACCAGGCTGAGCAGTTTAAGTTTTTTTTTATGCCACTGATAAGTCTAATCCGAATCCGCACCTGAACCAAAATCGAATCGGCATGTTCTTGTCACCGAACCGACTCACCCACCCAGTTTTATCATAACTCATCCACAAGTTTTGAAATATTGTGCTATATATCCCTTTCCCCCACCCCAATCTCTCAATGGTGAAGAATCACTTTGAAAATTAAAAAAAATTCTCTTATCCGGATCCGCATTCGGATCTTCACCAAAATTTGAATTAACTCTTCCTTGTGACACCCCTAACCTGTCCACCAATTTTCGTCCGAATTTGTGCAAAACATTTTGAGATATCCTTCTCACACACAGACAGATAAACAGACAGGGGTGCAAACATAACCTCTGCCCACCTTTGGTGACGGAGGTAATGAAAAGGTTGTGCAAACACCAGTTAAGTGACAAATCGCTCCTTTGTCAACCGTTAAGTGCCACGTGACGACTACTGGCAGTTGGCTGAGTACAAGGATGAGTAGTGTTGTTTTACAGCCAATTGAGCAATAAATGTGTGAAGAATACAACAAACCAAAACCTAAACCTGGAATAAGTGAGCACAATGTGAAAGCCATTGATAATGACTTCGCTGTGGATGTCATTTACCAGCCACTCAAGATACATTTGGAAAGTCAAAGTTTACATGAACACAGTTTGATTTGGAGCTTTCGTTGTCTGAACATTGAATCAAGTGAATGCACTAAAAAAAACTATCCGAAACACTTCCCTGAAGTAAGATAATGTAATTCATGCAACGGTGGAATCAATGAGTGACTAAAGGTTTCACACTGAAGGAGTAAATGTGGAGTTGAGAGAGAGGAGTTGGGATTTGTGGGAATGCTATGATTAACTCTTCAAGTTTGGAGGAATCAATCCGTCAATCGGAGGAGTTGATCAACGGTGGAATCAATCCATCATCTCAATATCTGAGGTCTGTTGAAAGTCCAGAGGAGTTCATCTGTCGATGACAATTGGTTAGTGGACTGTAATACAAAGCAAGTCTGTGTCACGATGACACAAGCATTTGGTCAAGCTTAACTTATCTGAGAGCAGTGTAAGGCAGCTATCTCGACCAAGTAAACAAAATGTGCCACCAGGCCTTCAAGTCATGTCGACTAATTGATTCCCTCCTGCCCTGCCTGTGTTTCTCATGTTCAGTATTTGGATGTGAATGCCAAAACTTCACTGCGGATCAAAATCAGTGTGGCCAAATTGCTCCGGGATCTGCAGGATGGCGCAAAAGTAATGCACTCGCCACGAAGCTGTCGAGTCTGGGTTTGATTCTCGATCCGGCGACAAATTGTCAGATTGGTGCTTCGCAGGTCGGGCGTTGTACGCATGTACACTGCCCTTTGGATGGATGTTCATCTTGAGATCCATCCACATGCATTATAGTCCTGGGGCTGATTCCAAAATTTTGAGTTTTGCTGCATCCCCCTGCCAACATAGGTTTGATGGTTTTTTTCATGTTATATCGTCTAGAGACATATGATTTCAAAACATTACCCCTTTCAAAAAGTGTCCAAATGACCCATTGCAAGCCATTTCATATAGTGATACGTTTTGGCAAAACCTGACATTTTTTGCAGTATTGAGTATTGTAGCATTCGTATAGGAAAATATTGTTGGCTTCAGGAAGCATTTTGTATTGTGCTGAGGCATTGTAACTTTACTAAACCTGCATGGACATTTATCGAAACCCTGAAAAACATGTTTATTACTGAATAATACACATATTAACCCTATTTTACATGGGGGGGGGGGGGCATATTTGTTTTCTGCCTATATTGTCGCGACGGTTAGAGGTATGACTTTGAAACTTGGTGACGTTTATCCTATGTCATTTCTAAAAACGTGTACCAAATTTGGGAGTAATTTGTCTAAGGGGGGGTTCTTACTGTAAAACTTACCTACTAAAAACACGGAATTTCGCCAAAATTAATTATTCTTGACGTCAGAATTAGCTCATTGTTGAGGCAAAAATTAAAATGAGTTCATTTTTATAAAATAAGCATGTGGCAGTAGCAACTGGCCAAGTTTCAGGTTTCTAGCGCGCTCCCATGTCATTTCAGACCCCGTGTAAAATAAGGTTAAAAGACCTATAGACTACGCAAAATCTTACTTACCTGATAAGAAAAACTGGATTCATATGAATTGTTCAATGTCCTATTCGTCATCTGTCTCATCGTCGGATTCCAGTGGATCAACGATAGTTTTTTTGGAATTCCCGCACTGGTCAGGCTTGCATCTGCATGCTCTGGTGCAACTTAGTTGATTCTGTCTACAGGAGCACCTCCAGTCAGCACAACGCAGACACTGGCAGCTAACACATTCCATGACAGACGTCGGGGCAGGAGAAACATCTAACCATTTGATGGTGATCTCGTTCCCGGCTACATCCCAGCCATGACCATGTGGAGTGGGTACATGTGGGCAGTTCTCGAGACATCTTCTCCAAATGGCAGCCTGGTAATTGGCACGACGTGGGTGGAACTCGGCTGCATTTTGACAGGGCGGAAGTCTGCATGTGTCTGTGGTATGCGCGTCAAACATCTCATGCCTCAGTTCGTTGACGCTACTGTGCTGCTTCTTCCCATACAGGGCACAGATGGCCTCTTCTCCTCTGGTGAGTTCTGCTACTGACAGGGTGAAGGACTGCCCAATGCTGTTCATAGTGGCTCTAAATTCATTTTCGATCTTTAGAAGTTTGAGTCCTGACAGCTTTCCGTGCCCAGTGAAGGCACTGGTCGAGTCACAGCCACTGAAGGCATGGTAACCTGGGAGAGCAGAGCAGATATCGCGTCCCAGGGTATGTGCCATAGCTGTAAGATCAAGGTAGTGGGTCTGCTGTTGTGTGCCGGTGCGAAAGATGAGCTGCGAGCTAATACGATGGCAGACTGAAAGGGCAATGACTGCAACATCACTGTCTGGGGACTTGATGATCACAGCAGGAGCACCGTGATCAGCTGCATGGGCTGCGTGAAGCAAAAGCCTGGTGTCTGCCTCTTCGTGTGTGCATCTCAGTTCAGCCACTTCTGCCTTCAGGACTTCTGTTAGTTGGTCATTGGCCTTCAACCTGAAGCACCTCTCTCCAACTGTCACGAACAGTGCTTGTTGGCCCAGCTGCGCAGCATACTCTGGCTCGGACCACTCATTCAGGAGGAATTCTGTCAGGGCACATTTGAAGGATCCACTCATCAGAGACTTGTTCAGCTGCTGGTCAATCTTCTGTGTTCCTGTGCGGATCTTGGTTTCGAGGTTCTCCATACCAGCATCGCTTCTCAGGTTGCGCTCCGCGATCTTAATGGATATATCAGGGTATGTGTCAACTACCCAGTCTTTGTGCTCACCAGCTGGATAACCAGATGTGATGGTGTTGAAGAGTGAAGAGACCAGTTGTGAGTATGTCATGTTTGGTGCCATTTTTGCTGAATGGATGATGGCCATTGCGTCAAGCACCCAGGTAGCATCCGGGGGATACTTGTCAGCGGTTGCACATTGTCTTCTAGTGCTCTGAGCAATTTAGCCTTGACTGTCTTCACTGGACTTCCATCTGGCGTGGCGATTGAGAGTGGGAGCGGTCCAAGTGGGTAACTCAGAAGCTTCTCCATAGATAGTTCACGGCTTTGACCAAGCACAAGGAGACGGCCAAACATGTCTCTCGTTGACTTCAGGACGCTGGCGTGCGATGTGTCATGCCCCAGTCTCTTCTTCTTCATGGATGCGAACGTCTTCAGCTGCAGTTGTGGTAGAGTAGCGTAGAAGTCTTTGGTTCCATCTTTCCCTAATCTGTCTGCTGCAAATGTCCTCAGTGATCCTACGCCTCTTTTGACGAGCATCCAAAAGGTCTCGCTTTACATCTTCGGTTGCCACGTGTCCAGAAGCCAAATGGCACAGCTGCTCGTCAGATTGGAAAGCGTTTATCCAGTTCTCAATACATGCCGTGATACTCTGCACCGAATGCAATTCACACTGAATAAGCACCAGACACTATTTGCAACAGTCAACATCAATAAATATACTAGAATGCGAATTTCTATAATAGTTTATGATATTAGTGACAAAACATCGTATTTTGTCATAATTTTAACAAAATTTTGATAATTTTCGCACAATTTTTTTTTACCATTTTCACACATTTTTTTTTATCATTTTCACACAATCTTTACATTATTTTCACACAATTTATAGCGAAAATATCTGCTAAAACAAAATCAAACACCTGGATTTGTATTTCATGTGTATATGTGCACTCTGAGCAAACCTAACTGCAATGTAATATGCCCACCCATCCCTAGCACAAAAAACCTATTTTAGCGGTAAAGCGGTATACCTGGTATCAAAAATGCCCCCAAAAACTTCGAATGGACACTTTTTAGAAGGGGTAATGTTTTAAAATCATCACCTTATAGATCAATAAACAAGAAAAACACATAAAACCTAAGTTGGCAGGGGGGTGCAGTAAACTTTCATTTTAGGCCACTTCTGAGAATCAGCCCCAGGACTATTAGTTGTTGGACTTTAAAGAACCATGGTGTCATTCAACGAATATTTGGTGCTTAACACTACCTTGGCCACATTCCAAAAGTACCTTCCCTGACTCTTCCAAACCTCCGATGGGAAGTGCGGCAAGTTTGACAAATACAGTTCTCTCAACACGATGGACTGAAATAGTCTGCTTTGATGGCGAGTGAGTCCAGATTATGAGCAGCTTTGTGAACACAGCTTTTAAGAATGGAGGATATATTTCAGTGGTAATAGCCTCCTCTGTGAATTGTCTCATTTCGGTTTGATTTCCTTCACCTCGGGGAAATGGGATTTATAACTCGACTTCCTTTATCACGAGCGCTGTTTTTACTCCAAATGTTCAAGTGGAGGACTTGTTCCAAGGGGATATGCGTTGCCTTATTTCTCAGAGGATTTACAAATGATGTTCAATGCTTTTGAGTAATCATGTTGAACTGCCCCACCCTTGATCTTGTGATGTATGGAAGGTCAATGAGGAAGCAACTGAAGAGGGTTAGACCAAAGATGCTTCCTTGAAGGGCCTATATATTGGGGACACTTTCTTCAAAGGTGTATAATTGGTGGACACTTTTCTGAAGGGCCTATGATTGGGGGACACTTTCCTGAAGGGCCTATAATTGGTGGACACTTTCCTGAAGGGCCTATAATTGGGGGACACTTTCCTGAAGGGCCTATAATTGGGGGACACTTTCCTGAAGGGCCTATAATTGGTGGACACTTTCCTGAAGGGCCTATAATTGGTGGACACTTTCCTGAAGGGCCTATAATTGGTGGACACTTTCCTCAAGGGCCTATAATTGGGGGACACTTTCATGAAGGGCCTATAATTGGTGGACACTTTCCTGAAGGGCCTATAATTGGTGGACACTTTCCTGAAGGGCCGAGAATTGGGGGACACTTTCCAGAAGGGCCTAGAATTGGGGGACACTTTCCTGAAGGTCCTAGAATTGGGGGACACTTTCCTGAAGGGCCTATAATTGGGGGACATTTTCCTGAAGGGCCTATAATTGGTGGACACTTTCCTGAAGGGCCTATAATTGGGGCACACTTTCCTGAAGGGCCTATAATTGGTGGACACTTTCCTCAAGGGCCTATAATTGGGGGACACTTTCATGAAGGGCCTATAATTGGTGGACACTTTCCTGAAGGGCCTATAATTGGTGGACACTTTCCTGAAGGGCCGAGAATTGGGGGACACTTTCCAGAAGGGCCTATAATTGGGGGACACTTTCCTGAAGGTCCTAGAATTGGGGGACACTTTCCTGAAGGGCCTATAATTGGGGGACACTTTCCTGAAGGGCCTATAATTGGGGGACACTTTCCTGAAGGGCCTATAGTTGGTGGACATCTTGAAGGGCCGATACATCTTTGTCCTGTACCTGTGATGAATGTATCCCAACAATTGTACACCTATTCTTCACATTGGCTTTGTGCAGGGTTCTTTGCTACCTGTTTTATAAAATGAAACCTCGGCATCGAGAGCATCCCTCGGGAGATGGTACTGCACCTTGTTGTCCACAGACACTGAATGTTTTCAAATTCACCTTCAGGAGCATCTCCGTGACATGATCATATTGTCAGCAGAATCTCAGCAAGCTTATGAATGACCTTCAATATTGAGGTCGTGTGTCTGCCTTGCTGTGCCTGGTACGACGTATATTACGTGCCAGTCTTGGTTGATTCTTTAATGCCAAGGAGCATCTTGGGATGGACTCTGACATGTTACTTGTAACCCGATATTGAATTTAAAAAGGTGTTTTGTCATCTTCAGATTTTGCTGTCTCCAATAAAGCGTAGCCACGTGATTATTGATTTCATCCGGAGTGGATTGGATTGGCCGTTTGGACGAGGATGAATTGCGAGGTTAATTCGACGCATTTTGCCAAAAATGAGAATAACTTGCTCTTCCATTATCAATGGTGTGTTCATCGAGCTTGCACCACCCATGATGTGTGTGATGAGTGTTTCCTTGTATTCCTGATGGGATGTGCCAATTGTTAAGAGTTGTTGTGTTTCTCTCTCTCTCTCTCTCTCTCTCTCTCTCTCTCTCTCTCTCTCTCTCTCTCTCTCTCTGTCTCTGTCTCTGTCTCTGTCTCTGTCTCTGTCTCTGTCTCTGTCTCTGTCTCTGTCTCTGTCTCTGTCTCTGTCTCTGTCTCTGTCTCTGTCTCTGTCTCTGTCTCTGTCTCTGTCTCTGTCTCTCTCTCTCTCTCTCTCTCTCTCGCTCATCTTAGTTCCAAGATCATTTTGCTTCGTTGATGGCAGAGTGCTTTCATTGTCTCACGCGTACAGCTATGTCTGTATTTTTAGCCGCACTCGGCTAATTGATGGAAGGATCCATGCTGCAGATGCCTGGAGAAGAAAAATCTCAATGCAAGTGGAAAAGAGAAAGCTATAATCGATACTAAATATCAGGAAGAAAGGTTTGACGCAGAGGTGGAGGGTATGATCTTCCCTGAGAGGACACACGGAGGCTCGTTTTGAGAAATTGTTGCCAACTCAATTTTCTTGCCTTTTTTTTGGGTTTGTTCTTGCTGGGTTGCTTTGCCAAACGGTGTTGCTGGGTTTTCCAAATCCTACTCATTCTGCTGCCGACATCTTCTTGGTGGCACCCAAGAAGATTTTCACGGCTCGTCTGTCGTGCGTTTAGCCGAGGGGCCTCGAAGTGGTGTGCTGGTTCTGGCACAACGGAGAGTGATACTGACTATTTTGTTTTGGCATGTGTCGAGATTCGTGGAGGAGCTTGATGAAGAGGACGTGTGGCCATCAAGGTTCAGGAATCTGAGCAGGTGGACATGTGTAGTTGGGAATAGCAAGAGATCACATGTTGACGGCCATTGTTTTGGTACAATAAAATTGTGGGTGAAAAAAACCTTGCCGCTTCCACAGAATGTTTGTTCAGTCGAGTAAGGTGGGCAAGATACATTTTGCAGGAAACATGAGACAAGGTGAGTCTGCCTCCCCTTCCATATGTTCTCCTCAGTCCAGGTTACATGTTCAGTATCCTGATTATCTTCACCTGAGGGCTCTCTGGCAAGTGGTAGAGTGGGCAATTCCAAATGAATAATGTTCAATGTACTGAATAAATGGCCATCATACCTTTTCTCAACAAACAATGCATTGTTTTATTTAATTAATCTGCTTCATTGAACCAGTGTAGTGTCGATGGGATGGGGGATGGAGTCGAACAGTGGTGCAGATACATCACTTGGGTTTTAATTGTTCTTCTTTTATAATATTTTTTTTGTGAGATGTTACATCTGCCACCGAAGGTAGAGAGAGGTGATGTTTTCACAACCAGACCTGCCTGTCTATCTCTCTGTTTTTCTGTGAGCACGATATCTGAAAAAGTTATGGACGGATCATCAAAAAACTTGGTGGATGAGTTGGTTAGGTGATGAGAATAAGCCAAACAGATTTTAGTTCAGGTCCGAATCCAGATCCGTTATATCAGTGGGATACAAAATGTAAACAGTTCAGCCTAGTGGAGGTATGCGCTCTACCGATTGCTGTTCCAGTTGTGCAGTATTTTATAATCATTAAAAAAAAAAATTGTTTTTCGCATCCGGTGCGAGTGAGGTCTGTCAGGTGAGGAAGGAAGAAGCACTGAGAGCACATTCACTTTGTCACAAGACCCGCTCACAGACATCACCATCACTACACACGTATACAATCACCCATCCTGACCCAAACTACTCCCCAGTCCTCCCAAAATCCATGTACTCCCCCAACCCCAATGCTTCTATGAACCTCTCTAATTATCTCTCCAGCTTCACCCTATCTACTGTTTCTGCTGTTGCCACCTTTTTGCCCATTCCATGCAATGACTATCCTTCGAGTGAAACATGTAACTTTTACTCCCTACCGTACTAACTCGCCTCCTCTTTACTTTCAGGACATGGCCCCCTGTCCTGTGACTATATCCTCTGCTGAAAAACGTTGGTATTTGTTTTGTGTTTACCCTTTACTCTCATCGACAAATATATATCTACATCAGTGGAAAAATATGGAAAACAAATTTCCTCCCCGAGAAGCGACGACGTTTTGGGCCCGAGCCCTTCTTCAAAGCAAGAGACCTATGAAGCAAGAGACCTCTCTTCCTTTGAACAAATGTTCCCGCCAGAAAGGTCACTTCACCATTTCCCCCCACCGTCGTTGGCACACACCTTTCTCAACATCTGGTGGAGAATTTGTCATCTCACCACCATTTGATGTCCAAAGGAAAAGGTCAAAAAGGTATAAAGTTTACAAAACGGTGCAGATACCTTTTAGAGATGAATAAATGACATCACTAAAGCATCTTCAATGAACTTTCAATCGGTGGTTTGTCAGGCAGGGAAAGCATGGAACGCTCTTTGAAGATCATTTCGATGCATTGAACTCACAGCTCAGGCAGCTTCATGACGAACTGTCGTGTAAATATGAGAGATGCTTGACGACTGCTCTCTGAGTTAACTTGACAACAAAACTACAACCATGAAACTTGCAAACAAAGGTCATATGAAATCTAGAATGTAACCTTCTTCAGGCACAACTGTTATTGCCCTGTCAATGTACCGCAGCTCAACTGAACAGCTGCTTGACCAACCTTAGTAACCGAATGGCGTCATTTTGACGTTCCATTCTGTTTATGATGTCGCTGCTATTCAAGCCTTCGTCACTTTCTTGGAGGACTCCTTGCTCATCTGTCTTGTCACGCGACACATTAAAAGTCAATGGTGCAAAAGTTCCTACATTATGGAACCTCACTTCCTAAGTCAATCACCCCTAGGTGGAATATTCGAGTGGAAACGATGTAAAACGCCAGTGGCAACACCATGGTAGAATGGTTGCAAACGACACAAAAGTAAAATATCAGGTGCAGGTTTTATGCCTCATGGCACGGAGATGGTTTCTCCATTTTTTTTTTGCTTCTGAAGCTCGGAAATACGATTGTTCTTGATGTCATTTCAAAGATTGCGGAGCTGTTACAGTTGCTCCTCTCGCGATTGTACGGGTCGCGGTATGTTGAGATTTGTGGAGTCCGTACTGCATCCTCCTGCATCCTCCCGCATCCTCATCCATCCTCCTCCATCCTCCTCCATCGTCCTTCAAGTTTTTGTTGACAGTGCCCAAATAATCTGAAAACGAAAAACTGCTGAACATCAGCAATGGCTAGAGCACGCCATATTGTTCTACTTTGACTTTATGTTCTGGAAGTTTGTTTGATGGGAACAAAGTACAATTCCAGCATCCTTTCCATTCCTCAAGGAAGTCTGATCCACAAAATATTTTGGCAAGTAGTGACGAGGTGTACCATACTCTGCACAGAGCGTTGGTGTTGCCGACGCAGTTTCTTGGCACGGGTTATGCTGGGTGGTTTGCCATTGCTTTCCCAGAATTTAAAACGACTTTTCTAAACGGTATTAATCTTTGCAAAACAGTTTTCATTATAAAAAGCCAAATATAATGATGTGATTTGTGCTCTTCCATGAGCCTCGACTGGAAATGAGGCCCCCTGGTTCCCTACACCTTATCTTTGTGATCTTCCTTTTATTTTATTTTCCAAGCTTGTCTGGCTATGTGTTCTTGCCTTGGGGTCAGGATACGTGTGTACATTTGAGTCCTGTGGCAGAGGATACATGATTCATGTACAGGATACATGATTCCTGCATAGAGTACGTGTTGAATTTTGTTGCAATTACTTTTTCTTTTTCTTTTGGTGAAAGTTTACTTTAAAATATACCATGCATCTTTGCTTTTGGGCCAAATACCAATATTTTGTCCAATACATGACAATGTCCCAATACACAGAAGTCCGAATACATGAGAATGTGTGCACAGGAAGCACACTCACCTTTGGAGCTTTCTCGTCTGGATCCAATTGCTGATCAGACTTTAAACTGTGGGGTTTGTGAATCACAGGTAGCATGAGCGAGAGCACAACACATCATTAAAAAGGCGTCCTTCGCAAAGAGTCGACAAGGTATCACCAGCACAGTGAACAAATTACAAATTCGTCCCCTGACCACCGCTGGGAAGGCAAAAGCAAACTACCCAGTGCAATTGTTACCACGAGGCTGTTTTGGCATCACTGATCCTGCCTTGAGTCAGTGGTGAGACACACTGACAAATACAGCCTCATTTGTGGTCTTGCACCCTCTGCTCTTTCCATGCTTTGTGCCTCCCCCCACCCCAGGTTTATCCCATCCAAAACTCACACAGTCCACCACCAAACCCCTTCTAGTGAAACTCCCAAAATCGAGAATGACCAATAATCTCCACTCATTTGTTCCTCTTTCCTCCCACCTATGGAATCTACTTCCACATTCTCTTCAATGTCATCCTTCACTCCGGGTCTTCAAGGCAGCTATTCATCACCATCTCCGATCATCCCCAATCGAAAACCGTGATCCTTTCTCCCTCCATGAACCCCACCCCAACCCCTCCTTGCAAATTTCCAGTTTCCCTCCTTAGAGTTTCCTTCTGTGTCCATCTTGTCCATCCTGTGCATGCGTGTTTTGCGTCCTGTTCTTGTATGTTACATCCTGATCCGTTCAGTGTCCCAGCTCTTCCGTCCTATCAGTGCTTGAAATTCACTTCTAATCATTGTGCTGTTTTGATTCCTAGTGCTGCTTGAGTTGGCTGCCTCCTTTATGTGGTTTATTTTATTACCCCGCACGTACATACCGAAAAACGGAGTTCAACAAAATTGCTCGTCACCTCTGTCTGCCCATTTGTCCATGCGTCCACACACGTCAGTTTATGATCAAGGAACAAATCTATTAAAGTTGAATGATATAATTCGAACATGAATCTGAAACCGAGCTGTAGTTTAATAACACGACTATTGCTCTGATTGCACATGTACGGAGAGGAATGAGATAAAATAACAAAATTGAAAATCATTCCAAATGGGGAAACTCACTGTTATTGAAGGACGTTATAAAGGACACAAACAACAGGCACGAATAACTCATGTAACCTGTCAGATAAGGTAGTGTGATCGATATTGTGTCAACGGTGGAAAGCTTTCGGAATTTTTTTTCAACACGAACTCTAAAATCTTTATTATATTTTAATTTATTTAAATACTTGAACACAAATCGCCTTCTTAGCACTTTCAAAACCCTCCGTTTAACATTACAGAGTATGACGGCATTTTATATCATGTCGACCAATCAAGTTTGCCGCACGCAGACCCCACCCATGTTCCATTCAGCCACAAGAGCATTAGTGAGGTCGGACACTGATGTTGGACGATTAGGTTTGGCTCGCTGTCGGTGTTCCATTTCATCCCAAAGGTGTTCGACATGGTTGAAGTCAGGGCTCCATGCAGGCCAGCCAAGTTCTTCCACACCGATCTCAATAAACCATTTATTTGTACATGGGGGCATTGTGCTGCTGAAACAGGAAAGGGTCTTCCCCAAACTGTTGCCACAAAGATGGAAGCATAGAATCGTCTAGAATGTCATTCTATGTTATTGCGTGAAGATTTCCCTTCACTAGAACTAAGGGGCCGAGCACGAACCATGAAAAACAGCCCCAGACAATTACTCCTCCACCAAACTTTACAGATGGCACTATGCATTCAAGTAGGTAGTGTTCTGGTATCCACCAAACCCAGATTCGTCCGACAGATGGCCAGATGGTGAAGGGTGATTCATCACTCCAGAGAATCCATTTCCACTGTTCCAGAATCCAATGGCGGTGAGCTTTACACCACTCCAGCCGATGCTTGTCATTGCGCATGGTGATCTTCGGCTTGTGTGCGGCTGCCTGCCATGGAAACCCATTTCATGAAGCTCTTGACGAACAGTGTTTGTTCATGAGATCATGAACAACATTGATCATGAGAAAGGTGAGGGATCAGCCCAGAACTACATGGCAGGACCTGGTCAATGACCTGAAGAGAGCTTGGACCACAGTATCAAAGAAAACCATAAGTAACACACTACGCCGTCATGGATTAAAATCCTGCAGCGCACGCAAGGTCCCTCTGCTCAAGCTAGCGCATGTCCAGGCCCGTCTGAAGTTTGCCAATGACCATCTGGATGATCCAGAGGAGGAATGGGAGAAGGTCATGTGGTCTGATGAGACCAAAATAAAGCTTTTTGGTTTAAACTCCACTCGCCGTGTTTGGAGGAAGAAGAAGGATGAGTACAACCCCAAGAACACCATCCCAACCATGAAGCATGGAGGTGGAAACATCATTCTTTGGGGATGCTTTTCTGCAAAGGGGACAGGACGACTGCACTGTATTGAGGGGAGGATGGATGGGGCCATGTATCGCGAGATCTTGGCCAACAACCTCCTTCCCTCAACAAGACCATTGAAGATGGGGCGTGGCTGGGTCTTCCAGCATGACAACGACCCGAAACACACAGCCAGGGCAACGAAGGAGTGGCTCTGTAAGAAGCATCTCAAGGTCCTGGAGTGGCCTAGCCAGTCTCCAGACCTGAACCCAATAGAAAATCTTTGGAGGGAGCTGAAAGTGTGTGTTGCCCAGCGACAGCCCCGAAACCTGAAGGATCTGGAGAAGATCTGTATGGAGGAGTGGGCCAAAATCCCTGCTGCAGTCTGTGCAAACCTGGTTAAGAACTATAGGAAACGTCTGATCTCTGTAATTGCAAACAAAGGTTTCTGTACCAAACATTAAGTTCTGTTTTTCTGATGTATCAAATACTTATTTCATGCAATAAAATGCAAATTAATTATTTAAAAATCATACAATGTGATTTTCAGGATTTTTGTTTTAGATTCCGTCTTTCACAGTTGAAGTGTACCTATGATAAAAATTACAGACCACGATGTGCTTTGTAAGGGGGAAAACCTGCAAATTCGGCAGTGTATCAAATACTTGTTCATCCCAGCACACACACACACACACACACACACACACACACGTGTGTGTGTGTGTGTGTGTGTGTGTGTGTGTGTGTGTGTGTGTGTGTGTGTGTGTGTGTGTGTGTGTGTTTGTATGTGTTTGTGTTTCTGATATACAATTGATTTTGGTCCAAAGATTTTGAATGTCTTTGTTTCGTTGTTAAGTTTGAATGTAAGAGCTGTTTTCTATTCCACAGTTGATGCTATCGGTGGAGAATGAAACGTCATGGTGTCACCATTTCTGGTCCCATCAGGTGACGTTCATGTCGGTTTGAATCCTCGTCGTCGTCATTTGAAACTCTCTTGGTGAAGGCATCACGTTTAATGTTTGTGCTTGAACAGACGTTCTTGTAAATTAATCATCCAATCAACTTCCCTTTGAAATCCCACGCTTCCCACGGTGCATTGTTTGCTTGTCACATGACCAGCTCCTGGCTTGCTGTCTGGGCCGTGAATAGGTTATTTAAATGGAGGATCGAAACAGCAGCTCAAAGTCTTACCTGTGTTAATGGGTCGCAGTTGGTGGTGTCGGAAGGGGCTTAGGGGAAGGGGTGGTGTTCGAATGTCGGAACCCGTCAATCCTGCGGAAAGCTTGCCAACGTATGGCTTGTTCTCCTTGCTCTCCTTTTGAAATGCTGAGCGTCAAGCAAGGAAGCAGCACGTACTGTACCAGCACGTACTCTACTAGCACGTACTCTACTAGCACATACTCTACCAGAGCGAACTCTACCAGCGCGTACTGTACCAGCACGAACTCTACCAGCACGTACTGTACCAGCACGAACTCTACCAGCACGAACTCTACCAGCACGTACTCTACCAGCACATACTCTACCAGAGCGAACTCTACCAGCGCGTACTCTACCAGCACGTACTCTACCAGCACATACTCTACCAGCACATACTCTACCAGCACATACTCTACCAGCACGTACTCTACTAGCACGTACTCTACCAGCACATACTCTACCAGAGCGAACTCTATCAGCGCGTACTCTACCAGCAGGTACTGTACCAGCACGAACTCTACCAGCACGAACTCTACCAGCACGTACTCTACCAGCACGTACTGTACTAGCACGTACTCTACCAGCACGTACTCTACCAGCACATACTCTATCAGCGCATACTGTACCAGCACGAACTCTACCAGCACGTACTCTACCAGCACGAACTCTACCAGCACGAACTCTACCAGCACGTACTCTACCAGCACATACTCTACCAGAGCGAACTCTACCAGCGCGTACTCTACTAGCACGTACTCTACTAGCACATACTCTACCAGAGCGAACTCTACCAGCGCGTACTGTACCAGCACGAACTCTACCAGCACGTACTGTACCAGCACGAACTCTACCAGCACGAACTCTACCAGCACGTACTCTACCAGCACATACTCTACCAGAGCGAACTCTACCAGCGCGTACTCTACTAGCACGTACTCTACCAGCACATACTCTACCAGAGCGAACTCTACCAGCGCGTACTCTACCAGCAGGTACTGTACCAGCACGAACTCTACCAGCACGAACTCTACCAGCACGTACTCTACCAGCACGTACTGTACTAGCACGTACTCTACCAGCACGTACTCTACCAGCACATACTCTATCAGCGCATACTGTACCAGCACGAACTCTACCAGCACGTACTCTACCAGCACGAACTCTACCAGCACGAACTCTACCAGCACGTACTCTACCAGCACATACTCTACCAGAGCGAACTCTACCAGCGCGTACTCTACTAGCACGTACTCTACCAGCACATACTCTACCAGAGCGAACTCTACCAGCGCGTACTCTACCAGCAGGTACTGTACCAGCACGAACTCTACCAGCACGAACTCTACCAGCACGTACTCTACCAGCACGTACTGTACTAGCACGTACTCTACCAGCACGTACTCTACCAGCACATACTCTATCAGCGCATACTGTACCAGCACGAACTCTACCAGCACGTACTCTACCAGCACGTACTGTACTAGCACGTACTCTACCAGCACGAACTCTACCAGCACGTATTCTACCAGCACATACTCTACCAGCACGAACTCTACCAGCACGTACTCTACCAGCGCATACTGTACCAGCACGAACTCTACCAGCACGTACTGTACTAGCACGTACTCTACCAGCACGAACTCTACCAGCACGTATTCTACCAGCACATACTCTACCAGCACGAACTCTACCAGCACATACTCTACCAGCGCATACTGTACCAGCACGAACTCTACCAGCACGTACTCTACCAGCACGTACTGTACCAGCACGTACTCTACCAGCACGAACTCTACCAGCACGTACTCTACCAGCACGTACTCTACCAGCACGCACTGTACCATCACGTACTCTACCAGCACGTACTGTACCAGCACGTACTCTACCAGCACGTACTCTATCAGCACGTACTGTACCAGCACGAACTCTACCAGCACATACTGTACCAGCACGAAATTTACCAGCACGAACTCTACCAGCACGTACTCTATCAGCACGCACTGTACCAGCACGTACTCTACCAGCACGTACTCTACCAGCACGCACTGTACCAGCACGTACTCTACCAGCACGTACTCTATCAGCACGTACTGTACCAGCACGAACTCTACCAGCACATACTGTACCAGCACGAAATTTACCAGCACGAACTCTACCAGCACGTACTCTATCAGCACGTACTGTACCAGCACGAAATCTACCAGCACGTACTCTACCAGCACGAACTCTACCAGCACGTACTCTACCAGCACGTACTCTACCAGCACGCACTGTACCAGCACGTACTCTACCAGCACGTACTCTATCAGCACGTACTGTACCAGCACGAACTCTACCAGCACATACTGTACCAGCACGAAATTTACCAGCACGAACTCTACCAGCACGTACTCTATCAGCACGTACTGTACCAGCACGAAATCTACCAGCACGAACTCTACCAGCACGTACTCTACCAGCATGTTACTCTACCAGCACGTACTGTACCATCACGTACTCTACCAGAACGAACTCTACCAGGACGAACTCTACCAGCACGTACTGTACCAGCACGTACTGTACCAGCACGAATTCTACCAGCACGAACTCTACCAGCACGAACTCTACCAGCACGAACTCTTCCAGCATGTTACTCTACCAGCACGTACTGTACCATCACGTACTCTACCAGAACGAACTCTACCAGCACGTACTCTACCAGCACGTACTGTACCAGCACGAACTCTACCAGCACGAACTCTACCAGCACGAACTCTACCAGCACGAACTCTACCAGCACGAACTCTACCAGCACGAACTCTTCCAGCGCGAACTCTTTCAGCACGAACTCTACCAGCACGAACCGTACCATCTGAAATCTTTGTAACGACTCAGCTGTTGAGTTCGAATCGTCCGCCTGGGAGATGCACAGCGGACGATCCGAAGCGATGAAGCGACCGAGTCCGTCCATTGAATATTTGATCTTTGCCTGTACGAGATCGGAGCCCACTGTGCCAGGTGCGCAGGAATGCGCACAGCGACGGTCCGTCGCCTGTTCGCGTCGCCCGCGATTCCGCGCTGGTGCGGCGACCCTTCTCTCGCAACTACACCTGTCGTTGTTGAAGCGCATGATGTGACCGGGTGTGGCGCTCGCCTCCCATGCGTGAGCCTCGTTACGACGCACGGAGCACCCTCGGCCCCCGCGATTTCTGTTGTACACATTGGAGTGCGCGGTGCGGTTGCGGCGGCACTTTATAATCGCGTCGCGTTTTGTACGTTTTCTCGACTTTGCCCTGACTCGAAAGGGTGCTCCACAGCTGCTTCCCCAAAGTGCACGACGTTGCGAGTGACGAGCAACGCACGTGCACGATGGCTGCACGGGATGTAAGCGCGCATTTTGAGGTGGGAGAGGGATTTGGGTGGAGGTGAGAGGTGGAGCCGATCCAAAAGGGGAGGGATGATTTGAGATTCTCCCGAGATTGGGCGCACAGGAGGGGTGGCACGCGATGGGGAGCACCGGGCACAACGACTGGTGGGCATGGCATCACCGGCGGCCGACTATGCTGTAAGCGAGCGCCGGAGGTTATCATGAGGACGTGCGCTCAGAGACTCTGGCCTTGCCCGCATCGCCTTTGCGTGGCTCTCATTGCGTTCCCGTTAGAACCCACGGCTTTGACGGCACGAGGTACGGGTGCTTCGCGGGCACCTCCCGAGCGACCCCGGCCCGCAGCTGCGCAGGATGCCTGCGGGGCGCAGAGGACTGGTGGCACCTCAAAACACCTTCCTGGAGAACATCGTGCGTCGCTTCCCAGGTAAGCCTTGTTGCGTGCTTCTTGTCCCCCAAGCCTTGCTCTGCGCTTCTTGTCCCCCAAGCCTTGCTGTGTGCTTCTTGTCCCCCAAGCCTTGCTGTGCGCTTCTTGTCCCCCAAGCCTTGCTGTGCGCTTCTTGTCCCCCAAGCCTTGCTGTGCGCTTCTTGTCCCCCAAGCCTTGCTGCGCGCTTCTTGTCCTCCAAGCCTTGCTGCGCGCTTCTTGTCCCCCAAGCCTTGCTCTGCGCTTCTTCTCTCCCAAGCCTTGCTGTGCGCTTCTTGTCCCCCAAGCCTTGCTGCGTGCTTCTTGTCCCCCAAGCCTTGCTGCGTGCTTCTTGTCCCCCAAGCCTTGCTGCGCGCTTCTTGTCCCCCAAGCCTTGCTGTGCGCTTCTTGTCCCCCAAGCCTTGCTGCGCGCTTCTTGTCCCCCAAGCCTTGCTGCGCGCTTCTTGTCCCCCAAGCCTTGCTGCACGCTTCTTGTCCCCCAAGCCTTGCTGCGCGCTTCTTGTCCTCCAAGCCTTGCTGCGCGCTTCTTGTCCCCCAAGCCTTGCTGCGTGCTTCTTGTCCCCCAAGCCTTGCTGCGCGCTTCTTGTCCCCCAAGCCTTGCTGCGCGCTTCTTGTCCCCCAAGCCTTGCTGCGCGCTTCTTGTCCCCCAAGCCTTGCTGCGCTTGTTGCTTCTTTAAAGCTCGCGCACAGTGCCTCCAATATTGAGAGCGCCAGTGATCACGTGCTTCGGTGTTGCGTTGGCAGCATTGCTTTCGAATGCTCTTTCGCAATTACAGCTCCTGCAGCCGAGTGACGCTGCTCTTCTCAGGACCTTGCACTCCATTTGATTTGCCCCGGTGCCGATGTGCGCGTTCATTCATCGCATCGATGCGCGCACGCATCCCATTGCGTGATTTGCACGAAATGCCTGATCGTAGCGGAATCACATCCTCAATGCCACAAAGCGGTCGCTGAGCAAGCATCGCTTAACTTCTCTGACAGAGTGGGTAAAGTAATCGAAAAGTTGTGATTAACTTCATGTGGCAGCTCTCCTTTTCGCTTCGACCAGACGTCGCTATAAAAGACAATTTGCTGCCTGCTCTGCCTTCCCAATGAATCGGTTGCGTGTGTGTGTGCGTGTGTGTGTGCGTGTGTGTGTGCGTGTGTGTGTGTGTGTGTGTGTGTGTGTGTGTGTGTGTGTGTGTGTGTGTGTGTGTGTGTGTGTGTGTGTGTGTGTGTGTGTGTGTGCGTGTGTGTGCACGGCTGAGTGTTGTTCATCATGACATAAATTTAACCTAATCAAGTTCGTTTCTGCAAATCCTGCTCGCAAACTGCCCTCACAAGTGCACTCAGAACGATCCAGGGAACCCGCAAGTTGTGGACTCGTTTTTGCCATTATTTTAAAAGTAAAACATTTTGGTAATAATTTAATTAGCAGGAAATAATTGTTACGGGTTTGTCTTTTTCTGCGCACAATGAGATGAATAATTATTTTAACTCCTGTGAATTGAAAAAGGACAACAGAAAGAACCGCTTGGATCTAAGAATGAAATTCCAGGGAAAACAAGTGAAAAAAAAAATCACAATTGTCAAGGGAGGTAAACATGATCACTTCTCACTGATTTATATACTTTTTATCAAAATGGGTCGAAGCCAAATCAAAACCAATACCAAGGGCACAATCGGTGCATCGAAACAGAAGGAACAGATTGGTTGAACCCATTGCATGTGAAATGATGCAGAGCTCTAGAAATTGCTCTTATTCTACTGTAACACACACAAGATACCTTTACCTGGGTTGATGGAACTTTCTTCTTGACAATCGCATCGATTCCTCTGCAAATCCACATCAATCAAAATGTCACTTTTTTTTCTCGAGGGGAATCGTCAAAGCTTCATTCACCATCCAATGCATGAACATGGCGTCCTTGCCATCAGTATTAGTTCTACGGTTCAGGAGTTGAATTGTTGTTACAGATTCACGTTGAATGCATAATTTTATTTAATTGTAACAGGTCCTTGGGAATTGTTCACTCATCACGTGGCATTCGTTTCAACCGCAGATACCAACTTCCTCCTGGGTAACGCTCAAGTTGTGGATTGGCCCATCGTCTACAGCAACGACGGCTTTTGTCGCATCTCGGGTTATCATCGTGCTGAGGTCATGCAGAAGAGCAGTGCGTGCAGGTACCTTGCACACACCCAAACACACACATTTGATATATATATATATATATATATATATATATATATATATATATATATATATATATATATCTATATATCTATATATACATATACATACATTTATATATATAAATTTAGACATATATATATATATATATATATATATATATATATATATATATATAAATGTATATGTATAAATATATATTTATATATGTATATGTAAGCATATATATATATATATATATACTTATATTTTTATATATATTTATACATATCCATATATATTGTTGCTGATTCGCGCCCGCCGGCGTGCGGACGGCCACGTAACTCGAATCGCAGCACGTCGCCCACCGGACGGACAATCCAGTCGTGACCCTCTCGGACTAACGCCGGGAACCAGTCATGGGTGGACCTTTCGGTCTCACCACGATCGTGCCAATCGGCCCCCGCGTGGGATAGGGTTGCTCGCCAAATTCGACCTACCTAAGTACCCACACGGAGGGTAGACCGGGCGATCGCACCTCGCCGCAGGTCGACTTCGGACACGGGCCACTTTAAGCGACCCGTTCCGTACTATCGGGATAACCGAGCGGTGTTATTCGTCGGCCTCGACGGTTCGATTAATTATCAGGCGTTTTAGCCCACGACCAACCCTTTACGTGAAGCAAGATGGAGATTCAATGAAAGAAAAGACGAAGCGAAGCGGGAAAACAGTTCAACAATAAGCACATTTATTTCGCAATGAACGGAAAGCACACATATACAATTACACCAAAAGCAAATGTAAAAGAAGAAGACAATGCAATATTACACAAAAAGCAAATGCAACAATGCAGATCGAACCGACTACCGGGCACACGGCAACACTTATACAATTTTACTTCACAGACGGCGCCGACAACACATATTCCCAAAGCAAAAGAAAAGAGAACCACCCTCCAGGATGAGGGGGGTAGGCGGGCCTGGAGCCGAGACCGTGTCGGGCCTACCCGTCTGATGATGAGACGCGGAGCGGTGGTGGTGCCTCAACTCCGCGGGCCTCGCGGACAGTGTCTGGTAGGGGGTGGGAAGGGGGCCCCCTTTGTCGCACTATCTCAGCACGGGGGGAAACAGGAGGGGGTTGCTGATGCTCGGGGGAAGGAGGATATCGCCCTGTCTCGGGTCCCGCGGCGAGCGTCTCCTCCTCGACCTCGGTCGCATTACTGGCCTCTCCCTGGGCAGCTCCCGGCACCGACGCGAGCACCCCCTCGTCCGCCTTCGCCGCCGTCACCTGTCCACAGCTCCGTCCTCTTCACTCTGACTAGTACCACTTCTTTCCAGCTCCACCGACGACTCTCTTGAACTCCGCACACTCTCAACTGAACTTCCAACTGAACTGCCGTTGACTGACGAACGCAGCCGTTTATATAAGCCCCGTGGCTTCGCTCTTTCACCCTTGACCCTCTGCCTCTGACCCTTCACCTCTCTAACTGGCTCCCCATTGGCCCGAGGAAAAGTGGGCGTGAATGCTTTTTGATCCATGAATTTGCATATAGCGACCGCCCTCCAACGCCCTGGAGGCGGGGCCAATTCGCCCCTCACTCACCGATTGGACGGAACAAAAGTGGGCGTGAGTTGTTTTTGATCCGTTTTCTGCGGAAAGTCCGTGATGTTTTTGAACACGCTGCTCGGTGCGCGCCCTGCACGAGTCCAGCATCGGCGCCCACAAGTGGCGTGGGAATGACGGTGATGCGATGGTGGCGAGTTGTGACGGTAAAGGTCGTGGCTGTTGTTGTGAAGCGGCGTTGTGGTTGGTGGTTGTTGTTGTGAGGCGGCGTTGTGGTTGGTGGTTGTTGTTGTGAAGCGGCGTTGTGGTTGGTGGTTGTTGTTGTGAAGCGGCGTTGTGGTTGGTGGTTGTTGTTGTGATGGCTGTTGAGACGTGGTTGGTGGTGGTAATAATGGCGGCTGGTCCAAAACAAAGATAGTAAAAGAAAAACGGCTATCCTGAAGAGTCGCAGCCCGACTGATTGACATTTATTCCCTCTAGACAACGGGTTTGGGCCTAACTACACATATACTTACCGAGATATCTCACCTAAGGGACCTGAATGGTGGTTTGTGAATTTGGTCAACCACAACAATATATATATATATATATATATATATATATATATATATATATATATATATATATATATATATATATATATATATATATGTGCATAAAAACATAACTATATATATTATATGTATTTGTATATAATATATATATATATATATATATATATATATATATATATATATATATATATATATATATATATATATATATATATATTTGTGTAAATGCATATGTAAATATAAATAAATAAATATATTTACATGTACATACATATATATATATATATATATATATATATATATATATATATATATATATATATATATATATATATATATATATATATATATATATATATATATATATATATATATACGAGATGACCCGTAAACCCATTGGATTCCTGTTGTGACAGCGGTTGATAAAAAAAATCATTTCAAAAAAAAATAAAGATCGCTCCAGCGAACTATAATGGAGATTTTTACATTGATCAAATTCTCCCGAAGAGTACTTGACTGAATCGGGAATTGATTTTTTAAAATATTTTTTTTTCGTTGCCTGATTTGAATGAAACTTGATGTTGCACATCAATGTGAAAAAAAAGGAGAAAAGAAAGTCGAAGAAATTATTGTGCGTAATCTTCTCAACACAATTTTATTTATTAAGGAACACGGAAGTATTAGATCAAACTGGCAATGTTTATTTTATGCTTAAAAATAAATCGTTCTTTGTCTATACTAAATGTTTGAGATTTTTAAATAAATCATTTCAAGAAACAAAAAAGATAGCTCCAGCGAACTATACCGCTGAGGTTGTTTGCATTGATCAAATACTCCCGAAGAGTACTTGACTGAATTGGGAATTGATTTTTTAATATTTTTTTCGTTCCCCGATTTTAAGGAAACTTGATAATGTACACCACAGGAGAATGGTGAATAAGGTGGTCCTAAAATTTTTGTGCTATCGTTTGCCGTTTTGGCTGTATTTCGGGAACATACATACATACATACATACATACATACATACATACATACATACATACATACAAGCTGGTAGACGACATGGGTGGTTGCTAGACTAAGGCGAATTTGAAATATGTAGATAAGAGAACACATCAGATGGCATTTTTGCCGTTCATTGTTCCATATAGGTACATGACGAGCAACTGTCCATTCATCATTTGTGTTCGATTCCCTAACCCGACGTTAGGGAATCCCAATGCAAAGGTTGGGGTGAAAGCATATAGTAATATAATTGCATACTCGTCCGACAGTTTTTGATGGATCTGGCTGAAAATTTTTGACAGAGGTTGATTATAATGCGCATAAAAGCACGGAAGCCGATTTTTGATTTTCGATTTTTTTTTTCGGATTTTAAATTTTCTTTCAAAGTTCCGTTGTTTGGCAACGGTGGCGTCCATAGCAACGGTGCTCAAAAGCATACAACTAGATCCTGGTATGAACCTACCAGTCAAGTTTCATCAAAATCGGTTGACTCCTCTGGCCTCCAGAGCTGTCCATTACATACATACAGACAGACAGACGGAAAACCTGAGACTAAGGGTAGTCTAGCGACCACCCAATATACAAAGTGAGAGTTTTCGTAATATAGAGAAGATATATTGGGTGGTCGCTCGACTACCGTTATTCTCAGGTTTTCCGTCTGTCTGTATGTTTGTATGTAATGGACAGCTCTGGAGGCCAGAGGAGTCAACCGATTTTGATGAAACTTGACAGGTCGGTTCATAACAGGATCTAGTTGTATGCTTTTGAGCACCGTTGCTATGGACACCACCATTGCCTAGCAACAGGACTTTGAAATCTTTTTTGAAATCTTTAAAAAATTATTTTTTCGAAAATCAAAAATCGCCTTCCGCGATTTTATACGCACTATAATCAACCTCTTTGTCAAAAACTTTCAGCCCGATCCGTCAAAAACTGCATGACTAGTATACAATTATGTAGCAACCACCCATGTCTCTTACGGGCTTGTACATATATTTATATTCATATATTTATTTATTTATATATATATATATTTTTATATATATTTATATGTTGATATATTTACAAGTGGATGGGGTGGGTTGCCAAACGGTCCTTTCAGAGAGACATCGTGAGAGTGTTCGATTTGTCCGGATTGAAAGACATGTTGCCCGTGTTGGACCAGTTTGTGATTTTACCGAGATCTGGAGTGAGCGAAAAAGCTGCTGCTTGCCGGTCTGAGGGATGACAGATGGGATGGCAGAGGGTGGAGTCATCAGCAATGAGATAAAGAGGATTTTACAGAGAGTCAGAGAGATCGTTGATAAAAACCAGAAAAAGAACAGAGCCCAGAATGCTAACTTGAGAAACTCCAGCCTAGACAGGAAGAGGGGATGAAAGAACTCCATTTTGGGCCACACGTTGACTGAGACAGGAGAGGAAATTTGCGAGCCATGAGTGGAGATTGCCTTGGATACGATAGGAAGAGAGTTTGGTGAGCAGGGCAGGGTGCCAGACCATATCGAAAGAATGTGATATGTCTGGTGAGAAGGCTCCGAGTTGCTGTCTGCCATTGAGGACCTCCATCCATTGTTGGGAGAACAGAAGCAGCATATCCAGGGTAGAGTGACCTGGTCTGAAACCAAATTGATGATCGGAAATCAAGCCATTGGAGAAGAGGAAGGATTTAATGTCTGAAGCGATGATGGATTCCATAACCTTGCTGATGATTGGGAGACGGCTAATTGGTCTGTAGTTGCAGGGATCTGTTTTTTCACCCTTTTATCTTCTTCTTCTTCTTTCGGCTCACTCCCGCTAGGGGTCGTCACAGTGGATCAACCGTCTCCATTTCGCTCTATCCTCCACATCTTCCATTGACACTCCAACCACCTGTATGTCCGCCCTCAACGTATCCATGAACCTATTCTTTGGCCTTCCTCTTCTCCTCCTGCCTGGCGGCTCCATTTTCAACATCCTTCTCCTGATATACTCCGCTTCCCTCCTGTGCACATGTCCAAACCATCTCAATCTCGCCTCTCTCACTTTGTCTCCAAACCGTCCTACCTGCGCTGTCCCTCTAATATACTCCTTTCTTATCCTATCCATCCTCGTCATTCCCAACGAGAATCGCAGCATCTTTAACTCTGCCACCTCCAGCTCCGCTTCCTGTCTTTTTGTTAGTGCCACCGCCTCCAAACCATACAACATAGCTGGTCTCACTACCGTCTTGTATACTTTCCCCTTCACTCTTGCAGCTACCCTTCTGTCACAAATCATTCCTGCAACTCTTCTCCACCCACTCCATCCTGCCTGCACTCTCTTTTTCACTTCTCTCCCACACTCTCCGTTACTTTGGACAGTTGATCCCAAGCATTTAAACCCATCCACCTTCCCCACCTAAACTCCTTGCAACCGCACCATACCACCACCCTCCCTCTCATTTACGCACATGTACTCCGTCTTACTCCGACTGACTATCATTCCCCTTCTCTCCAGTGCGTACCTCCACCTCTCGAGGCTCGCCTCAGCCTGCTCCCTACTCTCCCCACAGATCATGATGTCATCCGCGAACATCATAGTCCATGGGGACTCCAGTCTGATCTCGTCCGTCAAACTGTCCATCACCATTGCAAACAGGAAAGGGCTCAGAGTCGATCCTTGGTGCAATCCCACTTTTACCTTTAACTGGTCCATCATTCCTACGCACACCTCACCGCTGTCACACTGTCCTCATACATATCCTGCACGATCTTCACATACTTCTCCACCACTCCCGACTTCCTCATACAATGCCACAACTCCTCTCTTGGAACCCTATCATAAGCTTTCTCTAAATCCACAAACACACAGTGTAACTCCTTCTGACCTTCCCTATGCTTCTCCATCAACATTCTCAAAGCAAACATCGCATCAGTGGTGCTCTTTCCTGGCATAAACCCATATTGCTGCTCACAGATCATCACCTCTCCTCTCAACCGAGCTTCCACTACTCTTTCCCACAACTTCATGGTGTGGCTTAACAACTTTATCCCTCTGTAATTTCCACAGCTCTGCACATCACCCTTATTCTTGAAAATCGGAACCAGTACACTTAATCTCCACTCCTCCGGCATCCTCTCTTTCCAAGACTTCATTAAACAATCTGGTTAACAACCCCACTGCCATCTCTCCGAAGCACTTCCATGCCTCCACTGGTATACCATCTGGGCCAACCGCCTTTCCACTTTTCAGCTTCTTCATAGCAGTCCTCACTTCATCCTTACTGATCCACCCCACTTCCAGATTCACTATCTCCACCTCTTCCAACCTTCTCTCTCTCTCATTTTCTTCATTCATCAGCTCCTCAAAGTACTCCATCCACCTTCTCAACACACTCTCCTCGCTCGTCAGCACATTCCCATTTGCGTCCTTTATCACCCGAACCTGCAGCACATCCTTCCCAGCTCGGTCCCTCTGTCTTGCCAATCGGTATAAATCCTTTTCCCCTTCTTTTGTATCCAACTTCTCATACAGCTCACCATATGCCTTTTCCTTGGCCTTTGCCACCTCTCTTTTTGCCTTTCGCCGCCACTCCTTGTACTCCTGCCTACTTTCTTCATCTCTCTGACTATCCCACTTCTTTTTCGCCAACCCCTTCTTCCTTATACTTTCCTGTACTTCCTCATTCCACCACCAAGTCTCCTTATCTTCCTTCCTCTGTCCAGATGTCACACCAAGTACCTTCCTAGCTATCTCCCTCACAACTTCTGCTGTCGTTGCCCAATCATCCCACCCATCTTTACCACCATCCAACGCCTGTCTCACCTCCTCCCTAAATTTCACGCAACAGTCTTCCTCCTTCAGCTTCCACCATCTGGTCCTTGGTTCAGCCCTCACTCTCTTCCTCAACCTCACCTCTACAGTCATCCTACAGACCATCAATCGATGCTGTCGAGCTACACTCTCCCCTGCCACCACCTTACAGTCACTAATCTCTTTCAGGTTTAATCTCCTGCTTAAGATGTAATCCACCTGTGTGCACTTTCCTCCACTCTTGTATGTCACCCTGTGTTCCTCCTTCTTCTTGAAATATGTATTTACCACTGCCATTTCCATTCTTTTTGCAAACTCTACCACCATTTGCCCTTCCACATTTCTCTTGTTGAGACCGTACCTACCCATCACCTCCTCATCCTCTTTATTCCCTTCACCAACATGCCCATTGAAATCTGCTCAAATCACCACTCTTTCATTCTTGGATACACTCTCCACCACTTCATCTAACTCACTCCAGAAATCTTCTTTATACTCCATCTCACACCCCATATGCGGGGCATATGCACTGATGACATTCATCATCATCGCTTCAATTTCCAACTTCACACTCATCACTCGGTCAGACACTCTCCTCACCTCCAATACCCTCTTGACATAATCTTCCTTCAGGATTACCCCCACACCATTTCTCCTCCCATCCACACCATGGTAGAACAGTTTGAAACCACCTCCAATGCTCCTCGCCTTACTCCCCATCCACTTGGTCTCTTGTACACACAGTATGTCCACCTTTCTTCTCTCCATCATATCAGCCAACTCTCGCCCTTTGCCAGTCATAGTCCCAACATTCAGAGTTCCAACTCTCACCTGCACACTTCTACCCTTCCCCCTCTCCCACTGCCTCCGGACTCGCCTTCCCGTCTCCTTCTCCTCCTTCGCCCAGCAGTACCACAATTTCCACTGGTACCCTGCTGACCACCGGTACCGGTGGCGGTCGTTGGTAACCCGGGCCTCGACCGATCCGGTATGGAAATTCGTTTTGTTGTCCGCATGATGATTTGGCATCGGTTTTTACGCCGGATGCCCTTGCTGACGCAACCCTGGTCGCCTCTTACGACACACAGGGATATGGTACACCTATTCTAACCGGGGCATACACCTTTTTATGTGTATGTCCCGGTTTTTTCACCTTTTTATGCAGAGTGGTAATGTTTGCTGATTTCCATGCAGATGGCAGATGACCTTTAGCAAATGAGAGGGTGAATAGTACAATAGAGAAGGTGAGCAAGCGCAGAGGAGCAGGTTTTTACGACACGTGGGCTGATGCCGTCTGGACCGGTTGCAGAATCTGAGTCGAGGTTTGACAGCAAGCTCTCCACCTTGTCAGGAGAAAAGGACATAGACTCCAGGGACAGTTGGGTGCGACTGGGTAAGGTGGGTGGAGAAAGTGATGAGTTTTGGACACAAGATTTAGATGCAAACACCGAGTTAAGGCATGCAGCCTTTTCACGTGCGGTATCAGCAGTGCGACCATTTGACATAAGGGAGGGGATGGAGGGGGAACATACACCAGAAGCAGATTTGATTCGACGCCACCAGGATTTTGAGGGAAAGAGGTTTGAGAGTTCAGACTTGAGATGAGAAAGGTGTTGTTTTCTGGCTCTCCTGAGGGTAGATACACACTTGTTCTGAGCTTTATTGAAGGAACTGAGAACACCCTCAGTTGGGTTTGCTTTCTATGATGAAAAGGCAAGTTGTTTCAGGACAACTGCCTCGCCACAAGCTTCAGGAAACCATGGGCGGGAGGAGGGGTAGGACAACTGAAGACGAGAGGTGATAAATCTGTGCATGAGGGAGAGCATGTTTCTTTCAAAGAATTCCCAGGATGAGGTGATGTTGGAGAAAGTAGCGATGGGAGACTGGTCTCGAAATTTAATGGCTGCTTGGAGGCCCTGCCAGTTGGATTGAGTGAAATGCCAGACTCGACGGCACTGAGGTGGTTCTCTGATAACAGCCAGAGAGATGTCCACTTTGACAAGCACGTGGTCAGAAGTACAGTTAGGATCGGAGGAAGATCAGCAGATATTTTCAGGGAAATTTGTCAAAATCAGATCCAGAAGAGAAAGAGTACCATTGGTTGAGATCTGGGTCAAGAAATTGACCGATTGAGTCAGTCCCAATGAGTTGCAGAAAGCTTTTGCTGAAGTGCCATCACAGGTGAGAGAGGTTCCCACACCCAGCCAACTGGCATGATGACAATTGCAGTCACCACATATGAGCAAGAGAGAGTTTGGATGAGAAGATAGAAGTTGGTCCATGTTTTCGGATGGTGAGGTGTAAATGGAGTCATCACTGTTTGGTTAACGGTGCAGTACACATATAAACATGAGGTGGGAGTGGAGGGGAAGTCGTAGCCAGAGGTATTCCTGGGGGTGTGGGGGAGTGATGGCAGTGCTTGGAGAGTGAGGAATAGTCTTTGATGAAGAGAGCAACTTTTCCACCAGGACGAGGCTTCGGTCTGTCATTTCAGAGGAGGGAGTAACCAGGGAGAGATACTTGGGAGTCTGAGACGTCTTGAGGGAGGAAAGTTTGAGAAGGGTGAGTGAGGGGGATGAATGATGGGAGAAGGGACAGTGGGGAGATTTGAGCGAGAAAGGTGAGGGGGTATTTTTGAGAAAGGTGAGAGGGAGACTTGGAGGGAGAAGTGTGTGAGAGGGGTGAGTTGGCAATGAAGTTGGAAAAAAGAATGGTTGATGGAAAGCGAACATTCATAGCAAACTTGGGTTTTAAATTTTTAGCCACGTCTCGCTTGCGATACGTGGCTCAAAGAGAGCTCGGCGTTGTTGTTGTTGTTGTTGTTCTTGTTGTTCTTGTTGTTCTTGTTGTTCTTGTTGTTCTTGTTGTTCTTGTTGTTCTTGTTGTTCTTGTTGTTCTTGTTGTTCTTGTTGTTCTTGTTGTTCTTGTTGTTCTTGTTGTTCTTGTTCTTGTGAAGACAAAACCTTTTGGACTCGGCTCTTTTATATACAGGATCCGGATCTCCTCAAATACTAAACACCTGTACACATCCTCGCATTGAGGGTGCCTTTTGAGAGCGTCTATCATGAACATTTAAATATATTCGGACATTTGCTTTAAAGTTTCGAAAAGTTCACGTTACTATTTAAAGATTATTCCATTTAAAGTATTGTAATTTCGTAAATACACTATTTTCTCGTCATGAACGACGATCGTCCAGGATGGGTCTCGCTATTGGCTCCGTTAAGGCACGTGACGAAATATCGGAAGTTGTTGTTGTGTTTTTTTTTCCTTCTTCTTCTTCTTGCTCTTCCTCTTCTTGTTCTTGTTCTTCTTCTTCTGGTGAAGGCAAAACTTTTAGGACGCGGCTCTTGGACACATTTGTCCTTGTTTATGTCAGAAATGCGATTAAAGACATTTATTGATGGATGTGATAAAGGCGAATTTAGAGAATGGAGAGAAGAAATGCTGTAACAATTGGATTTTTTTGGACAAGGTATGAGGGAAAGGTCAAATTTGGAGCTGTCTGTTGAAATTGAAGAAGAGTAGTGCATTACTTGCCGAAACCCCGTCATAGACGGATTCCGTTCCATGAGCCCAATATGACAACCAGTGGCGGCTCTCTTAAGAGCCGGATCCCAGTCGATGTACTCCATGGCCTTACCTAATGAGGCCTACAAAACGTCGTTGTACACGACATTTTTGGTGTACACTACTCCTTGTGAAGAAGTCCCCCGATTTGTGCACGTGTCTACTTTGACGTACACCATGTCAAAACTTCTCAGGTCACAGTCCCGAGAAAAACGTGACTCGACCACTAGGAGGAGCACAAAATTGGTCCTTCAGTATTAATATATAGATGATACAGTAAAGAGAACCACACATGTAAAAGAGGAAGATCTAGCATTTCAGAGATCGTTTTATTATTATTATTATTATTATTATTATTATTATTATTATTATTATTATTATTATTATTATTGTTGTTGTTGTTGTTGTTGTTGTTGTTGTTTGAGAGAGTTTTCATCAGATTAGGTAATGGAAATGTTGTTGAAAAAAATCGTGAGATGAATGGGGGAATTTTAATCGGTAAACACAGGGGGTGGAAACAGATCACGTGGTTACAGGATAAGCAAGTAGGTATGGGAGGTGTATAGTCAAAAGTTAATTAATTAATTTTAAATATGGATTGCGTTACATTCGGAAAAGGGATGGTTGAAGTAAAATCGTGGAGGTGTATGGTGAGTTTGGAACTGTAAACGCAGAGTGAAGCTGCTGGGTCGATGGAACGTATCAGGAAGGGGGTGGAGAGAGGCACGTGGTTACAGGAGGTGTGTGGATCGAAAGGATATTTTGATGGAAAGGATATCAGCCAACAAGGAAAATTATTAATTTTTGATGTATTTTTGAAGAATAGGTAAGATTTGGGAATGGAAGGTTGTAGGAAGAAATCGTGAAGGTAATGGCGAGAGTGGGTCAGCTCAAATAGAATAAAGATGGTGTTCCGGCAGAAGGAGGAAGAAGAAGAGGTAGAGGAAGAAGAAGAGTAAGAAGATTAAGAAGAGTAAGAAGAAGAAGGATCGGGACTCGGTGTGCAAGGAGAAAGGTATTTTTTTTAATTTTTGGATTTAAGACAAGAAGCAGTGTTTAGTTGAGAGGGATGGGGGTTGTTGGGAAAGTGGGGAAGATAGGAATTGAAAGTAATGGGGAGAAAATAAAAATAAAAACGATCGTACACCAAGAGGGGAAGGATGGGTAGGCTTCAAGGAACCCGGTAAGACAAGGTCGACGAAAACTCACAAAATAGCACGATTTTTTTAAACAAAACCGAACTAGGAACAGACAGTAACTATGTAGGTGAGAAAATAAACAGTTAAAAAGGGACATATAACAACTCAACTTTGAGATCGTCAGCAGAGCCCCGAAAGACCCTTCCGTTGCTCTAAACCCATAACCGGAACCTCATACTCGTAATACGCACTCCCTCCACTCTTGATGTTTTGGGAACAGTCGAGCTTCGGTACTCAAAGACAGCAATGAAGAAACGGTTCACAAACAATTGTATATTGATGAGGTTGCCATTTTTTTCCAGTGCCATTCCTTCATGTGGAGTGTTGCCGAACTCCATGAAATTAACTATTTCTCTCTTACTGTACCCAACAATGACTGTCATTTCACTAATGGGCTTAATCAAAAGACAGCATGTGTACTTCACAAACATTCTACTCTGTTAACCCTGTCGTTTGCCCGAGATCATCTTCCATCTGCTTGCAAGTCAGACAACATCACCTTCATCAGCCAACCTTCTGCTTCTTTATGGCATGAGCAAAAATCACTTCCATTTCTCTGTGAAGCTCATTGTTGGGTACTTTGGTTTGAAGCTCTGCTTGGAATGAACAAAATGAAACATTTCGAAAATTAAGGATTATTCTCACTCAGATTTCAACATCACCGTCTTGCATATTTTGAAGTTTGAACTTTCTTTACATAAAAAGATTTGTAATACACCGGGTGGTGCTATGTGATATTCATTTACATGGAGAGAATTGGGGTGTTCCCTCCACCCTGAACCCCCACCCCAGATATTTCACTTTGACAGAAACCATACTTGGGATACCCTTAGGCAACATGCCAAATTTGATTGGATTTGGTTCAATATTTTTTATGTTTTGAAGCATATATAAACAAACAAGCAAAGAAGTAAACAAATAAACATATCAACAAATATACTCGACTCAGTGGTGTGATGGTAACCACCAATTTTGGTATATTTGTTTCTATCTGCTACAATAGCATATTTAACCAGAATCGGTGATGTTAATGGAAAGAGTATCAGCGCCGAGTCTGGGAGGACAGTGGTTCAAACCCTGGCCGAGTCATACCAAATACCTAAAACATGGTATGTGCTGCTTCTTTGCTTGGCATTCATCATTTAAATGGCTAAGAGAATGGACAATCCCCAATAGGTTGGAATCCATCGGAAGGAGGGAATTGCTCCTGAGGAAATGTCCCGCTGAGCGCGGTGGGAAAAGTGGCACCATTGTTGTGACGTCGCTGGTACCCAGAGTATCCCGGGAAGTGACAGTACTTCCCCCAAGCTCAGTGGCTGTGTTTGTCTTGTCAGTATGTCCATGTGTGTGTGAGTGGCAGCTCCATTATGAGCCTAAGACCTTGTTTAAATATAATCGTACCTGTGTCTGAAGGATGAGGTTCAGTTTGGCATTTTAAATATGAAATAGGCAAAGCCGAGAAACCAACGAAACCCCTTAGAACTTTAGAATTGCCCTTTAGAACCCTCTATAATTATCCTTTATAACCCTATAGAATTGCACTTTGGAACCCTTCAGATTTAAATATGGTGAGATTTAAAGGTTCTTATTCTTCATTTTGACGGCTTGATGGACAGACGGATAGAAGGAAGGACATACCCAAATGTTGAAGCGGCTTCACCGTTTAAAAATAAAAAATAAATAAACAAACACACAAACATAAACAAATATATAAATATACAACTAAACTTTTATTGTATATCTATATACTGTATGTATCGACATATAAATCTGTACAGTGTCTGTATTGTCCTGTCTTGTGTTGTCACTGAACTACTCCCTCAAACCTTTGTGAAATTGTACCAAACTTTGGGGCTGCACCTTCCTCTCCCATGTGTATATCCTCAGTTTATTTTTTTGATTTTTTTTAAAAACAAATTTTCAACTTCAATTGCTTATATAAATGCAATATCACGAACATTACAAATAAACTTGAACAAAAGAAATGTTTGTATAATGATTGGCATAAATTATGACAACATGGCAACTCAAGTACTTATCCTCAGTTAAAACAAGCCTGTCTCGATAGTGACGTGTGGTGAGGTGTTTAGAATTGCACAGCAGAGTTGTTTTGAATTACTTGGAGGTGAGGTGTTTTTAATAACGTGGCGGTTACGTGGTGGTGAGGTGTTTTGAATAACGTGGAATGTACATTTTTAATAATGTGGCGGTGTTTGTCTCACTGTGGCGACGTTTGGTGAGGCATGTGTGGCGAGCCGAACCACACAAATTATATTGGGTCGCCGAAATAGGTGACCCTTATTGTCAGTAATTCTGTCTGTTTGTTTGGATGTTTGTTCGTTTGTCATCAGCATAATTGGTAGTAAACGTGGGCGGATTTTGACCAAACTCGGGTGGTAGGTACATCCTATGACCTAGTGCTTTGGAAATTGTGATGGCTGCTGGGGACGCTTTGGTTCCCAAACAACAACCGAAAAACCTTCAAAATCGGTACCGTTCACGCAAAATCAATTCCGAAAGCCATTATCCCATGTAGGGTTATGAAATTTGGCACGAATGATCTACAGGTGATGCTCTATCAAATATATTCTGGTTTTTGTGATATATGGAATACTTTACCCGCAGCACCCTCTACAATTAGGGTATGTGCGAAAATTGGCGAAAATTGAAGGCCCCCGAGCGATCAGGTGAGTGCGTCGATACGAATGAAACTTTGCAGGTTCATGGTACTCAATGAGTACTACAACTTTGCCTCAGGACGTATTGACCGATTTTGCTTAGGTCAGGGGTCAAAGGTCAATTGGTGCAAAAATCGATTATATGCGAGAGCTGGAGGTGCCTTCGCGCCAAATGCTACTCCTCCTAGGGTTATGGTCAGATGGTCATGAAAATTCACACTAATTGTCTGGAATACATTGTGCACAAATGATCGAGCCGGATTTTCGATTTAGATCTTTGTTCACCCACAGCACACCCCCTCGAACTTTGGGGATTTCCGATTCCAAACCGCATTTTCGGTACTTTTCATTCAAATGGATAATGAGTAGTTATCAGTAGATGGAACTGAATGAGATTTGATATGCATAATCTTAAGGTGATTGATTCCCTATCCGCTAAATGACATCCATTTTGCTCTATATCTTATAGTTTCCATGCTCGGCGACCCATCGCCACCTACCGGCTTGTATACAAATAAGTGTGTGTGTGTGTGTGTGTGTGTGTGTGTGTGTGTGTGTGTGTGTGTGTGTGTGTGTGTGTGTGTGTGTGTGTGTGTCTCCTCCATAACTCCAAAACCATGAAAACTAGCTTTCTGAAACTTTGCATGCATACTAAAAAAAACTCCAAGGAAGTGTATGAGTGAAAATTGGGTGTTTGGGTTAATTAAAACACCCCTTTTGAAGATAATTAATGGCCTTATTTAATTATATCCTTTATCAGGTGCCACCTTCGGCCATCACACTCTTTGGGGTCTTAAGGCATATCCTAGGTTACATCGCTGGGGTCTGAAGTCCCAATGTTTTATGGCCTGCTTAACCATGCCTTGACTTGGAAGAGACCGCAACAATTTCTTTACGATAAAGTTTTTTTCTTCACTTTCCTCACTCATATTATCGAATGCCTGCATTCATCATCTCTACGAAACGCTGTGTACATCACTTTTGTACAACCTATGGTTTTCAAATTTGGAGCTTGGAGCGATTTCATGCATTATATGATGCAATTGTCCACGCTCTACTCTCACAGACTAATTAAAGTATATCATCGAAATATGATTTGATTTTTGAGGATTGGATATCGTCCGGACTAAATCAGTTTTGAAATCTGTTGTGAAATCTGATAATTTAAAGAAATAACGAGTCTAAAAACAAAGCTGATATTCCTATTTACTTTAAGCAAGCAAGGCTATGTTTCCTCCTCCATATGAGACGCTGCGAGGAGGAGTGATGTAAGGAACACATCGGCCATTTTGGAGTTAATATCATGTTGCACTATTTTAACCCTTACCCTATCATCTGAGCCTATCATCATCATATCATTAAAAAATGTCGCTTACATCGCTCCTCCTCACGGGGCTTCATTTTTATATATATATATATATATATATATATATATATATATATATATATATATATATATATATATATATATATATATATATATATATATATATATACACACAAGAAAATGTAAACTTTCCAAAGCATCAAACTTGTCTTTTTCCAGGAGAATTTTATTGAGTGAAGAAAAGATTTTGGAATGTGCCAAAATGAACGAGCTTCATTGAGCAATATGATTTAGTACATTCACTGCTTGACCTCACGCCCTGTCCCCCAGAGGGACTGCCTATCCATAGCGTCTGCCACATCTGTGTCTATGTTTTTGGAGGTTTTGCGAGGTGTTCTACAGGGAATCAAAGCAAATCTGGTAAAAACAAAAAAAACGGACATTTTATATTAAAGTTATAACGTTTGAACGGACTGCGAACGATGTACCACGTGACGTGTGCACAGATGAGCAGGCAATGTGGCGGATTATCTGCAATGTTTACATCAAGGGCAATTAAACTTTGTGATGTCTTCAGGGTTGTTCTACATTGAAGAGCAAGTCTTTTGTGGATAAACTATAAAGTCATTATTTCAACAAATTCATTTAATTTGTTTAACTGCTGCGGGCGCGGTGAATGCCCCGGCTTTAAAGTTAAAGGGATCCTATATGGTATGCAGCCACAGCCTGGCCAGCCGTTCCTTCTCAACCATTCAATTGGAGTGCTTGCTTGGGTGAATAAGCCACTTGCTGAGCGCCCTAAATTCGATAGCGGTGCCATGCTACATCATTCTGACCGAATCGTTCATTCACTGTGGACGCTTTTGCCGTGCCACATCATTCAGAGCGTGTAGTTCATGCTCCATTATTCTGAGTGAGTGGTTTGTGATCTGTCATCTTGAGCGATGGTTTGTGCTCCGTAATTCTGAGCGAGTGGTTCGTACTCTGTCATCCTGAGTGAGTGGCTTGTGCTAAAAAGTCCTGAGTGAGTGGTTCGTGCTCCATCATCCTGAGCGAGTGGTTCATGCTCTGTCATCCTGAGCAAGTGGTTCATGCTCCATCATCCTGAGTGAGTGGTTCGTGGTTCATTCTCTGTCATCCTGAGCGAGTGGTTAATGGTTTGTTTAACATCTTCCTGAGTGAGTGGTTCATGCACAATCATCCTGAGAGTGGTTTGTGCTCCGTCATCCTGAGTGAGTCGTTTCTACTCCATCATCCTAAGCGTGTGGTTTGTGCTTCGTCATCCTGAGCGAGTCGTTCCTGCTCCATCATCCTGAGTGAGTGGTTCATCAGCATCATCCTGAGTGAGTGATTCATGCTCCGTCATCCTGAGCGTGTCATTCCTACTCCATCATCCTGAGTGAGTGATTCATGCTCCATCATCCTGAGCGTGTCGTTCCTACTCCATCATCTTAAGCGTGTGGTTTGAGCTCCATCATCCTGAGCGTGTGGTTTGTGCTTCGTCATCCTGAACGAGTCGTTCCTGCTCCATCATCCTGAACGTGTGGTTTGTGCTCCGTCATCCTGAGCGTGTCGTTCCTACTCCATCATCCTGAGTGAGTGATTCATGCTCCATCATCCTGAGCGTGTCGTTCCTACTCCATCATCTTAAGCGTGTGGTTTGTGCTCCATCATCCTGAGCGTGTGGTTTGTGCTTCGTCATCCTGAACGTGTGGTTTGTGCTCCGTCATCCTGAGCATGTGGTTTTGAAATAACACCCAATTTCTGAGCTGTTTGCCATATTAACGTGTTTTCTAAATTACCGAGCCAAATTTTTTTCCACCTGTTTGATTGATTCATGATGTCATTGGTCACATGATTCGGCAGCCATATTGTTTTTAAAATAAAAATCTTCAAAAATCTTCTTCTCCAAAGTGGTTGAACAGATCGAGTCAAAACTTTTCACGGATGACCGCCTCTCAAAGAGGAGCAAAAGGTTCACACATATGATGTCATAAGTCACATGGTTTGGCAGCCATATTGGATTTACCTTAAAACCTATAAATATTATTCTTCCCCAGAATGGCTGGACAGATCGCGAGGAAACTTCACACAAATGTTCCCCAAGCCTTGGGTATTCACGAAGCCTTGGGTAACAGGGTCCCCAAGCCTTGGGTATTCCCCAAGCCTTGGGTAACAGGGTATTCACGAATAATTTGTCACATGGTCTGGCAGCCATGTTGGATTGGGTGAAAAAATGAAAAAAATTCTCTCTCTTGAACCGCTTAATCAATCGATGTGAAACTTTACAATTATGTTCTATTGGTGATGGGGAATAAATATTTTAAATTTCAACCTGACCGGACGCATAGTCTGGCAACCAGAATTATTTAGTTTTTTGATCTGGGTTCTTTTTGATTGTTTTTTTTTTTGAATAAGGCTCACTTGGCTGTGCCTGGATATTTTTTTGGAGAGAGGAGTAACAGCAGAAGTGTGAATCCTATCCAGGTTCCTCCTGATGACTTAATCTTTGTTTTTTTGCTTGTTTGGGTTCCTTCTGAGTACTCCATTGCAGGACTGAACCTATTTGGTGTTCCATTTGATTGGAATTGAATTTATTTTAATCCCATTCTGAAATCAGTTAAATAATAATAACCGTCATGGGTCAGGGTCAGGTGTCCGATCAAAGCGGGGTTGCATCAAAGTGGGATATCTTGGTACCATGTTATCACTGCCAGCAGTTATAAAGTGGGAGTTCTATTTATGTCTCTTATTAATTACAACACATCAGTGCATAAAAGCTACACAAAATACACCACACAAAACTACACAAACACCACACAAAACAAGTCCTGTTGAAGGTCTGCAATCTCTGCTCTTTTTTTTATCCTATTGTCGGGCCCGTTGGTTTGCTGGAGCATTAGCTTGCCTTTCACCAAGCCCAGATGTGCTTGGGACAAGGCAGGGATTATACATCTGTTATTATTATTGCCAAATGATACAACCGCACTATTATTATTGTTGTTAATATTGTTAGTATTAATTGATATTTGATTTGTTACCATGTTATCATTCTTTTTGCAATTTCTTTTGTCAATAGAATATCATGCCGTGAAAGGACCTATTACGCTACTCCAAACACCTTAGCATGACGTGCTTTTCAAACATGGAATTTCTTCTGGATTCTTTGCAGTAAATTATCCGAATCAACTCAGGAGGCATGACGATCATTTTGGTGCATCACATTCCACATCAGAAAGCTCCAGTAAAACTCCACAAAAAACATCACACACAAACACACACCCACGCATACACACATCTCGTCTATTTTCTATTTATAGTCGATTGTGGTTTTATCTCCAGATGTGCCTGGGTGGTGGTTGTCTCCAGACAGCTTGGCTCCAGCCACGTCCAGGTGGTGTTTATCTCTGAATGTGTCTGGGTAGTGTTTGTCTCAGGATGTGTCTGGGCAGTGTTTGTCTCAGGATGCGTCCTGGTGGTGTTTGTATCAGGACACGTCATGGCGGTGTTTGTCTCTGGACGCATCCCGGAGATGTTTCTCTCCAGACAGCTCGGCTCTGGATGGGTCCGGGTGGTGTTTGTCTTTGACGTGTGTGGACGGTGTTTGTCTCCAGACTGTTTGGCTCCAGACACGTCCAGGTGGTGTTTGTCTCCGGACGTGTCTGGGCGGTGTTTGTCTCCGGACGTGTCCGGGCGGTGTTTGTCTCCGGACGTGTCCGGGCGGTGTTTTTCTCCGGACGCGTCCGGGTGCTGTTTGTCTCAGAGCGGTATTTATTGCATGACCGGAACAAAATGGATTTCCGACATTATTTTGTTTCCATCTTCACTGTAATTCTATGCCGAATCATTTTGATGAGACATTATGAATCGTAATTGATGCTCCACCGCACGTCTGTCTTCCCTTCCTCTCACCTCTTGCTGCCTTCCCTTCCCCCACCCCTCCTCACTCTCCCTCCCTTCTCTCTCCCCCACCTCTCTCTCTCTCTCCCTCACCCCTCTCTGTCTCCCTCACCCCTCTTGGTATTCTCGTCAACGAAGCAATGGGTGATGTTCGCTCTACTAGATATGACACATCTATATGCTTTCAATTTTCCGTGTTCACTGTGTTGTAAATAGCACAGTGTGCAGACAAACTTTGTAAACAAGGTCCTCGTTGCATTTTGTCCCATTCTCTACGTGATCTGATTCTTGTTTTATGGATGTGATTGATCACTGCCCATTGTCCAGATTATTTATTTGTTTGACACACTCCTCTCATCATGCTCGTGAGTACTTTGTGTAATAGGAGAGATTATGGTTGGACATCAATTATTCAGTTTCACTGGAAAAGTCACTTGCATGGCATCATTAAAAAGCCAGAGGATTCTGGCAGCATCATGGAGGTGCAAGGACCAATGAGCAGTTGTTTTGCAGACCTTTGAAGTTGTCCCAGTGATGGCCTTCAGTTGACAATTCTCTATGATATCAAAAAGGACATTGTTGAGTGTAGGGATATGAAGCGATTATTTCTTAACAGTGTAAGGTCACTTTATTTAATTGGATAGAGTGAGCAGAAGGGAGAAAGATGAGAGATGGTTGGCTATATAGATGGATGGTAGGTAGTGGGATGTTGAGACATCTTGTATATCATTAATATTTGCTCATGATCTTGCAATTCGCATGTTGAGTGGTTCATTCATTTGAATAAACAAGAGAAACAACTTCTGAGGAACAAAGCAGAATGATCCTGGTTCATACTTTGATTGGAGACCTTCACGGGGGTTGTCCACTGAGGGAGAACAGCGTAGTTTGGTCTGTAGTGTGCTCTGGTCGTGGATTCGTTCCCCTGTGGTGGAGACTATTCCTACTGTCTGAATGCACTTACCTTTGGGCCATCTGGTTTGGGTTCCAATGATGATAACCAAGATGAGAATGTCGTCTTTTTATCTCTTTTACTCTTAATTTATTTCCACTTTGAGCTATGTGTCTACGGAGACGTGAATTCTCAGAATTATTTTTTGTTTGGCTCACGTGGTTGTGTCTGGATGGGTTTGAGGGGAGTGCAGGAGCAGCTGAAACCCAAAACCAACCCTGGTTCCTCCTGATGACTCCATCTTTGCTACTTGCTCATTCGGGTTCCTTCTGATGACTCCACTGCAGTATTTGGTCTTTTATTTCATTGCAGAAGATTGGTGAACCAGCCAACTGTATACCGCCAAACGAAAACATGCAATTTAGTGTCCATCTGTCTGTCTTTCTGTCTGCCTGTCTATCTGACTTTTTTTTGACCGTGATACATTCGGTTGTTACTTATACAATCTCAACCAAACTTGACAGGAGGACTTTGGGTCACATAATGGAGGTTGTTGGGATTTAACTTCCTCCTTTCCCCAAAGGGGGGTTTGCACCTTGCACAAACTCCGTGTTGAGGTGCATATAATAGGTCATCATGGCTTTTAATGGGGCACACCTTCCTGACATACAATGTATTATAACCACAAACGTTTCAGTCAATGCTGTCCAACGTACAGTTGCTTTAAACTGGATGAAGTTTGGAGGAAACTCGATGTGATTATTCTATACTTATCGCGTCCCCCTCAGATGAACGGATCAGAGCAGCCTCGACTTGTAAGGCCTAGGTAAGCGGCAATGATCTTCAGCTAACAAAGCTGCTTACGTGAGTCTTTACGCATGAATGAAATGATAAATCCCGTTGCCTGTTCCATTTTTCTATTTTTCAAGCCTTGATCAGATTATATGCGGACTGTGTGTGTGTGTGTGTGTGTGTGTGTGTGTGTGTGTGTGTGTGTGTGTGTGTGTGTGTGTGTGTGTGTGTGTGTGTGTGTGTGTGTGTGTGACACCCTTATGGCCCAATGGTGACCTTTATTTGAGACATCACCATATTCCGAAGGTTCTTTGGCATTTTGTGATTTTGCAGGGTCTGTTCCATTACCAATCAGTTTGCTTTCACTTTCCAAGCGAGTCGTTCCTTATCAACCGTTCCGTTGGATTGCTTGGTGCACACGTCCACGTGATACCCTTCCCCCTGCTCTCCCTTCCCCCTTCTGTAGGGAGCGGGTTTTTCTAGTTATAGAAATATGGAACTTGCAATATTCTGTGCACATTGTCAGGCGTGATGGTTAAAATTTGGGAAAAAAGTAAACTGCGACCGTTGGGTAAAGTAGAAGGAAAGAGTAACAGAGGCAGGTCAAAGCTATGGTGGACAGGCACTGGCATTGAGAGCATAACTGGCACAACATTGTATGAAAGATTTCAAAAAGAAGAATGCCCAGGATGACCATCGATGGCACAGCGGCATCATTGACGTCACTGCTTAGTAATGAGCAGAACGCTATTTCTTTTGATTCTGACTATGATGAACTTGGGTCAATCCTACATGCTCTAAGAGCTTCTGACTCCATACGATGAGATGTTTACCAAGAAGAAGTGGAGTCCATTCTGATTTAAACTTCTCCTGCCAGCAAGAGGTGCTGCATCTTGGAGCACAACATCATTGGAACGTGGGAACAAAGTCGGCTGCCTCGTCTACATTTGGGTTGTGGGTGTTAAATATCTGTGATGTCTTTTTGGCATGCCATGCCTCTCTCGAGGAGTCATGAGCAAGGCTGGCTGAAGCAGTTTGTGGCCCCACCATTGCCCATATATTATTGTGAGAGAAAAATCTGTTTGCCCAAAGGGATGTATGAATGCAGAGGTACCTGAGCGGGAGGGATGTATCTTCTTCAAATTGTCATTGTGCTACAACAGAAAACTTCAAACACCAGGTTTTCAATCCACAAACTACAAATTAACCTGAACTAAAAAAAAAAAAAAAATCCTATTGCTGATCTCACGAGGAAACTTATGTTCTCTCCATATGGAGCTGCATGTGCATCACAGTTGAGAATGGTTTTGGATACATAACATTCTTAAATGTTTGTTGGTCAACTTGTTATTTTGAAACCATGACGTTCTGTATCTGTTCCGTCACACTGTGCTCGTTGTCCCTACAAACCGAAGTTGTGTGATTTATTTATTTATTTATTTTTAAGGCCTCCTCAGCTGAAGGCATCACGTTTGCAGGTTCTCCGTCCGGCTGTGCGTCTGTCCGTGCATGTAGAGCAGATTTCTGTTTCTGCGGTAACTTGAACTGCCGAAGGGATTTTGACCAAACTTGGTTCAAGTATGTTCTATGATGCAAAGATAAAACTGCTTCGATTTTTGGGTCAAAGGGCCATGGTCTATTGTCATGTGACGTTTATCTGAAAGGAGCACATTTTCGTTACCGCGATAACCTGTGAACCGCTGATGGGATTTTGAGCAAACTTGGTACAAGTCTGCACGATGATGCAAAGATGGACTGATTCCATATTGAGTTGAAAATGTCGAAGGTCACGTGCCCTACACAAACCTTTTCACAGATCATAACTCGAGTTAGAAGCATCTGATGTTGTCTCTCTTCTACTTTTCTCTCTCAATTGCTCTGCAATGTTTTTCATGTGACTTTTAATTGAGATCAAACGGAACAGTGGATTGACATCTAACGCTCGCAGAGTCATATCCATGGATGCATTTGCGTCAAATTTCCATTGTCTAGTTATCAAGTACAGTGTGAGGAAGTGTTCTATAGCAGTCATATCTATAGGAAGTGCAGGTATGGTAGTTGCTCCCCCTCGCCCCCCACCTCCCCCCCCCCGTCTTCTCCCTCTCTATCCGAGGCTGGACATTAACCCTTTGTTTTACAAGAGGATGCATTGCAGCACTACTTTGCCACGAACAAGTTGCATGAAATATATTTTTCCATTACCTTCTTTTTTTTTCCATTCTTTTTTCATTACCTGTAATGTATTTCATAGAATATTGGGTTAACATGGATTTAAAAAAAAAATGCCATAGTTCTTCTCTTATAGTTCTGAATTAACGTTTGGTGGGACAAATTTTGAAAATGGCACAAAAAAGAACAGACATTGTCAAAGCTTTTCGTCTTGCAGCTCGTCAGGACACACGGAAGAATACTGGATATGCAGACACAAAATGAAACAATTTATTCATTCAGACAATTGGGGAGTGGTTCTTTGGACCCTACTCACATGAACATACACATCATAGCCTTGAGGCACTGAGGGAACCCGTGCCTTCCCATTTTCCTGTGGATCCAGGTCAGAACAGATGCAGGGTTTGCACATACTCTTTTTGTTTGCAAACAACAGGAGCTCATGTGTGTATAAATGTGGTTTTAGGAACACGTAAATGTGCTTTATTACGCGTTTGTGCCACAATGTGGAACCGAACAGCGTGATGGCCATGGCCACGTCCGTGATTGTTGAGGAGGTGCTGACCAGTGGCAGAATCACTTTGAGCAGGCATTCTCGTTGGGTTCTTACATGTACGGGATGGTTGTGTATGACCAGTCTCCAAGTTATTCCGAATTGCCAATGGAATGTGCTGCTTGATCCTCATCCTTGATCCTTGATCCTCCAGTCTGAGCGATGTGTGACCTACGTATTGGTCTGCACTCCAATTCACGCATGGTTTTAGCAAACGTGAACGAATCCTTGATTACGTACTCAGAGAATTCCACAAGTACACAGAGTAGCGATTGGGATCACCATGAGGTCCACCACTCACAAACATTTTCGTCGGCTTTCATGAAAAGCGTGTCTTCCATGAATTGAACATGAACGTTAGACCTATGGTGTACTACCGATATGTGGACAACTCGTTTGCAATCTTCACTACTCCTACTGCCTGCACTGACTTCCTCGAAAGTCTCAATGCTCTCCATCCTGCATTAAAGTTTATGTGTGAGACCGAGCAGTCAAATGTACTTCACTTTCTAGATGTGTTAGTTGAGAAGACTGAGGATGGATTATTGACGATAATCTACCGCAAGGCTACCTTCACTGGGTAGTACACACGGTGGGACTCCTTTTAGCTCAACATGCTACAAGATTGCCCTAATGAATACCCTTGTTAATAGAGTATGGGTCATATGTTTGCCCTGTCAACTTGCTGCTGAAATTGAGCGCATTAAAAACATTCTCCATGACAATGTTGGCCTGGTGTTGGCTTAATGGTTGGAGTGGTGGGTTTGGGATCCCAGGGTCCTGAGTTCAAATCACACTTAGCTGTTGAATTAATACCAGGTGGGGTTGATTCAGCCTGTCATCCTTTCTGAGGTCAGCAAAATGAGTAACAAATTGCTGGTGTCCTGTGTCGGAGTGGTTACCTGTCCAATATTGTACCCAATAGCCGAGGAGACTGCGTAGGCAGCACCAAAACTCTGTACAGAGTATGGTCCCAATTGATGGATGAAATGTCTTTACCCTGAGCGACTCATCTGTGGGTTCATCCAGCGTGAAACTGCCAATCGGTCTGTGGACCCTGTATTTGGACCAGAAAAGTGTCTGGTTTATCTTGAGCTGCCATGGAGAGGTAAAATCTCTCAAAAGTTTGAACAACAGGTGAAACGGTCAGTTTCACAATCTCACAACTCTGTTGCAACGAGAGTGTTTTTGTACAACCCACAAACTGCTCCCCTCAGTCCAGAAAGATGTGCTCCCTATCAAAAAATTGAACAATGTTGTTTACGAATCTCAGTGCCACTGTGATGCCAGGTACGTAGGTCGCACATCACTCGGACTGGAGGACTGGATTAAGCAGCACGTTCCATTGGCAATCCGGAACAACTTGGAGACTGGTCGTACACAACCATCCCGTACATGTAAGAACCCAACGAGAATGCCTGCTCAAAGTGATTCTGCCACTGGTCAGCACCTCCTCAACAATCATGGACGTGCCCAGGACTATCACGCTGTTCGGTTCCACATTGTGGCACGCACGCGTACAGAAGCACATTTACGTGTTCTTGAAACCACATTTATACACACATGAGCTCCTGTTGTTTGCAAACAAAAAGAGTATGTGCAAACACTTCATCTGTTCTGACCTGGATCCAAAGAAAAATGGGAGGTCACGGGTTCCTTCAGTGCCTCCTCAAGGAACATCATGTATATGTTCGCGTCACTAATAGTCCAAAGAACCAATCCCCAATGGTCTGAACAAATAAATTGTTTCATTGTGTGTCTGCACTTCTGGTGTTCTTGAGTGTGTCCTGACAAGTTGCAAGATGAAAAGCTTTGACAATGTCTGTTCTTTTTCCTGCTATTTTCAAATCTATTCACTTTTTAAAACGGGAAGAATGTAAATTAATCAATCATTGCCGGGTAGTCGAGGGATTGGCAAATCTCGTGCTCGATTGATGTTCCGGGCAGACATTTTAGCTATTGCAGGAATGAAGATAAGTCTCCATGAACTTCAATATTGAGAAGCTGTGTTCAGCACTGGCTGCAAATTGTGTCGAGTAAATAAACCCAAAACTCGATACCGGTAGTTGGAGAATACGTCTCATAGCCAAGCCTGACAATGAACTGCAGTTTTCTTGAAGTAATGCATTTCTTTGGTAAGAGGTAAGGAAGATTGTGAATCTCTTTTTCAAACTTTGTTCCATCCTCATGCGATTGATTTGCTGTTGCTACTGCTCGCTTCCAAGGGCAGCTGCAAGTCCATGCATGCAGCTCTTCCTGAATTTGTTTTTTAGATCCTCGTGGAGGATCTCGAAGTCTTACTCACGTTGTTGTTCTTCATCTTCTTCTTGTGGACTTTTTTGTTTCACAGCCTACAGTTTTCATCGAAACTTCCTGAAACTTGGCATATATTTGTAAAAACACCCCGTGCAGACAGTAACCATCTCCGATTTTGAAAATTCCTCCTAGAAAAAAAAGTTATGATGTGAAAATATCTCCGCTAATGGAAATCGCCTAAAACATTATCTCAAACGAGGTGAGCTTTTTGAATTCTGTTTGCAGGAATCGAACAGGGCATTAGCAGAGATGAATTACCGCACATATGATACATCACTATGACGTCATATCAATTTTTTATGACGTCATGCCTATTTTTTGACATTTTTTGTTTCACAACCCAGAGTTTTCATCGGATCTTCATGAAACTTGCCATGTATATGCAGAAAGCCCACGCGCAGGCAGTAACCATCTCTGATTTTGGAAATTCTTCCGAGAAAAAAGTTGACGTCATAATATCGCCGCTAATGGAAATCGCCGATACCATTATCTGCGAAACTAGGAAAGCTGTTTGAATTTTGTTTGCGAGAATCAAGCCGGGCATTAGCACAGATAATTTATCACAAACCTGATACACCACAATGATGTAATATTCGTTTTTATGATGTCATCATTGAGAGGACGAGGATCTTAGCTCATTTGAGCTTGTTGTTGTTGTTGAGCTGTTGTATTTCGTGAAAGGGGCTGTCACACCTTGACGTTTTAGCCAGCGTATGCCGACGTATGAAAAATTTGGCGAATACGCTGGCACACGTCGAATATGTTATGGGTAAGTTTTGTATACATTAAGAGCACGCCGAAGCACACTGGCATACATCGTAGTACACCGAGCTCGTCGACAAATTTTGTGCATGCTCAAAATTTTCCAATGTATGCCAGCGTGTGATTCACACGTTCCGCATACGCTGGCCATAAGTTGTAGGCACGTTATGCGATTGTTGACACACGTTGACACACGTTACTTGTAAGTTACTCATAAGTCGAAATACGTCGAGGTAATGTGTCGCGTACCCGAAACTTATTTCTAACCTTTGAGTAACGTGCTTTGAACCTATGTGTAACGTATCTCCAACGCACATTGATGTATGTAGACGTATTTGACGTCTTCCGGATGACCACAGAACTTACTGAACGTGTTTCTAACTTTCACCTACCGTATAATGGCGTATTGGCAGCGTTTAGGGGAATTGGTACAGTGGGGAGAACAAGTATTTGATACACTGCCGATTTTGCAGGTTTTCCCACTTACAAAGCACGTAGAGGTCTGTAATTTTTATCATAGGTACACTTCAACTGTGAAAGATGGAATCTAAAACAAAAATCCTGAAAATCACATTGTATGATGTTTAAATAATAATTTGCATTTTATTGCATGAAATAAGTATTTGATCACCAACCAACAAGTAAGAATTCCGGCTCTTCCAGACCTATTAGTTTTGTCTTTAAATAGCCCTCCCATTCTCCACTCATTACCTGTTTGAACTCGTTATCTGCTTAAAAGACAGCTGTCCACACTCAATCAATCAGACTCCAACCTCTCCACAATGGGCAAGACCAGAGAGCTGTCTAAGGACATTAGGGACCAAATTGTAGACTTACACAAGGCTGAGATGGGCAACAGAACAATAGGCAAGCAGTTTGGTGAGAAGGCAACAACTGTTGGCGCAATTATAAAATGGAAGAAGTTCAAGATAACAGTCAATCTCCCTCGGTCTGGGGCTCCATGCAATATCTCACCTTGTGGAGCCTCAATGATCATGAGAAAGGTGAGGGATCAGCCCAGAACTACACGGCAGGACCTGGTCAATGACCTGAAGAGAGCAGGGACCACAGTATCAAAGAAAACCATAAGTAACACACTACGCCGTCATGGGTTAAAATCCTGCAGCGCATGCAAGGTCCCTCTACTCAAGCTAGCGCATGTCCAGGCCTGTCTAAAGTTTGCCAATGACCCTCTGGATGATCGAGAGGAGGAATGGAAGAAGGTCATGTGGTCTGATGAGACCAAAATAGAGCTTTTTGGTTTAAACTCCACTCGCCGTGTTTGGAGGAAGAAGAAGGATGAGTACAACCCCAAGAACACCATCCCAACCGTGAAGCATGGAGGTGGAAACATCATTCTTTGGGGATGCTTTTCTGCAAAGGGGACAGGACGACTGCACCGTATTGAGGAGAGGATGGATGGGGCCATGTATCGCGAGATCTTGGCCAACAACCTCCTTCCCTCAACAAGAGCATTGAAGATGTGGCGTGGCTGGGTCTTCCAGCATGACAACGACCCGAAACATACAGCCAGGGCAACTAAGGAGTGGCTCTGTAAGAAGCATCTCAAGGTCCTGGAGTGGCCTAGCCAGTCTCCAGACCTGAACCCAATAGAAAATCTTTGGAGGGAGCTGAAAGTCTGTGTTGCTCAGCGACAGCCCCGAAACCTGAAGGATCTGGAGAAGATCTGTATGGAGGAGTGGGCCAAAATCCCTGCTCTAGTCTGTGCAAACCTGGTTAAGAACTCCAGGAAACGTCTGATCTCTGTAATTGCAAACAAAGGTTTCTGTACCAAATATTAAGTTCTGTCTTTCTGATGTATCAAATACTTATTTCATGCAATAAAATGCAAATTAATTATTTTAAAATCATACAATGTGATTTTCAGGATTTTTGTTTTAGATTCCGTCTTTCACAGTTGAAGTGTACCTATGATAAAAATTACAGACCTCTACTTGCTTTGTAAGTGGGAAAACCTGCAAAATTGGCAGTGTATCAAATACTTGTTCTCCCCACTGTATATAATAATGGGCTTCACAGGAGGAACCCGTCAGTGTTCCAGACTCCATGGTTTTTTCTTTTCTTTTCTTCGGCATGACGGTGATGTTGACACTTCGATGTCTCGTGCGGTTATGATTTCAATCGTCGAGCGGCAGCCTTTTAATAGGCTCCGCCACGTGATCGTCGGCGATACTCTGCCACGCGCTATGCATAAGTTGGACTATCGTTGGGCATAAGTTGTGACCGCCGACAACACGCTAAGCATTCGTTGGTATGAGCTATCTATAAGTTATTAAAACGTTCTGTGTATGTTAATAATACGTTATGCATACGTGCAACTCGTTAATATACGCCAAAAACTTAAAAAAAAACATCAATAGTTCAGCGTATGCCAGCGTTTTAGATCAATTTTGATACGTTGCCATACGCTGGCTAAATCGTCAAGGTGTGACAGGGGCTTAAAAGGAGGATTCCTCTCCAGATCTGGTATTAGTCCACAGACAGGATGGTGTGTGATAGACTCGTCCCATTGGTCTGGGTCCATGTGGAAATTGCTGGTGTAGTCCACGGCTTGAGATATCATAACGGGGAAGGGGTTTGCATTTCGTCTTCAGTTGGATCGAAATCCATATTTATTGCTGTGGTGTTCAGTTGATGGAATATTAACCAAGTCAGGATAGTATCACGTCCATCAATGGAATTCGAAAAACTCGACTTTTGAGCTTTTTGTTGGATCTGAGATTGGCTCATCTTGGACCTCGTAATTAAATTGGTGTCTTGCTTTGTTGGTTCAAAGCTGCAAAAGCTCCTTGCTTAGTTTGAGTTTGTGTTTTAATTCACGATTCTCTGATATTGCCTGTTCAAAACCACTCTTCCACTAATTCATTTGCACAGCTTGCAGAGTTTTTAGTACCTTAACGGCAGCATTGATGGGCTTGCCTGGGATGTTGCTTCAGCTTGCTGATTTTGCTCATCTCGGATAACACATTGTGCCATACAACGAATCACACGAAGAAGTGGAACGATTGCAATGCTTTTACAAGGGATTCAGTTTCTGAACAGGCAATCACATCTTCGGCTGCAGCTGCAAATTCTTGTAAGGCGGCACGCTCCGTCACTGTTTGCCTTGAGTGTCCTTTAACATCAGATTGCATCAAATTTAACATTGGTTGTCACTTTTGCCTTTAAAATCCCTTTGGTCGTCCATGAGACAGCTATTTATTTATTTATTTATTTATTTATTTATTTATTGCATACAATATCGAGGCTCGTATGAGAGCTAACATACAGAATGCACAACAGGAGATAAGATACGAGGGGTGAGACAGAGAAGGACAAAACAGTGGGGAACAGAGACATTAGATCTGTGGAAGGGAGAGGGATCGGGTGGGGTACACGGGGTAAACAAAATGGACACGACAGGGACTTTCTGGTCTTTACACGACAGGGAATTTCAGGAGGGAAAGCAGGGAATTTGAAGGAGGTGGATTTGGAGTGGATTAACGGGGGTAGAAAAACAATAATGGTTTTGGATGGGGGAAGATAAGAGATGGTGGTGAACAGCTGTTTTGAAGTCCTTGAGGGAAGAGTGGGATTGAATAGACTGTGGGAATCTGTTCCAAAGGTGGGAAAAAGAGGAATGAAAGAGTGAAGGTGAGCAGTGATTCTTGATTTTGGTAGTTTTATCAGAATGGGTTTACTGGCAGACCTTGATCACCCTGTGGAAATATGGAGGGGACAACATATCGCAGTCAGAGCAGGGAGGGCGAGACCGGAGAGGAGTCGTTAGAAGACACAAAGACCACCGACCTACCTGAGGTGAGAGAGTGAGAGACCCAAAGTCTTCACCTCATGGCGAGAGATACGAATTATCCGAAATGCCTTGGCTTCCACAGCATGAAGCCGAGAAAGGTGAGAGGCAGGAGCATCAACTCAGAAGGAAGAGCAGTACTCCATCAGGCTGCAGACAAAAGCTTTGCATGTGGTCAAGAGCTCAGGTGGGCCGAGGAAGGATTTTGCATGACGAAGGATTCCCAGTCGGCGACTGGCTTTGGAGGCCAGCTTGGAAATGGGTGTGGGGAGTTTCAGATGGTCCTTTCGGAGAGACATAGTGAGAGTGTGAGATTTGTCTGGACTGAAAGACATGTTCCACGTGTTTGACCAGCTTGTGATTTTGTCCAGATCTGCAGAGAGTGAAGACGCTTCTGCTTGCCGGTCTGAGGGATGACAGATGGTACGGCAGAAGGTGGAGTCATCAGCAAAGAGATAAAGAGGATTTTCCAGAGAGTCGGAGAGGTCATTGGCGAAAACCAGAAAAAGAACAGGACCCGGAACGCTGCCTTGAACTCCAGCCTGGACAGGAAGAGGGGATGAGAGAACTCCATTTAGGGCCACACATTGACTGAGACACGAGAGGAAGTCTGCGAACCATGAGTGGAGATGGCCTTGGGTACCATAGGAAGAAAGTTTGATGAGCACGGCGGGGCGCCAGGCCGTTTTGAAAGCACACGATATGTCTCGGGATATGGCTCTGATTTCATGTCTGGCATTGAGGACCTCCATCCATTGTTGGGAGAGCAGAGGCAGCATATCCAGGGTAGAGTGACCTGGTCTGAAACCAAATTGATGATCGGAAATCAGGCCATTGGAAAAGAGGAAAGATTTAATGTCTGAAGCGATGATGGATTCCATAACCTTGCTGATGATTGGGAGAAGGCTGATTGGTCTGTAGTCGCAGGGATCTGTTTTTGCACCTTTTTTATGCAGGGCAGTGATGTTTGCTGATTTCCAAGCAGATGGCAGATGACCTTGAGCAAATGTGAGGTTGAATAGAACAGAGAGAGGATGAGCAAGAGCAGCAGAGCAGGTTTTTAGGACACGTGGGTTGATGCTGTCTGGACCAGTTGTACAATCCGAGTGGAAGTTTGACAGCAAGCTCTCCACCTTTTCAGGATAGAGGGACACAGAGTGCAGGAAGAGCTTGGTGTGACTTGAGTAGGGTGGGTACAGAAAGTGATGGGTTTGGGACGCAAGCAAACACAGAATTTAGGCATTCAGCCTTTTCACGTGCAGTGTTAGTTGTGTGGTCATTTGAGGGAAGGGAGGGGATGGAGGGGGAACATACACCAGATACAGACTTAATTAGATGCCACCAGGATTTGGAGGAGCAAGACAGGTTTGAGAGTTCAGATTTGAGATGAGAAAGATGTTGTTTTCTGTCTCTCCTCAGAGTACACGCACTTGTTCTGAGCTTTGTGGAAGGAACTGAGAATGCCTTCAGTTGGATTTGCCTTCCATGAGGTGAAGGCAAGTTGTTTCAGCACACCCCCTCACCACAAGCTTCAGTGTACAATGGGTGGGAGGAAGGGTAGGACAACTGAAGATGAGAGGGGATATATCTGTGCATGAGGGAGAGCAAGTTTCTTTGAAAGAATTCCCAGGACAATTTGATGTTGGAGAAAGTAGCGATAGCAGACCAGTCTCGGAGTTTGACGGCTGCTTGAAGACCCTGCCAGTCACCCTGAGTGAAATGCCAGACTCGACGGTGCTGAGGTGGTTCTCTAATAACAGCCAGAGAGCTGTCCACTTTGACAAGGACGTGGTCAGATGAACCAATTGGAGAGGAGGAAGAACAGAAGATATTTTCAGGGAAATTTGTCAAAATCAGATCCAGAAGAGATTGGTTGAGATCTGGGTCGGGAAGTTGACCGATTGAGTCAGTCCCAATGAGTCACCAAAGTCTTTTGCTGAAGTGCCATGACAGGTGAGAGAGGTACCCACACCTAGCCAACTGGCATGATGACAATTGAAATCACCACATATGAGGAAGAGAGAGTTTGGACGAGAGGACAGAAGTTGGTCCATGTTTTTTGACAGCGAGATGTAAATGGAGTCATCACTGTTTGGTGGACTGTACAGCACACATATAAATATGAGGTGGGAGTGGAGGGAAGCCATAGCCAGAGGTATTCCTGGGGTTGTAGTGGAGAGAGGGCAGTGCATGGAGAGTGAGGAATGGTGTCTTGATGAAGAGAGCAACTCCGCCGCCATGACAAGGCTCAGGTCTCTCACACTGGAGGAGGGAGTAATCAGGGAGAGATACCAGGGAGTCAGAGACGTATTGAAGGAGGAAAGTTTCTGTGAGGCAGATTGTGAGAATGATCAGTCAGGTTTGAGCAAAGGCCCCGGATGTTTGAGCTCCACACTGTTAAGGAAGCGGGAGGGGAGGAGGCTTTGGGTTGAGGGGAGAGGAGGGGTAGGGTAGAATGAGGGTTGAAGGGGGTGGAGGTAAGGCTTGTTGTTGAAAGAGTGTGGGGGATTGCAGAAGGGCTAGGAAAGAGGGACGGATGAGGAGGAGAATTCCTCGCACATAGGCCTCCTTGTCCACCCTCAGTGCACGTACAGTTTTACGCCTCAGCTCCCTGAACAGCTCAGCTCTGCCATTCAGCCTGGCCCTGCGACTCCGTGCATTGGTATCCAGTGTCCCTTGAGAGACAAAATTCTTCATCCGGTGTGAATTCCCCTCTGGTGAATTCCAAGACATCCACCAGCAACCTCAAGGACCGTGGTCTTGAAGGCACTCCACCACTCTTCAGGATCCCCCCACAGCACCCAGACCTGCCAAATCTCCACTCAGACTGTTGTCAAACTACTCAGCTACCCTCTCATCCTCGAGCTTGCCAACATCCAGCTTCGGCTGGGATGGTACCATTCTCCTGGAATTAAGCTGCAACTTGCTACAACAACAAACCAGTGGTCAGACTTGAGGAACTGAGCACTCTGGTTGACTCTGCAGTTCTGCATCATCCTCCAGCGACCATCAATGAGCACATGGTCAATCTCCTTTGCCACACCGCCAGCGTTGGTATACCAAGTCCAGTGATGAGCTTCTGGGTGCTGAAACCATGAACCAGCCACACTAAGTCTATGACTTCTTGCAAAGTCCAGGAACTTAGTGCTGTTCTGGTTCACAGTTGTCGATCCATGGGGACCAACACATGTCTCATAACCATCCCTATCAGTTCCAGTCGATGCATTGAAATCCCCCAAGACAAGAAGAGTATCTCGCCTGAGGCACTGATCAACCACAGGGTTGAGCATGTCATAGAATGCATCCCTAACGGTGAGATCACTCGCCTCAGTCGGAGCATATACAGAGACCAGGGAAATGACACCCAAGGAGTGATGAATCCTTAGTCTCATAATACGCTCATTGACTGGTGTTACTTCAATTATCATTGGAGTCAGCTTATTGGACACAGCTACAGCAACTCCTTGGGCATGGTAACCATCAGAGCGACCAGACCAATAGTAGGTGTAACCACCCACCATGATCTCACCGCAATCCGGTCTCCGAACATCAGAGAGTGCTGCAATACTGATATCCAATCACTTGAACCCAAGGAGACCGCTGTTTGGTGGACAACACCTCGCACAACCCCGTCACACTCTCCTGCAATCTGACCCTGGAATGTTACCCCCATGGTTTCTCTCCTGCAATCAAAGATTGGGGGTCCCAAAGGCTTTGCCCCAATCCCATCATCCGGTGAGCTGCCCTGCGAAGGGAAGCTGCACAGGAGGTACTCTCACGGAGTGGGTTTTCAGATTATTTTTTATGCTTCTGGAATGTTTTGCGGAATGAAGGGTTTTACGGTGGCCGGAGTGCAAATCCTGCCACCAACCTCCTAATAAGAAGTAACCCAACTGCAGGAGAATGTCCACAGACGCAGTTAGGCACTCGATATGGATGGCCGTTGGCTCACAAGGAGCTCCTCTGCCCTTTGACAGGTTTTGTTTTTAATCCTGCTGGGTGTCCATATCCAAACACCCTCCTCAACAAAAAGCCTGGTGGGGGAGACGGTTTAGTCGCCGCCAACCTGACCATGGAACAGGTTACTAAAGGTTTACATGGTACCTGTAGCAAGTCACAGATGTAATCTGACCATTACATGAGGGATGCAATAAAGGAGAATTACGAGAATGGAGAAAAGAAACGTTGTATCTTTGGACTTTTTAGACATGGGATGAAGGAAAGGTCGAATTGAAAAAAGTCTTTTACAGCAGAAGAAGAGTCGTGAATTATGACACAATACCGAGAACCACACGTGTGGAAGGGGAAGATGAAACATTTTAAGAGACTGTTTTTTTTGTTTTTATCTTTATTGAAATTTTTTTTTGAGATTGTGTATTATTAGGTGAAGGAAAGGTTGAGGAAAAAATCGTTTAGGTGTTTGGTGAATTTGGATCGGCAAACGCAGAAGGAAGCTGGAAGGTCGACGAAAGTAACAGGAAGAAGAAGAAGTTAGATGGTGAATGTGGGTCTGCAAAAATAAAAGGAAGATGGTCGGTCGGCAGAAGAAGAAGGAAGAAGGGTTCGTAAAGGAAGTCATGTGGTTACATGGGGAATAATGTAAGGAGGGAAAATGGGTTTTTTTGTTGTTTTTTTTTAATATTTTAAGACAAGAAACAGAGGGCATCTTGGGAGTGATAGAAGGGGGGTGGTAGGAAAAGTGGAGAAAATAAAAACTGATTTTAATAAGGAGAAAATAATAGTAAACACGATCATGCACATCGATGGGGAAGACGGGTAGGCCTCAGTGAAATGCGATATGACAAGATCGATGAAAACTCACCAAATAGCACAAATTTTGAAAGAAAACCAAAGTTGGAACATACAGTAAACATGGAGGTAACAAAATAAAGTCAAAACGTGACAAACAATGACCAAAAACTTGTCTTTGAGAAAGTCGGCAGAGACCCCTGAGAGAACCAACCATCGTCTCAAAAACCAGAACCGGAAGTATAACCACATTCAGGCTTTTTGGAAGTATGTTTAAGCTGGGGGGGGGGGAGGGCGGGGGGAGAATCAATTTGACCCCTTCCTCCAAGATCTCGGAGATGGAATGTCCGATTGACATGAAATCTGGTGTGTAGATAGAAAATCTTCTTCACAATATGCTTATGTCATTGAATTAGCAATAAAATATCCAGTTTTTTTATTTTAAAAAAAATCTAATTATTGATTAAGCAAGTACATTAATTTTATTTACGCATATTTTCAAGTTGTTTTTGCATAAATTTTGAATCAAAAGATGTGCAGTACTTCAAAGAAAATAAAAAAGTCATGAAACGGTATTTGGTAATCAATGGGGGTGACGGAGAAATCATAAATATCTATGGGGTGGGGGAGGGCGCAGTATAACCAAACCCCCTGCCCCCCGCCCTCCACGAGCCTGAATAAGGTTAACACTCAGTCAATTCTCGTCTCCATCGAGTGTCAGGAAGTGACGAGAGTGTGATTTGGACATATACAGAATCTTCCATCTTTGAATTGAGGCCACAAATACAGCATTTAATGTATTACAGGTAGTCAAAGCACAGTTTTGCTGTTCCAAAGGATTGTGTAGCTTCCCTGATTATCAGCCTTAGAAAAAAGCAGCTGCAAGGGTTAAATGAGCTCTTTAGTTCAGTTCGAGCAGGCGTGCTTGGACACCACTCTGCTGCCCTTTCATGTTACCTGCATTATCATAGCCCTGACCCATGCAGTCGGTTCAGCGAATTCCTTTTTTGCCTCATGAAATGGAGAGGTTTGTCACTTATGAATTCTGAAGCCAGAAAAAAAAACAGTTTGAAAAACTGTTTGATGCCCACACTTCCAACCTCAATTTGCATGACTGTGGTAAATAGTCATTGTCATATCCATCCATTCATCCATTGGGACCATACTCTGTGCAGAGCGTTGGTGCTGCTTCAGCAGTCTCCTTGGCTGTTGGACACAATCCTAGATGGGTCACCACTCCAACACATTATTCCAGTAAGCTGGCACTCATTTTGATGACCCGGGAAGGATGACAGGCAGAGTTAACCCCACCTAGTATTAATTCAACAGCAAAGTGGGATTTGAACTCAGGATCCAAGGATCCCAAGCGCACCACCCCAACCATTAAGCCAACACCAGGCATAACTTGCATCTAGGAACATAACAATTATGGTTAACCATCTTGAAATTACCACTCTATTGTCTAAATGCTGAAAATTATATTAAAAAGACAATTTCAATAACAGATTTGATCCTCGCAATCGGGGGTCAACCCCCCCCCCCAAATGGTTACATATTTAATGCATTCCCCAATGTGGTTTGCATGTACAAAGTTCCAATTAATAATGTGCCCGTAGTTGCATTTTTTTTTGTATCCATTTTCGAGGCTTGTATAAGAGCTAACACACAGAACATATAACAAGGGGATCAGGAAAGAAGAGCGAAACACAAAACAGTGGGGAACAGAGACAATGGGAGATCTGTGGATGGGACGGGGAACTCGGGGTAAACTAGATGGACACTACAGGGACTTTCAGGAAGGAAAGCAGGGAATTTGAAGGATGTGCGTTTCGGGTGGATTGTCGTATCAACATTGCTTATGTCAAGAATATAGTGTAAAATAATGGCATAGCACTTGTTTCTCTTGATGCTGTTTACAATTCCATCATCCACATTGTTTCTTATGAGCCATATTAACTCATTGAGAATGTTACTTCCAAGGTAGTGATGACAGTTCTTTACATCTGATCCAGTATACATGTTCATCCATCATCAGGTTAAGTTTTGCTGGAAGCTCAACCTGAGCCAGAAAGTTTACATTGTCATGTCGACATAGCTATTCATGTGGACCACAAAAACCTATGCAATGCTGAGCCAACAGCTGAATAATAGCAAACAGGTGCTGTAAAAAAATTGTGCCAGTACTGTTGTTCATTCTGATCCAAGGTTTGTTACTTATGGCTAATGGACTCATCACATTTAAGTGTTATTTCAAGCCCCAACTAGCTCTCTACACATTTCCTGTGCTCCAGAGATGTCTCATGAAGTTTTAATGGCTTTGCTGTCTTGAGCTTTGCTCGAAACCCTGCACAAGCCAAATGATGTCCCTAGGTACCAAATAATGTACAACAGACACGGAGTGAAGTATCCTCTCTGATAGAGCACAGCAGCCATGCATGGCACACTCTTTCTATATTTGGAATCTTTGTGTCGTTTTAAGTTCTCAGTTGTGCAGTGACAATTGTAATGAGCTGAATCTGTTTGAAAAGTGAACTTCTGCCCGATGGTCTGAATTGCATAACCAAATGTACTCATGTCTCGTCATCAATTTTTGCTGGCCACGTTCGAGGAACTGTGTTCAATTTGGCCATTATACCTTGTGTGGTACAGTGTTATTGACTGATCCTGGTCGTTTCCTTATTCTTGCTTCAGCTTGCTGCCTTTCTGATTGGCCTTGGATGATTTCCCATTTACATGAGGTTGTTTCAGTTTTTATACAGGTATCGAGGCTCATGGAAGCTGAATGGAAGCCAAACAGGTAGAAGAAGATGCAGAAATGAGTGCATTATCTGCACACAGGTGGGGGTAACAATAGATGGCAAGAGAGACAAATCCAGAAAGGTATACTTAGCTTTGGAAGGAAATCACTCGGTGCAGATAATGAAATGGTGTCCTCCATATGGAAACTGGAATTTTTTAGGTGAAGAGTGAAAACAGAGTATGAGCAGGTGTTTGCTGTGAGAAGCGACAATTTGCTGCAGGAAGGGTGAAAACGGGGTCTTTGGAGTTTACTCCATTTTTGATGGTTCTTGACTTTCTCCTTCACATCGTCTTCCATTAAACCAGAAAATTTTTAAACGACAACATATTACTTTATAACGCTCCCTGTTGTTTCCTGAATTCTGCTTTCTTCTTTCTTTTTTTTGTTGCTCTCTTCTAGAAGCATCATATGGAGATAGCAACAATAATGCTCCATCATGTACATTAAATCAATGCAATTGAAGAAATCAATAAATAAACACAATTACATCCGTTTTTCTGGAGGTATAAGTTGTAATATGTGGATAAGAAATTGTTCACGTGAGACAATCTAATTAAAATGAAAAATACAAACCTGAGAAGCATTCAGATAGTTAAGAAATTAGGCCACACAAAATGCTTACCATGTGAAAACATGGAGAGATATCAACGACGCAATCATACTTCCACATGAAAACCCTGAGAGACATCGACGATACAATCATACATTCACATTAAAACACAGAGAGACATCAACGATACAATCGTACATTCACATGAAAACGCAGAGAGATATCAACGATACAATCATACATTCATATGAAAACACAGAGAGACATCAACAATACAATCATACATTCACATTAAAACACAGAGAGACATCAACGATACAACCATACATCCACATGAAAACAGAGAGATATCAATGATACAATCATACATTCACATTACAACACAGAGAAACATCAACGATACAACCATACATTCACATGAAAACACAGAGAGACATCAACGATACAATCATACATTCACAGTAAAACACAGAGAAACATCAACGATACAATCATACATTCACATGAAAACACAGAGAGACATCAACGATACAATCATACATTCACAGGAAAACACAGAGACATCAACGATACAATCATACATTCACATGAAAACACAGAGAGACATCAACGATACAATCATACATTCACATTAAAACACAGAGAGACATCAACGATACAATCATACATTCACATGAAAACACAGAGAGACATCAACGATACAATCATACATTCACATGAAAACGCAGAGAGATATCAACGATACAATCATACATTCACAGTAAAACACAGAGAGACATCAACGATACAATCATACATTCACATTAAAACACAGAGAGACATCAACAATACAATCATACATTCACATGAAAACGCAGAGAGATATCAACGATACAACCATACATTCACATGAAAACACAGAGAGACATCCACGATACAACCATACATTCATATGAAAACACAGAGTGATATCAACGATACAATCATACATTCATATGAAAACACAGTGATATCAACGATACAACCATACATTCACATGAAAACACAGAGAGACATCAACGATACAATCATACATTCACATGAAAACACAGAGAGACATCCACGATACAACCATACATTCATATGAAAACACAGAGTGATATCAACGATACAATCATACATTCATATGAAAACACAGAGAGACATCCACAATACAATCATACATTGAGATGAAATCCGAAAAAGATATCAACGATACAATCATACATTCACATTAGAAAACAGAGAAACATCCACGATACAACCATACATTCACATTAAAACACAGAGAGACATCAACAATACAATCATTCATTCACATGAAAGCACAGAGAGACATCAACGATACAATAATTCATTCACATGAAAACACAGAGAGACATCAACGATACAATTATTCATTCACATGAAAACACAGAGATACATCAACGATACAATCATACATTTACGTGAAAACGCAGAGAGATATCAACGATACAATAAAACATTCGTATGAAAACACAGAGACATCCACGATACAACCATACATCCACATGAAAACACAGAGAGATATCCACGATACAATCATACATTCATATGAAAACACAGAGAGATATCAACGATACAACCATACATCCACATGAAAACACAGAGAGATATCCACGATACAACCATACATCCACATGAAAACACAGAGAGATATCAACGATACAACCATACATTCATATGAAAACACAGAGAGACATCCACGATACAACCATACATTCATATGAAAACACAGAGAGATATCAACGATACAATCATACATTCATATGAAAACACAGAGAAATATCAACGATACAACCATACATTCATATGAAAACACAGAGAGATATCCACGATACAATCATACATTCATATGAAAACACAGAGTGATATCCACGATACAACCATACATTCATATGAAAACACAGAGTGATATCAACGATACAATCATACATTCACGTGAAATCCCAGAGAGACATCCACAATACAATCATACATTGAGATGAAATCCGAAAAAGATATCAACGATACAATCATACATTCACATTAGAAAACAGAGAAACATCCACGATACAACCATACATTCACATTAAAACACAGAGAGATATCCACGATACAATCATACATTCATATGAAAACACAGAGAGATATCAACGATACAATCATACATTCATATGAAAACACAGAGAAATATCAACGATACAACCATACATTCATATGAAAACACAGAGAGATATCCACGATACAATCATACATTCACATGAAAACACAGAGAGATATCCACGATACAACCATACATTCACATGAAAACACAGAGAGATATCCACGATACAATCATACATTCACATGAAAACACAGAGAGACATAAACGATGCAACCATACATCCACATGAAAACACAGAGAGATATCCTTTATGGTGCTCTGCGAATTTCCACAACCGTAACACTACCCCCTCCCTTTTTACAGACTCATCCCGAGTCGTCGAATTTTCGTGTGCCATCATGTGTAAGTTTCCCTGAGTACATTTTATCTTCAGATCCCTGAGTGCGATTAGTGTATTCGTGTCGCAAAAATAAATAACCTACGGGCTGACTAACTAACTAAACAAACCCACTCATGCAGACAACTTAACTAAATTGCCAGCACTATGACACACATGCAGGGGGAGCAAAACCATGTACAATTTTAACTTAACCTTATACATTTACACGACACCATGGCCCAGGACCGGTGGACTCTGTGGGGAAAAAGCAGGGAGCCAGGCTACTCACACGCAGTCTCTGGCTCATGAAAAACATGCAGGTGACAGGGAATGTGGCCGGCTGCACCAATGCAGTCCGAGGCCTCCCCCTTGAAATGAGCGCAGTGACCACAAAACGTGCACGGGTACACAGATGCAGTCTCCTTGTGCGGCTGCCTGCAAGGCAGTCCCTGCAGAACAGTGAATGGGCACTGCCGCAAGCAAACACAAGCAAATGAACTGATTGATGGATGGATGGATGCCAAAAAACCCACAAATGAGCGGTGCACGGGCTGCTCAACGCAGCCCCGTGGTGTAGATGGATGGATGGACAACACGGTGCATGGACCGCCAATGCAGTCCCGTGATGCGGCTGCCTACAGGGCAGTCCCTGCAGAACGCGCGATGATCCTGGCGCACATGGTTATGGATGAATGGGGCAAATGTAAGGAAGGGCTAGCAGGCATGGGGTCAAGGCAAAGGCAGGCAAACAAGCCATGGCAAGGCAAGACAAGGCCGTTGTAGCAAAACAGGCCGGTGGTGAAGCTGACTGGCACAGGCCTTGTTGTAAAACCGGCCGAAAGGTGAACTGACCGGCACAGGCCTTGTAGTCAAAACAGCCGGTAGGTGAACTGACCGGCACAGGCCTTGCAGAAAAACAGCCGGCAGGTGAACTGACCAGCACAGGCCTTGCAGCAAAATAGCCGGCAGGTGAACTGACCGGCACAGGCCTTGTAGTAAAACAGCCGGCAGGTGAACTGACCGGCACAGGCCTTGTAGTAAAACAGCCGGCAGGTGAACTGACTGCCACAGGCCTTGTAGTAAAACAGCCGGCAGGTGAAACTGGCCGGCACAGGCCTTGTAGCAGGTGTGTGGAAGGTGTGCGGTGGTGCTGGCCACTCGGAAGGTGGGCTCGGACCTACCCTACTGTCTCCCTCCTAACCTATCGCCTTTGCCTGTCTTTGTCCATACCCACTAGGGTGTTTCATATTGCAACTTTTTTACGCGAGTCAAGTTGGCTACCCGTCGTAGCTTTCCAATATGGATAAAAACCCCACTCGCCGATTTTTAGAATTTTCCTCCCAAAAATGGCCGCCTACGGCTATTTTTTCCAAAATGGCGGCCTTTTTTCGCGTTTTAACACAGAAATCGACTCCTACACCTGCTAAAATACGTTAATGCTACTTGATATGTGTATGTTTGTAGATGATTATGATTGCTATGTCTGCTAGCAGTCGGAGACGAGACATTAGGCATCCAATATGGCGGAAAATTCCAAAATGGCGTCCAAGATGGCCGATTTTTGGCCACTGGAAAGTTGTTCCCTCCGATGTGGGTTCTAATATGTCTAGTTATAGGTTTTTGGCTGTGCTGAATTTGTTTTTGCTGGTCATGCTCTCGCGTTAAGTAGTTCTTGCAAGTCCGAAGAAGAATTTTGAATATTCTCGCCCTCATTGATATCAGAAAATAACAATTAAATATTCGAAGGCCAAACATGTATTGATTTAACATGTACAGTATATACACGAATTACTCGTATATTACTAGTCGAATCGACACCTGGTATTTGACACCGCAATTGGTAATTTTCGCTCTTGCCAATTCCAACGTGCCCACAGATGAGCGAGAAACGATGGCAAAACTGTTGCATCAGACACCGAGACTACCTCATGATCAACTCAGCTCAGGAAAACCAAAATTTCCGGCTGTGGATGAGAATGAAAGTCGTGACCTGTGTCTCAGCTGTTTCATAGATGACGACTCGTGGCGGTTATTCAATCTTCTTGAACTATATGATGTACTAGATGTAGAATGGATGTGTGAGCCTGCAAGCACATAGCCAGAAAGTGATGGTTACCAAAAATTTGCAAACTATGTGCACAATGTTCACGTAGTTAACGACCTTGCAGAGCGTGGAATTAAGTTGATTTCGGATTTTATAGACAAGACGAGGGATGGAACAGCAAAGGCAAGCTTTGCTTCAAGTGGTTGAGTGGCACAGGCAGAATTATTCTGGATATACGAAATCCACTCTTCAGAAAATGTAGATAACTGTATGAAGCGAAGTGTGAACATTGATGTTTTTGAACTATGGAAATTTTAATTTGAAATGTCGCTACAGCCATGTATGCCATGCCATGGCCAATATTATTGATTATCGAGGCTGATAGGCACACATACATGAATTCATATTGGAACATTCATTATTCCATTAGTATACCAGTAATTCGTGTATATACTGTACATGTTAAATAAATACATGTTTGACCTTCGAATATTTAATTGTTATTTTCTGATATCAATGAGGGCGAGAATATTCAAAATTCTTCTTCGGACTTGCAAGAACTACTTCTTAACGCGAGAGCATGACCACTGCAGACGTCTCTGTGACAGATATACTGCATTTTAGAGCATAAAAACGTATTCAGCACACCCAAAAACCTATAACTAGACATATTAGAACCCATATCGGAGGGAACAACTTTCCAGTGGCCAAAAATCGGCCATCTTGGACGCCATTTTGGATTTTTCCGTCATATTGGATGCCGAATGTCGAGTCCCCGACTGCAAGCAGACATAACAATCATAATCATCTGCAAACATACACATATCAAGTAACATTAACGTATTTTAGCAGGTGTAGGAGTCGATTTCTGTGTCAAAACGCGAAAAAGGCCGCCATTTTGGAAAAAATGGTCGCCGGCGGCCATTTTTGGGAGGAAAATTCTAAAAATCAGCAAGTGGGGTTTCTATCCACATTGGAAAGCTACGACGGGTAGCCAACTTGACTAGCGTAAAAAGGTTGCAATATGAAACACCAAAATACTCACCCCTTTGTTTGCATAACACAAATTTAGCCCCATCTTATTTTTTTGTTTTATTTTATTTTTTATTGTCTCTATAAATTTGTCTCCCTAACCCCCTTTATTGTCTCTGTCTGGCTAGCCTACTCCCAACCTCTATGTTCCCTTCCTGGAGGGGAATAAGGGAGAGCTAGTGTCCTGTGTCAAGGCCCAATGAAGCCTCAGAATGGCCTCCTCAGATCTCAGCGATCGCCTTACCACGGTGAGTCCAGCAGCCCACAACGAGCGAAGGGATGGATGGTGCGGAGGGGTACACTTCCTAATCTACCCTAACATTATTAACTTTAAACTACCCGGGGCTTTCCAAAAGCGCCTCTCGCTGAAACCGCTGGTTCTAACAGCCAAGATTCCTGTCGCCTGTGTTGGTGTCCTCACAATTTGGGGCCTCGCCCTCAAATTTTACCCCATGCCCTTGCACGGATTTGTGGTTGGGACGCGTGGCTCCTTGGTAGGAACTACCCTCTGCCGATTCTCCAACTATGGCACCCCCGGGCCCTGCAACTGTCTCCGAGCCTACCAGTTCCCTAAAAACTGGGGAGTGCCCTCCTCAGCTACTCCTCCTCGATGCCCACGTGGCATGTTGGCACCCCGGGTCCCTTTCCGAGGGTCGCCCGTGCCCAGTATGCTGCCCCCCGTGGCATTCTGGCGCTATGGGTCCCGCATCATGTGGGCCCACCCATGCCCACTACACTATCCCGACCCCCCATGGACCCTTGGCCTACCGCGGCCGACTAGCCCGGTGCCCGGGGTACCCACTAAGCGATACTCACCGTTCGAAACCCACGCTCCCAGCCCGTCAACAGGGCTCCTCTACCCCTCCAAATGGGTTTCGAGCCTACGTTCCCACCAACAGCAAAAGGACCTCCATTTTGTCAATTTGACTAACCCCCTAACTCGCCTTATACTAACCGCGGGGTCCCTTTGGTGGGAATCACTCCTCCCCCCAATCACTCATCGCACCATGCATTCCACATTCACTCCATACACTCAGGTCCGCTGGCCTCACTCATTCAACACGTTTCCATTTCACTCCTCTTCTCACACATCGCTGATCACTGCCATTCTTCTCACTAAATCCCATAACTATCTCGTGCTCCCTCGTCGTCCCTTAAACTAGTAGCACATTCTATTTAACACTACGTAGCTGAGCTACGTCCCCCCGACACACTCAAAGTCTGTCACTGTCCTCAAAATCATTTTTCCATTTCCCATCCAAAATCTGAACTGCAATCCCTCTCACTAATCCATTGCACGGGCTCAATGAGGACCTATCCCTGCCCCATGAAGCCTGTCTCGCTGAGCTAATCCTTCTCCCTAACTAGTTCCATCCTGTGCCCGGACAAGGGGGTCTTCCACCCCTGCCCAGGGAATCCTGTTCACCCGAAGCGAGGCTTGCTTTTTTTTTCTTTCATGCGTGCACCAGCGCGGCAACTCGCAACCTGCGCTCTTTCCCGTGACGTCATGGCAGCTGTTCTCGTTTCGCGCACCTCGTCCCTTCTCAAACGGTACCATCCGGCAGGGATTTACCTTCTGCCGGATTCCAACCATGCAGCCACGACATCACCCTGCGCATTAAAAGCAAACCTCGCGTTTTGAGGGGTTCCCCACGCGAACACATGTGCTCTGCTCGTCGGAGCTTTTCCAATCACGCTCGCGTGGAGAACCCGTCCGGTCCAAATCCATATCCAGCCTACCTTCTGTCCATCCGCGGGATCGGCTAATCCACCGCGTGCGTTTCCGGAACGGGTTTCACTCGCGCAGACGCCCACGTGGCGGCCTCGTGCGTAGCACAGCACGGACCCCGCGCGCGCTGCCGTGCAAACCCGGCACGGTCCTAAAAACATCTACGGCCACTACTCGGCCTTTGTCCACCGTCAGGCACCGTCTCTGTCGCACTCTCGCGCACAAATTCCCCCGTGCCACGACGCTCACACTCGGACATGCGGTTGCATGTTCTTGCATACCAACCGTCATCTCCCTTACATACAGCGCTCTCACACACACTGTCTCTCTTACACACGGCCGTCCACTCGCGCTCGCCATTTCACTCACACATTTTGAAACCACACACGCTGTTTCCTCGCACACGCTGTTCCTTCCACACTCGGTGTTTCCTTTACACACACCTTTTCACTCACGTCGCCATTTCACTCGCACACGTGGTTCCACTCACACACGGTGCTTCATCCACACACGGTGTGCTGGAAGGCTCGCATTTCGGCTCACTCGCAACCACGCACACCCTATTACTCACACACGCGGTCCCTTTCACACAACTAAACGCCTTTCACCAACGCTATGCGCTCGTTGTAGCGCGCATTTCACCACACTCGTGAACACACACACCCGGTCATTCACAATGGGGAATCACGTCACCACAAGGGTTCCCGGGGCCTTCATACCCCCCCAAGCTTCGAGTGCATCCGTCAACAGCACTCGCCCCCTCTAACTCGCAAAGCTCGACCGGACCCACCTGGTCGAGATCCGCTTCAAGGGAGCATAGCGTCTCCCTCCATTCCTGACGGAGGCTATCCGGCTGCTTGCACCGGTCACGACACATTCCCCGAGCTCCTCCTCATTGTCCTCTACTACTTCCATGTGTGTGTGCTCGTCTTTCACCCCGTCTTTATCGTGTAGTCTCTCCTCTTCCGTTTCCATCTCCCGCGTCTCCCTTGTTATCTCCCTCGTCTCTACGTGTCTCGTACACGTCTCAGTCACCACATTTAATTTTTCCCTCTGTGTCACCGTCACTTTCTTTGTCACCTGCACGAGTCTCGCCCAACGCGTCTCCCGAATTATTTTGCACTCCACAGCAAAGATCGTATAGCAGAGCAAGATAGCTCACTCGTGCGAAACATTGAAGTATCCAATGTACGCCCTTGGCGGCCATTTTAGCAGGCAGGCCGAGCGAGCTTGCGCTGCCAACAACCCGGAATCTGTTCACAACACATGTGTTCCAGAAGGTAACAAAGCAATAGCTTCTCGTTCCTCATCCCAGAATCACTGCTCAGCAATAAACTGCTCAAACCGTCGATCCAAACGACCTGATTTGTCTTTCTTCAGATTCCCGAAGGACAGGGAAAGGTAAATGAACACTGGAATGTTTAAATCCATGGACACCTGTGCATCTAATATTTTGATCTAATACCGACTTAATGTTGTGCAAATAATTGAAAATATTTTATCTTTTCATTAATTGTCAGGAGATGATGCAATGTTCAGCATGGGTAACTGCAAGTTTCATTTCCACCTGTAAAATGTGTGAAAAATCATCGCAGGCAAGCGTTTGAAAGTACATTTGCCAATGACACATAACTTTTCTTTTTTTCGAGTAAAGTAAATCCGTATGCATGAATGAAGACACTGGAAAATGCAGACTTGGAAAGGAAAAGAAAGAAATACTGTACTTGCAATACAAAGGCATTTGTGAATATATTGAAAAGTTATGAAGTTTAAAAAGAAATTCTTCCATACTTATGTGAACAGCAATCATTTTGATATTGTAACAGGTTATTGCATATTGAATGTTTGCTGTTTGCAGTGTGTGTGTGTGTGTGTGTGTGTGTGTGTGTGTGTGTGTGTGTGTGTGTGTGTGTGTGTGTGTGTGTGTGTGTGTGTGTGTGTGTGCGTGCGCGCGCAAGTTGCTGTTGCATGCTCTCTCCACATGTGGGTGGGTTTCAAGAGGTGAAACAGAGCCCTGCCAAGTCTCAAAGTGTGTGTGTGTTTGTGTGTCATTGATTGGTAATTTCATATGTGGGTTTCAGAATGTGGAATGGAGTCCTCCCAGGGTGGGCTCAAAGTATCCACCTTCATTTTGGCAAGGGATCACGATTCATGGACCAAGCGGTCAAGTTTTCTGTTCTCAAAGTTTTGTGCCGAAGGCTCTCATCAGGATCGTTACTGAGTCCAGGATGGTTTCCAACTGTACTTTGTTTGTAGTGATATTCCCAGGGATGGTTTTTAGCTCGCCTGTTCGAAGAACAGAGAGCTATAGCGATACCCCCGGCATGAACGTGAGTGTCAGCGTGAAAATGTTACATTTTGGTGCACGTTATTTAGAAGCTTGCCATTCATTTGATATTATGTGCACCCGGATGCTGATATTTGGCATGGAGGTTCCTTTCGGGTATATTATTGATGTAGTGAAGTTGAAATTAAAAAATAATTTCAAATGTTTTTAATTTTTGACCTGTTTTGAACTTAACTTTTTGTAGCACATCAACGTTAAAGTTTTTTTTCCTTTCTAATGTTTTTATCGACCACACTATTTTTTTACTGATTACAATATACAAATACATATATTGCTTTAAAATTATTTGGATCAGACTTTACTGCAATGCTTTATAAAAAATATGATTAGACTCGTCTTTGAAAAACGATAAATGTATAAATAGGCGAGCATTGGGTGGCTTTGACAACAACTCTCTGGTTAATATCTCTGTGAGGTTCTTCATCATCATTTCTGTGAAGTTCTTTGTCATCACTGGTAGATTCTTCAGCTGCCTGGATTTTTTTCACTTCATGCTTGAGGTCTTGGTATTTGGTCATTTTCTTGATTTCTGCATCGTTAATCCAAAACCTCAACCAGTACACCAGTATTAACACCTCAACTAGCAATGCCGTCTTCTCCTTTTTTGTGCCCAAGTATGATATCTGGTCGCATTGCTTTGTTTTCGATGTTCACTCCCGATGGGATCATAAGGTCGTACGTGAGCGGTACTTCAATGTT
>NC_140969.1:3815877-3828377 GCF_056783735.1 Eptatretus burgeri
CATCCCTACACAAACCGAGAAGGAGACGGTGGGGGCGGGGGGGAGGAGGAAAAAAAAACCAGAGGGTGCAAGACAAGAAAGGAGGCAGTGGAAGACAGAGAGACCACCAAACTGTCTGTGATGTGAAAGTGATAGGCCCAGAGACTCAGCTTCATCTTGGGAGATACCAATGATGAAGGCCTTGGTTTCTACAACGTCAAGCTAAGCAAGGTGTTAGGCCCAGAGGGAAGAGCAACACTCCATGAAGCTGCAGATGAAGTCCGTTTGAGGTGGATGAGAGTTCAGATATGCCAAGGAAGGACTTTGCATGACAGAGGATGCCTTGTCAGAGACTGGATTTGGAGGCCAACTTAGATATGAGGTTTGCCCAATCAACATCATGGCTGATAGGCCCAAACATTTAAGTGAATGAATGTCTTCAAGAGGATTGTTAAGGAATTAGATAGGAGGGTTTGCTGGATGGTCTTTTCGGAGAGACAGAGTGAGATTGTGAAATTTTCCAGGATTGAACGACATATTATAAGTGTGGGATCAGCTCCTGATTCTATCAAGTTCTGCAGAGGGAGAAGAGGCTGCTGTTTCCTGCTTATCTGAAGCAAGAAGGATGTCGCAGCAGAGTGTGGTGTCATTAGTAAAGAGATTCAAAGGATCTTCCAGAGTCAGAAAGATCATTGATAAAGATTAGGAATGTAAATGGGTCCAAGATACTGCCTTGGCCACTCCAGCTCTAACATGGACAAATGAGAGGATCCCGTTGAAGCCACATATTGGCTATGAGAGTACAGGAAGTCAGTCAGTCATGTGTGGAGTTTGGCCTTGGATTCCAAAGACAGAGACATTGTAGACTAAGACAGGGTGCTAGATTGTATTCAATGTTTAAGATATATCCAGAGTGACGGCCCTGATCTCATGTCTGACATTGAGGACGTCCATCCATTATTGGGAGAGCAGAAGCAGCATGTCCATGACAGAGTGATTGGGTGTGAATCCTAACTGATGATCTGAGATTAGGTCATTGGAGAAAAGGAATGGTTCGATGTCATCTGCAATGATGGAATCCATGGCATTGCTCGTGACTATAATTAGGCTTATCGGTCAGCGGTTCACGTAACCTTTATTCAGGAACTCATGCACGGTAAAAAAAACACTAAATGTATACTTCAAAGATGCTCCGAAAGCTCAAAAGCGTATGAGCACAACAGAAGCTTTTGATGGAAGGTTTTCTCATCTAGCATAGATAAGATTCTTCCGTGATAATTCTGATTGATTTTTCAGTGATTTAAAAATTTAAATGTCCAAAATTATGTTTATAAATTGTAACAATATAATTTATCAACTATATTGTAAATTTATCACTTTTAAGATTGTAAAAAAAAACCATAGATCTAAGGAGAACGTGCTCACGAAGAGGAAGAAGAGGATGCTAGGAGCATCCAGAACGAAAAAAAAAGAAGAGTGGTTTGCGAGTGTCTCGTCTGGGGCAGACGTCCTGAGAGACCGTTTACAGAGGAGCAAGATGCACACAAAGCTGAGTGGTGCATGAAAAATTGGAGTGGCGATTGGGAAAGCAGACGAGCATGCTTGAAGCTGACCTTTTTCTTTTGTGAGTACCAAACCATTTCTGCTGGTACTCATTGGAGAACCTAATTCAAAAAACAATTTCTGTGAACCCCTGCTTATAGGTCTGTTGTTGAGAAGATGTTTTTGCATCACGTTTATGTAATGCATATTTGCTAACTTCCAAGCATATAAGAGATTAATTAAGACAAATAATAGGGAAGCAGAGTAGAAAGAGGATGTGCAAGAGCATCAGAGCAGGTTTTGGGCCACGTGTGCTAATGTCATCTGGACCAGTTACACAATCAGAGTTGAGGGTTGCCAGAAACTTCTCCACCTTCTCAGGTGAAAAGACACAGAGTCAATGAGCAGTGTTGTGTGACTGGGAAGGGTAGATGTCGGGAGTGAGGTGTTGGGGACACAAGATTTGGAACAAACACAGAATTGAGGCATTTGGCCTTCTCACCAGCAGTCGGCTGTGGTGCCATTTGAAGGGATGGAAGGGGAGCATACTTCATAGACATATTTGACAAAGTGCCACCAGGTCTTTGTGGAAGGAGACGTTTGAAAGTTGAGTCTTGAGGTTGGCCAGATGTTGTTTTACGGCTCTCCTGCTGGTGGACACACAGTTGTTGTGGGACTTGTGGAGTGTTCTGAGTTTGCCTTTGGTTAGATTTGCCTTCCTGGAAGAGAAGGCATGCTGTTTAGATGGAACTGCCTCACTGTGGGTTTCAGTGTACCATGGGTGGAAGGATGGATATGATAACTGATGATGAGATGGGATTAATCTCCACATGAAGGAGAGTAGGTGTCTGTGGAAGAATTCCCAGGTTGCATTAATATGACGGGCGGTGGATAGAGGAGACTCGTCTTGAAGTGAGATGGCAGCTTGCAGTCACCACCAATTAGCCTGAGTGAACTGCCAGACTCGCCGGCACTGAGGCGGGCGGCTCTGAAAATATGCAGAGAAATGTTAACTCTCATAATCACGAGATCAAACAAAGAACTTTGAGCAGTGGAAGAACAGCAGATATTAGCAGGAAAGTTGGTCATTCCAGGTCCAGAAGGGAGGATTTGCCATGGGCAGAAATATGGGTTGGAAAGTTCACAGATTGAGTATGGCCCGTGGAGTCACAGAAGTCCTTTGCTTCAGTGCCATGGCTGGTGAGAGAGGTACCAACACCCAGCGAATTGGCATGGTTGCCTAATTCCTAACTGGAAATGGCACAGTTTCTAGAAGTACAAAACTGAGTCATCAGCAAAGACCTCTCCTGGTCTGATATTTTCGCAATGCTGGCCTCTTAAACAAGCCACACACTTGGGACTCTCCATCGTTCCAAGTTATTTATTCTTTTAAAAATCAGAACTGTTCACAGTATCCTTTGTCTGCATGTCAATGGAGTACTTCTCTCCTCTGTCGGCTGGACCCCTGATTCACATCTATCTCAAGGATTTTGTAGCACCCAAAGCTCTCACTAGTAGAATCTGCCAGTATGAGGCAGAAGCCCAAGGTCTGTTTGTCATATTGCATCAGGTCAATAACCACTCTGTTTTTTTTTTTACCACTTCTTTTACAGTCTTGCTCCCTCTGTTTTCTCAGTGATTAACCTATCTAGAACCTCTGAAATTCTTCCAATTGCCCATCCTTCGTAAATTCCCAAAATCTAGACTTTCTTCCCACCTCCACTTTCAAAGAGAAGGGTGAAGCTCTTCTGAACTGGCATGGATTCACAGTACCTTGGAGATCTCCACGCAGGCATCCTTTTACCCAGTCACACATCCTCTACATCCAAGCACTGACCTATGCAGCAATGATGCTATCCCAAACTGCCAATGAGTGCAGGGCCTCCAGCAGTCCTTGTTCTCTCCAGTCAGCTACACTCTACCAGCATCGCACAGCCAACTAGATTTTCCAACAAAAATGCCCCAAAGTCAAGAAAATCTCTCCTTTTCAATCAAAAAGATGCAATGACCACAGGCCAATAAGTTAATTGTATTATCTCTCTCACTTTACACGGTATCTCAGTAATATCTATCCTCGGAGGCTTTGTCAATGAACTGTCTAACAGTTATCTCATCACCTTGCTCTCCCAAAGCTGGAATGAAATGCAGTTTTACCTGTAATGAAATATTCCAGAAATGGAACAACCCCCAAAATTCTTTCCCGAGTCCATGATATTAAAAATTGCTCATATCAGGCTATAGAGTCAATGACCACATTCAAAATACAGATCAAACACTTCGACAACACGACATATTCTGCCCCAGAATGTTTGGCGCACATGTGCAGAAAGTTCAGGAAACGCTGGCGTTCAGGGCATCCATCATAAAGTATATTCTCTGTGGTAGATAAGGATTGTTACTTAAAATGGCTCATCAAGCTTCTGAAATAAGTTTAAAAAAAACTTGGAAAACTACCTTAGAGAAAGAGCTGTGCCTCTTTGTGCAAGACTGAACATGGAAAGGACATATCTGGGGCTTGTGAATGTGCAGCATCGGATTGAAATGATGACATTTATTTTTGATCACGAGAGCTGTTATTAATATGTTGTTTGTTCGGTTTCGGGTCCATAAGATAAATTATTCGAGGTTTTTGCATTACTCGTAACCTCATGGTAATTCGTTTAGTTTGATCCAGGGATGTAAACATGAAAACAAGGATGGAATTAACAAAAAATATGAACACACATTGCAAGCTGGAAATTAATTTTTTGTGGAATGGCTATCTGGAAAAGTATGCACATGTAATTATTTCCTAATACTCGATGTAATCCTAAGTTCTTTGATCCCACATTACAAAACAGCTGGGGAGATTTAGGTGAATGAAGGTTACGAAGAGAAGATTGGAATAAGAGCAGCCTCGATGTAGGACAGGTCAGAGGGCATTGATGGGACAAGGGCAGTGAGAGGATTGATGGAGATCGGGATGAGGTTCGTGCCATGCAAGAAGTATTACATTGCAAAATAGGCAGAGGGAGGAACAGGGATTGTCTCGTGTACCCACAGGACAATTCGAATGCATCTTGTCCTGTCGGATGGACACTTTAAATAGATGCTTACGGGCTTCAAAAGGCATCAAAATGTTTTATTGCAGGAAATACAGTGGATTATGGTTGTTGTACCACATGTACAGAGCAAGTTTTCTCGTATTTCGAAATGTGTGTTTTACTTTCAAGAAATATGTTCACATTCTTGAATATGTTTTGAAGTTCATTTTAAAACGATGTGTGTGAAAAAAACACAATGCCTTTGCTGTACTGCATTGTGTTTCAAATGCAAGCTGTTTATCTGGAATCTGGAAGGTGGTTGTTGGGTAGAATTTCAGACATGCACAAAACAACCTTTACAGTCAAAAGTGAAAAACAGGCTCACTGTGTTTGGATCATTTGAAAGATTGAGTTTAATTTTCGATAATTTGGAAAAGTGAGCAGTCGGTAAAATTCTTGCTTGGCAGTACCTCTTTTCCTTTCTTTACTGGTGTGTGAACATATATATATATATGTATATATATATATATATATATATATGTATATATATATATATATATATATATGTATATATATATATATATATATATATATATATGTCATTCGAGTATCCGACGTCAGAGTGGCAAACCGTTAGTCAAGTCAAATTAGGCCAAATAAGGCGTTAACCCACCACAAATTGCAATAGTAATGAGTCCTATATTATTTGACACAGAAAAGTGACTTGAATAACATATCAAAAGTATAGGTGAATCAAAGGTTAAGGTAAATCTGGTACTGCAACCAGATTTACAGTCACCAAGAAATAATTGAAGGGACTTTGAAAGTAAGAATGTACAAGCCATTTCTACCGAATCCATTTCTGCACATGTGGGATACATGTGAGACTGTTGTTGAATCATCTTATGTCATTCTTCAAGAGTTTGGCAGCAGTCTTAATTATGTTTTCCTTTTCTTGTTGAGGGTTTGCTGCCTTTGGTTGAGAATGGAAATCCTGAAGAATACTTGTCGCATTGCTCCACATTGTGACCACGTTTGGTTTCCCATTGATCTCTGTGATGATGACTTTATCTCCGAACTTCTTCTGTATTTGGTCTTTCATGCAAGTGTGACCATATGGTGGAACGTTGGAGTCTGAAAGGAACTCTGCCATATTGTCGATAAGATCTTTTATGCTGGTCTGTTCATCATCATTGTGTTTAAAGTTATGCATTACATCTTTAAATGCTTCAGCTTGCATGACATGATGAGGTCTTCCCCGTTTCATACGTTTCACAGATGTATTATCATCATGTTGTTGAAATTTTACAGGAATGTCTTTGTTGGTTCTGAAATTATTGCTGCACGTCTTGTGATATACGGCATCCACAGCATGTAAATCATGGACAGCTTTGATTCTCCCCTGGACTGTTTTCGCCCATTCATCATTTCTTTTGTCACATACTTGTAGAAAACTCTCCTGGAAATCTAATGTTCTGATGGGTATGAGTTTCAAATCGGGATTCCTGCCTTCTCGGGGATCACCCTGGCCACAAAAGAGGCAGGGACTGGCATAATCAAATAGACCCACCGATGATCGCAAAGATGGTTTGTCATTGGATGAAGGAAGATCACCAAGTCTCTTACGGTTGGATTGCTCTATGTAATGAAGGTTTGTATTAACTTGGCGACAGTTCTGGTGGACACGTTGTCCAGGTAGAGCATTAATGTTACTGTGTCTGGCTGTACTTTCTCTATTGATGCCATTACAACCCTTTGCAGTGAGTTGGGAGCTTGGTTGGTCTGACGATATGGATTTCTGGCATACAACACAACTCAGCTCTTCATACATCATGACTCACCCTGGAAATAGAGAGGGTTCACAATAATACAATGAATACATGCCTTATCTAGTACATAGCACTGATGGATCACATACATATATCAATCCATTAGCCATGTTAGCCCTGTTAACATTGCTGGAGCAACTGACATGCGGGGCCACATGCATAGGATCGTCGCATAAAAGTTTCATATTCGTCATAACCCAATATCCATTTTTATACGTACACCATTAACAATATCATGCTTAAAAGTGATTTACCTATATTTATGATTTTGTATGATTTATTTATCTGAATAGAGTAACAGATATCCTGTGTAGGGATATGCATCATCATGTTATGACCAGTGTAATTTAATGACAAATGAATGTTTCATTATTCATCGATCATACTCTATTTTACAATTTTTCACTGATAATTATTTAGCCATTTTTATTGATAAAATTAATTATTTTTTTGCAGATTTCCAAAATTCCATGTATACAGTGCCCCAGCTATACACTGGCCTTCTATTTGTGATACCACCAACAACAATAGTCAGTTATCACCACGATAATAGCTTATATTAAATAATGGCTGAAACTTCGATTAAAACGGTTTCTGGCGACCATTTTGAATTTATGCAAATTAGACACTGTTCCCATCTGTGATTCAATTACATTTTGGATATGTTATTTCAGACATATTTCTGAGTTGAATAGTGTTGGAATCATTACTATTGCAATTTGTGACGGGTTATTTCCTCATTTGACTAGACTACGTCCAGGATTGTGCCCATTAGCCCAGGAAACTGCTTCGGCAGCCTCGACGCTCTGTATAAAGTCCTTATGGATGGATGGATGGATTAATGGATATATATATATATATATATATATATATATATATATATATATATATATATATATATGCTCCTCCCCCCTCCCAATACTGCTCTTCCAGTAACCTTGACAATGCTTAACCTGAAAGTCTGCAGCTAATCAAGAGCCATTTTATACAGTAACCTCAATACTTGTTTAATTTCGAAATACTTGGTACATATTATTGATCCATTAATATATTTTTTTTGAAGAGAATGTCGAGGCTCATAAGAGAGGTAACAAACAGAACGTACAACAATTGGAGCAGGAGACAAGAGGGGCTGGAGAGGCAAGCAAAACACAGTGGGGAACAGAGACATGAGATCTGTGGAAGGGAGAGGGATTGGGCAGAGGGTAGACATGGTAAACAAGATGGACACTTCAGAGACTTTCAGGTCCTTATACGACAGGGACTTTCTGGAAGGAAAGTAGGGAATTTGAAGGAGGTGGGTTTGGGTGGATTAACGGGGGTAGAAATGATTGAGGATTTGGATGGGGGAAGACAAGAGATTGTGGTGAACAGCTGTTTTGAAGACCTGGAAGGAAGAGTGGGATTGAAGAGAGTGTGGGAGTTTGTTCCAAAGGTGGGGAAAAAGAGGAATGAAAGAGAGAAGGTGAGCAATGATTCTTGATTTTGGTCGTTTTACCAGAAGGGTTTCCTGGTGGATCTTGAGCACATTGCGAAAATATGGGGGAGACAAATTTCAGACAGAGCAAAGGGGGGCGAGGCCGGAGATTAGACGGGAGAAGACAGAAAGACCACCAACCTGCCTGTGGTGAGAAAATCAGGGACCCAAAGACAGCCTCATCGTGGGAGATACCAATGATCCTAAATGCCTTGGTTTTCACAGCGTGAAGCCGAGAAAGGTGAGAGGCAGGAGCACCAGACCAGAGGTGAGAGCAGTACTCAATCAGGCTGCAGATGAAAGCTTGGTATGTGGTCAGCAGCTCAGGTGTACCAAGGAAGGACTTTGTGCAATCGAGGATGCCAAGTGCGCAAGTGGCTTTGCAGGCCAGGTTGGAAAATGAGGCTTTCCCAGGTAAGATCATGGCAGAGAGTGAGACCCAGAAGCTTGACTGAAAAGTCTTCTTCAAGAGGATTGTTGAGGAAGTAGATGGGAGGGAGGGGGGGGGGTTCCAGATGGTTCTTGCGGAGAGACATAGTGAGAGTGTGAGATTTATCAGGGTTGAAAGACATGTTCCACATGTTGGGCCAGTTTGTGATTTTATCGTGGTCTGCAGAGAGTGAAGAGGCTACTGGTTGCCGATCTGAGGGATGTCAGATGGTACGGCAGAGGGTGGAGTCATCAGCAATGCGATAGAGGATTTTCCAGAGTCGGAGAGATCATTGATGAAAAGCAGAAAAAGAACAGGCCCAGAACGCTACCTTGAGGAACTCCAGCCTGGACAGGAAGAGGGGATGAGAGAACTCCATTGAGGGCCACACGTTGGCTGCGACAAGAGTGGAAGTCTGCGAGCCATGAGTGGAGATGGCCTTGGATACCATAGGAGGAGAGTTTTGTGAGCAGGGCAGGGTGCCAGACTGTGTCAAAAGCACATGATATGTCCTGGGATATGGCTCTGATTTCATGTCAGGCATTGAGTACCTCCATCCATGAAACCAAATTGATGATCGGAAATCAAGACATTGGAGAAGAGGAAGGATTTAATGTCTGAAGCGATGATGGATTCCATAACCTTGCTGATGATTGGGAGAAGGCTGATTGGTCTGTAATTGCAGGGATCTGTTTGTGCACCTTTTTTATGCAGGGCAGTGATGTTTGCTGATTTCCAAGCAGATGGCAAATGACCATAAGCAAATGAGAGGGTGAAGAGAACAAAAAGCAGCCGAGCAGGTTTTTAGGACATGTGGGCTAATGCCATCTGGACCGGTTGCAGAATCTGAGTCAAGGTTTGACAGCAACGGGTCCTGAGTTCGAGCCCTGTTGGCTGCTGAATTAACACCAAGGGGTTGACTCAGCCTGTACTCCTTCCGAGGTTGGCAAAATGAGCACCAGTGTACCTGTAATAGGAGCACTGCATCAGCGGCATAGCCACGCCCCGAACAATGATGCAACCAGCAGCCAATAAGGTCACACACAAAGGTTAACCTTTGTTCAGGTTAACCCGTGGAGCCATCTGGTGGACCTCAAACAATGGGGAAGTATGGTCCATTATTGCTTACAATGTGTAAGCATAACCCGCCAGTATAAAAAATGTAAGTATTTAGATATATATATATATATATATATATATATATATATATATATATATATATATATATATGTATATATATATGATGTCCGTCAAAAAAGTAGTGGGACTGACTTCACATAAATTTCACATAAATAAATAATTCCAAAAAATATAAGGGTATGTTCTTTTGAACATATGAGTCCCCAAGGACCATGAAGCTATCGTTCTTGTTGTTAAAGGCCGTTATGGGAACACAGACAAAGGGGCTAAAGGTTTAAACGTGTATTAAACAATAATAAGGAATGGGTTATGAGGGTAATGAAAGACAAGGATTTATTAGCAGCGTCATCATGGTTGGCGTCAGATCAGGTTAGGTATGGGAGCATGTGCCAGAACAGCGCGTCGCTGCATCCACTTTCCGCCGGTACTCCAGGGGCCTCCGTCTGGCCATCCCCCAGGCAGATGCCAGGCCCATCCCCATCTCCTTGAGATGATGGTCAACCTGCTGCAACCACGAGGCACGTGGTCGGCCCACTGGCCTCCTCCACTCATGAGACTCCCTCGCTGAAAGAATCTGGTGAGCAGGATCAGCGTCAGGAAAACGAGCCACATGTCCATACAGCCACAAATGACACTCACAGACTATGCAGGTAACAAATCTCATCCGAGTCTCTCTCAGCAACCGCTCGTTGGACACAAAATCCGACCAGCGATAGCCAAGGATTCTCCGAAGAGACCTGGTACCAAAGGAATTAAGTCTCCATCTCAGATCCTTGGTCAGAGTCCAAGTCTCGCATCCATAGAGCAAGACTGGAAGTACCAAGGACCTGAAGACTCGGACTTTCGTCCTCCCGCACAGGTACCGGCAGCGCAACACCCCATGATCCAGTGAATCCATGACTCCCCAGGCCTGACCCAGGCGTCTATTGACCTCTGACTCGTAGCCAGCAGAGACATGAATATCACTGCCAAAGTAAGTGAATCTCTCCACGACCTCAACATCCTCACCACAAACAGACACAGACAGGACAGCAGCATCCAAGATGTCACCGAAAGCCTGGATCTTAGTTTTGACCCAAGAAACCCGTAATCCCAGCGGCTCCGACTCCTCATTCAGCACCTCGAGGGCCCACAAGAGGATGTCTAAAGTCTCCGCAAAGATGACTGCATCATCTGCAAAATCAGGGTCCGAGATCTTGACATTCCCAAATGATGCACCGCAGCTTGATCTCTCCGACATCCTCCCTAAAATCCAGTCCATACAAGTGATGAAAAGTGTGGGGGCAAGTACACATCCCTGACAAACTCCAGTAACAACTGGAAATAAGTCAGAGATGGTACAACCACACTTCACAGCACTCTCAGTATCAGAGTAGAGTTCAGACATCAGATTGATCAGTTTTGGTGGCACCCCACGAAGACCAAGAATCCTCCAGAGGAAATCCCGATTCACTGAATTGAACGCTTTACAGAGATCAACATAGGCTGCAAGCAGCCCCTGCCGAAACTCTCATCTGCGTTCGGTGAGGACACGAAGGGCAAGGATACGGTCAATCGTTGACCTCTTTGTTGTAAAGCCTGACTGCTCTGGACGCTGGTGCTCAAGCAGAAGGTGGCGAACCCTATCAAGAATTATCCGAGCAAAGACCTTGCCCGGCACTGAGAGCAGCGTCACCCCTCGGTAGTTGTTGCAGTCTTGGCGATCACCCTTCCCTTTCCAGAGAGGGACAACAAGGCCCCTCTTCCAGTCAGTTGGGATGATGCCTGTGTTCCAGGCAGAGCACAAAACTGCATGCAACAACACGAGTGCAGCACGTCCACCAGCCTTGAGAAGTTCAACATGGATGCCACAGATCCCTGGAGCTTTGCTCCGTTTCAACTGGTTCACCGCAGCCCGTGTTTCCACAAGCGAAGGTGGACCACAGTTGATTCCAGGGTCAGCAACAGGGATTGTAACACCCTTGACGTCCAACTCGACAGTTGGGGGATCAGCCTGGTACAACCGCTCAAAGTAACCGGCCCAGCGGGCATTCACTTCAGACTCCTCTGTCAAGAGCCTACCACTCTCTGCTCGAACTGCAGTGCTCCGAGGGATGGGCTTGGATGAACGTAATGCGCGAATTCCCCTGTAAGCGGGACGCGAATCACCTGTCCACAGGTGATGCTCTACCCTCTCACAGATTCCTCGCACATAGGCCTCCTTGTCCACCCTCAGTGCACGTACAGTTTTACGCCTCAGCTCCCTGAACAGCTCAGCTCTGCCATTCAGCCTGGCCCTGCGACTCTGGTCAATGGTATCCAGTGTCCCTTGAGAGACAAAATTCTTCTTTGCCCTGCGGTGAACTCCAAGACATCCACCGGCAACATCAAGGACGGTGGTCTTGAAGGCACTTCACAACTCTTCAGGACCCCCCAAAGCACCCAGACCCCCCAAGTGTCCACTCAGCCTGTTCGCAAACTCCTCAGCGACTCTCTCATCCCTGAGCTTGCCAACATCCAGCCTAGGCTGGGATAGTACCATTCTCCAGGATTTAAGGTGCAGCTTTAGAGTTGCTACAACAAGCCTGTGGTCAGTATTGAGGACCTGTGCACTCCGGTAGACTCTGCAGTTCTGGATCATCCTCCAACGACCGTCAATGAGGACATGGTCAATCTCCTTTGCCACACCGCCAGCGTTGGAATACCAAGTCCAGTGATGAGCTTGTGGGCGCTGAAACCATGAACCAGCCACCCTAAGTCCATGACTTCTTGCAAAGTCAAGGAACTTAGTGCTATTCTGGTTCATAGTTCCTGACCCATGGGGACCAACACACACCTCATAACCATCCCCATCAGTTCCAGTCGATGCATTGAAATCCCCCAAGACGAGAAGTGTATCTCGTCTGGGGCACTGATCAACCACAGACTCGAGCGTGGCGTAGAATGTGTCCTTCACGGTGAGATCACTCGCCTCAGTCGGAGCAGAAACAGAGACCAGTGAAATGACACCGAAGGAGTGACGAATCCTTAATCTCATAATATGCTCGTTGACCGGTGTTACCTCAATTATCATTGGGGTCAGCTTATTGGACACAGCTACA
>NC_140969.1:3833377-3913377 GCF_056783735.1 Eptatretus burgeri
GAATAAAAGGAAGGATTTTATTTTATTTTATCTTTCCCCTTGTCTGTATCTGAGTCTGTGTGGAGACATCTCAAAATTATCTTTAGTTTTCCTCACGTTTTCAATATCACACGTTGATTTATTTCCATTATAAATATTTGATTTATGTTCATGAAACCATTATTTATTAAATTTGCTTGTGTCTGTCTATTCGTCGTGGGTTCGAGTATAAACCCTTGTGTTTCCGCCCTGGTGAAGCGCCGAGCTGCTTTATTCCTGTGCACGCCATTGTTGTTAAGAATCTCGGCTGTAAGCCGACAAGGGAGAAAACCCTTTGGCAATCCATTCAGGCTGGTGTTGACCGCCCCACACACGACAACTGGGTCCGGAGTGGGACGGTGTTAAAGGCCCGGTCACACCTTGACGTTTTAGCCAACGTATGCTGATTTTTGAATTTTTTTTCTAAAATGCTGGCACACGTTGAATACGTTATGGGTAAGTTTTGATAACATTGAGAGCACGCTGAAAAACACTGCCATACGTCGTTGTACGTTGGCTTTAAACGTTGTACTTTTTGGTTGTCCTCAAATTTTTTCATGCTTGAAATTTCACGACGTATGCCGGCGTATAACTCATACGTTCCGCTACGCTGGCCACAAGTTGTATGCACGGTCTGCGATCGTTGACAGACGTCAACACATGCTACTTGTAAGTTAATCATAAGTTGAGACACGCCGAGGTAATGTTTAGTGTAACCGAAACTTATTTGTAACCTATGATTAACGTGTTGTTGGCACGTTACGCGATCGTTGCCACACATCGACAGACGTTACTTTTAAGTTACTCATAGGCTGAAAGACGTCGGTATAATGGATCGTCCTTGCGTCACCGCCCACGGCTACGGCCAGGACACTTATTTGCAGCATTCCTCAAACTTTTCTTCGGCATGACGAGGATGTTCACACTTCGATGTCTAGCTTGGCTATGATTCCAATTGTCCATCGGCAGCGTCTATTTAAAATAGTCGAGTTTGAACGTTTTAACACGTTCAAAAGAAACGCTTCAAATTTCCAAACCCCAGCGTCAAAAAACAAAGGCGAGTGACAGCAATTTAAATCGTTCATTGCAAACAATGAAAATAGCTGAGTGGTACCGTTTAAAAGTCGTTGAGTGTAAAAAAAATCCAATTGTTGAGCGCAAGCGTCTACTTTCAATAGTGGAGATGCAGCCATTTAAATCGTTAAATCGTTAAACGCAAGGACGATCCATCATAACCCACACCCTCCCCCTCACACTCACCTACGACTGCCAACATGAACAAACTAATACTAATACTGATACTGATACTGATACTGTTACTGCTGACATGGACATCGACTCAAAAAGGACTCGAAAACACTGTTGGGTTCCCTTTTTATGAGCAGCATTTTTATATACCAATTCCCAAAACCGCTGGGAACACGTCTTTATATGGCAGTTGTAAGCTAGAAACACATTAATTTTTTTTTTGTCGACCGGAAGACGTCATTGGAATACGTCTACATACGTCGATGTGTGTTGGGACTACGTAAAGAATTGGTTCAAAGCACGTCAAACATAAGTTAGAAATAAGTTTCGCGTAAAAAAGACATTACCGCGACGTGTTTCGACTTATGAGTAGCTAATAAGTAGCCTTTGTGGACGTGTGTAAGTGTCCGCATATCGTGTGTAAAACTTATCCCCATCGCATGCGGAACGTGTGTCATACGCCGAGTACGTCGTAAAATTTTGAACATGTTTAAAATTTCTTGACATACTCTACTTACTACGACGTATGATAGCGTACTTTAGCGTTGTACTCACGTATACCAAACTTACTCATACCGTATTTGACGTGCCCCAACGTTTTAGACACATTTTTCTTCTGTCGGCATACGCTGGCAAGATCGCCAAGGTGTGACCGCGATGTTGACACTTCCATTTCTACGGCAGTTATGATTCGAATCATTGTGCGTCAGCCTTTTAATAGGCTACGTCACGACATCGTCGGCGATGCGTGCAACGCGCTATGCCTAAGTTAGACTATCGTTGGGCATCGGTTGTGTAGGCCGACAACAGGTTCAGCATTTGTTGGTATAAGTTATCTATAACACAACGAAACGTTCTGTGTCCGTTACCAATGCGTTATACATAAGACCAAGTCGCTATGAATACATCCGAATCTTTAAAAAAAAACATCAAAAGTTCAACGTAAGCCAGCGTTTTACATACATTTTAATACGTTGCCTTCGCTGGCTAAAACGTCAAGGTGTGACCGGGCCTTAACCGGCGTGGACACGACAATATGTATGTGTCAATATATCACACATGCCCACACAAATACATTATATATGTATCACAGGACACCTTGCAATTTCACGATCCATCCATTGGGATCATACTCTGAGCAGAGCGCTGGTGCTCCCTAAGCAATCTCCTTGGCTATTGGACACAATCCTGGACAGGTTGCCACTCTGACACAGGATACCAGCAAGCTGGCACTCATTTTGCCGACCTCGGAAGGATGACAGGCAGAGTCAACCCCACCTGGTATTAATTCAACACCCGAGTGGGATTTGAACTCGGGATCCTAGGATCCCAAGCCCACCACACTAACCATTAAGCCAACACCAGGCATATTTCACTATCCTTGACTTAAATTTCATTATTTAACAAAAATAACACCATATGCTTGGCCTGTTTAATGCTGGTTTAAATAGACCAAGCATATGTTAACGCCAGTTATAAAGTTGAAACATCTTAAAATGTTTTTTCAAAGTATCACTTTCAAGAGCGCAGGTTTTGCCTTTGCTGTCGAATGGCCCTGAGGTTTACCGCTCCACTACCAAAGATTAATTTGAAACTTTTAGTGCATTGTATTTTCCGTGCTGAAAAGGCAGTCTTCACGTGCACTTTAAATCTTGGTGGGCATATTGGTCATGAGACACGATGAACACCTCCCAAAAGGGTTCTCATCTTACATTATAACAAGAAAAGAAACATTTTAAAAAAACAATGTGAAAACATAGAGGGATGAAATCAAAGAACAACCAAAGTAGGTAGGAATGACACCACATTACGATGCCACAATACAACACCACAATCCTCTTATGGATTACCATCACGACATCTTTTGACATTTTACTGTTGTTATATTACGAGAGCAGCACTCACGGGAGCACATACCTCCCGCCAGGTGAAACACTTTACGTTTTATTTCCCACTGATGGGCCAGATCGGGATCTGGACCTTAACCAAAATGTAATTGGCTTGTTCTTGTCACCTCACCAACTCTTCCACCAAGTTTTGTCATCACCCGTCCAAAATCTTTGGAAATATCATGGTATATATCGATTTTGGCTTCATCACTCAATCGTGAAGAATCACTTTGAGAATTGAAAAAAAATCTCATATCTGGATCTTCACAAACATTGAATCAATTTCCAACCTGGCCTCCAAAGCCAGCCGCCGACTGGGAATCCTCCATCGTGCAAATTCCTTCCTCGGCCAACCTGAGCTCCTGACCACATACAAAGCTTTCGTCCGCAGCCTGATGGAGTACTGCTCTCCCCTCCGCGGTGGTGCTCCTGCCTCACACCTCTCTCGGCTTCACGTTGTGGAAACCAAGGCATCATTGGCATCTCCCGTGATGAGGCCGAGTCTTTGGGCCTCTCACTCTCTCACCACAGGCAGGTCAGTGGTCTTTCTGTCTTCTACCGTCTCCTCTCCGGTCTCGCCCCCCTGCTCTGTCTGCGATTTGTCCCCACCATATTTCCGCAGGGTGCTCAAGGTCCACCAACAACCCCCTTCTGGTAAAACTACCAAAGCCATGAATCACTGCTCACCTTCACTCTTTCATTCCTCTTTTTTCCCAGCTTTGGAATACACTCCCTCATTCTGTTCAATCGCATCCTTCCCTCCAGGCCTTCAAAACAGTTGTTCACTACCACGTCTTATCATCCCCCATCGAAATCTTCGATCTTTTCTACCCCCGTTAATCCACCCCAAACCCACCCCCTTCAAATTCCCTGCTCTCCTTCCAGAAAGTCCCTGTAATGTCCATCCTGTATTCCCCATGTTCCCCACCCCATCCCTCTCCCTTCCACGGATCTCCTAATGTCTCTTCCACACGGTTTTGCCCTTCCCTCTCCCACGTCTCTTGTCTCATGCCCCCCTTGCTGTGCGTTTTGTGATAGCTCTCATATGAGCCTTGACAATGTCTACAAATTTTTTTTTAAAAAACATTCTTGTAACACACCAACCTTGCCCACCAAGTTTCGTCTGAATCCATCCATAACGTTTTGGATATCGTGCTCACAGATAAACAAACCTGAGCCAAAACGTAACCTCCTTGCACTTTCAATGGCAGAGTTAATTAATGAACAAGATCGGTAAATGCATGTCCAAGAAATGGTTAAGGATGTATTCAACATCGGGTTTTCTTACAACTAAAATGGCCACCAGTCGGTCATCTTTGATGGAAGCTCGAAACAACATGATGTGTTTATGTACATCAATCATCATGTGTTGTTTTTGTGTCAAGTTTGAACAAAATTGGCACATACATATCTGAGATATGCTTGCAGACAGATGGACTCATTGATGCACGGATGGACGAGACCCGGTCCATCAGCCCCCGTTTTGGACCAAGTCCAATGGGGGCTAATAACTCCTAAATTATATGCTGACCTTTCATGAAATGTAAGTACATTGCTTGGGGAAAAAGTAGAAACCATTACATATTATCATTAATTGTGTCACAACCCTTGATGCTTGTGTATGTTTTGGGATTGAATTTTTTTTTTCCCACAACTCCAGCAATATGAAGGGCTTGATAGACATCCTCAGCCTCACCAGGACAAAGACTTATTTCACTCCGAGTCTCGCGACAACAGTTATTTTATTACCCCGTCTCCTTTTCTTTGAAACAGTCTTCGCCACCTTTTCTCACAACTTTAGTCCTCTGCAGCAGATTGTTTTAACCAATGAGTTGAGAAACTCTGAAACATCCTTGACGGCATAATCTGGCCCATGGGCTTTGTGCAAGAGATGTAGTATTTCGAATTTGGAAACGAGGAAAAGTCTAAAGGAGTCAGAATTTGAAGCTAAAGCAATAAGGGAAGCAATTCAAATCTACAATCCCATGCAGAAGCCTTGCCGACTGGAGGTGTGAGACGCAGAACTCCTTTTTGGTGGTTTTCACATCCCTCACCTGATGGATTTTCTCAACTTTTCCAAGAATCCTGCATTGTACTATCTGTTCATCTTTTGATGATGCTGTATACATTTCACCAGTAACATACAGTCAACAACTAAGGAAGAGCTGATCATAATCTTCCCAATTGATGCCCACACCTTGAACCTATTTGGGGATTGAGTTCAACAAGCTTCCATCACGACAATTCACCTTTTGGCTTCTGGATTAAAGTGAGATTTCCAAAAAGTCACGTTTCTCTTGAGTGCCCAACATGCTTGGAAACTGAGGATTATCTTTGAACCACTCCAAAAAGGTTATTTGAAACTTTCATCCTGGCAACTCATTACTTGGGATCTATAGTTCTTGCCATCTATTGGGCAGGGACCTTGTCGAGGTAAAGAAGTTAATTGAGAATCCTTTCAGCCAAATCCCGAGTGATCCCAATTTCTGCAGCAAGGTAACAGACTGTCATTTGACAATCATCCATTGCAATGTTCTCAACTAAGCCAATGGTTCCTTGGTTTACTCCATTGAATGGTCAACCAGAATTGGGGTCAACTTCAACACTTCCTGCCTTTGATGGATGCAACCCAGCACTTGACTGTGGATTATGAAGGGGGCACTCTCCCCCAATGGCATACACATATTATTATGCATTCTCTAGAGTGTATATTTGATCACAGCTGAGTATTTATAACAATTAATTTTCTCCAAGTCAGATTTACTCGTCACAAAAATTTTAATTGAATAGAAGGTTAATTATTCGAAATAATTTTTGCATCAAAACATCTTGAGATGTGTGAGGCTAATACTTGTCAATACGCACCATTTCATAATTCAACCCCTTGTCAGGTTTAGAACTTTTCTCGTGCTATTGTGGTCTTCAAACCTGATTGATGTTCTGGTTGTGGTGTACTTGCTCCCATTGCATATATCTCAAATTTGGCAAATTACCCTTTCTCGGTAGAGTTTAGTTTTGGAGATCGTTGTGGTCAAGGTATGTGTTTGGTGCTGGAAGAATGTGTTACATTCTGGAAATGAATCGCAGGTACAGTTTCACAAATACCCTAAACAGTAATGATACATGTTTGCTATCTGAATGGTCTGAATGGTCGTGTTAGCACAGTGATGGATTTTCTTGAGAATGATGCTTCACTATTCATGAGATCAAATGCAATGTTTCAGGAAGAGCAAGAGAGCTTTCCCCCACCATAAAACATCTTCATACAGTTTGTTCGCCACAATGGCTGATGTAGTCGAAACATTGAAGGATCTAGAATGGGGTTGTCATGAAACTTACTGTTTCATTTGGTGAATTGATATTTGGCAGGGACATGATGATAAATGCAGTCTGTCGGTCGGATAGGGCATAAATTTTTGTAATTAGTCCTGGGTAGCGGCAGACGATTGCATCCGAACATCTTGGAATCTCTACCGTCCACTTCAGAATGCTGGCAGATGGGACGGCCCACATAGTGTTCCCTTTGAAAAACGATGTACTTATTGATGCCCTGCTTGCAAATCTCTGTGATGGAGGTTGGTTTGGGAGTCAATCCCAGAATAGATATCTCAAATGCGAGTATGCCCTTCCCTCTGAGCTATCCTGTTCGCCTCATTTACTTTGTTAATTTTCTGCTGTTCCATTTGTTCTGTTACATCCTGATCTGTTCTTTGTTGTAGCTCATCGACGAGCCTTGACTTTTTATATTAAAAAAAAAAAATCCAGTGCCTCAAAAACTTGGGATTTGTGACTTGTTTAACCAAATGATACAATTTCACAGTGGAACCTCAATGTTTACTGTCAAGCAAGTATAATGTAAGTTGTGATATGACTGCCAAGTCCTATGCATTACTGATCAAACAACCAATGTTAATGTTCCCATCTGAGCATTTAGCTCCTGTTTCTGGGATTCAAATCCCATATACTGCTTATTTGTCCATTGTTAGCCTCCTCGCTTATTCTTGAAGGCTATTGTAATATGTCTGTATTACCCTAAAGGCTATTGTAATATGTCTGTATGTGTTATTGAGTGCGTTCGTGAATGCACACACAGATCTGCTTTAATGTAGACCATTCAGTCATATCTAATGTTTATATATATACCCTGATAATACTCTGAAGGTTTCATTTTTGCGAGCATGAAATTGGAACAAAGTTGTCTGATTTAACCATAACAGGTGAAGAATGCACACATTCTGTTGGGCATCTTTGGCCACAACAAATTGTGTTTCAAGATGCCATTCACAGTTTTTCTCTCAGACCTTGCAGCGTACATCAGACCATTGGCTCGACCAGCACGCTTGGACAGCCTTCATCGCAGTTTGAGCTCCCTAGTTGAACCCATGGTCAAAATGTGCTGCAAGGTCTACCGGCTCGACTGGCACTCCCTGGCGACCTCAGGCACGACTAGCACGATTGGACAGCCTTCATCACATTTCGAGCTATCTCGTCAAACCCGTGGTCAAAATGTGCTGCAAGGTCTATGGGCTCGATTAGCACTCCTTTGACAAAGATTTCTAATTTAACCACAATAGCTTTGTATATAATTTCATTATAAGTTGATTTCACATCTTGATTGTGGATGATGTCCGAGGTAACCATGCCCATTCCTGAGGGTGTGTTTGTCCTCACCGCGATCTATTGTAATCTCCTGACTTGGTCATTTTTAAAAATGATCACAAGCATGCAACGTTCTGCCGCAATAAAGCAGGATTTTACATTTAGCATGAAAAATACAAATGCTGAATTATAAAAAAATGTTTAAAAAAATAATCTATAAGGGGCCACAATAATTGAGTTGCTGTATAAAATGGGACGTTTCACAAACCTTGGCGAGGCTCTGAATGGTTAACTGCCCTGTTTTGTTTCCCCCACATGTGATGGATATAAACCAAGCGCCCCCACGACACTTAAAATAACTGTGAAGAAGAGAAGCTTCTTATCCCCATGTTTTTTGGAAAAAAAAACGGAGGGACATTGTCATCGGCTCCATCTGTCCGTCCGTCCATCATACTATCTCCTCCTAAACGGTTGTGCAGAAATTCACTAAACTTGGCAGTTATGATCATCAAATGGCATGAAGGTGCGAGAGCGGTGTCATTTTTGACCCCGCACCCTGGGGTGGGGTCAAAAGGTCAAATACCCCCCAAAATTGAAATTACGGGCATATTTTAAAAACATTTTTCAATAAAACTTTGTATATGAAATCTACGTTGGGGGAAACATGAAATATGTCACAATTTTTTTGCGATTTGACTCTGGGTTCATGCCCCAGGGGGTGGGGACTTGTGATGGGTCAAAATGGGAAAATAAATTTTAACTCAAACTTTGATATTGGGTCATTCCTGGTGGAACTTTTTGCCATCTTTGAACTTTGCTTTAGCTGGAAAGCTTGGGGATTTGCGATGGCGTGCCATCGACTTCGCTCTAGTTCTTTATGCCAACAATTTCTGATTTGCTTAATTTGAATCACCAATGCACATTTCGCTCATTTACAAACCATAATGGATGCGTCATTTTTGTTTAGGCAATGTTTTATCACACTCCCGTAGCATTTCTGATCATACGCCTCTGGAATAAAAATATAATGCATGGCAATTGACTTGGGGAACTGGAACTGCAAAACTGAATAACAATCTTAACTGGTAACTTAATATTACATTATTTACTTCAATGAATGAAGTTATAGAGCTGTCAGGATAGCCTGGAGAGTTTGCACACTTGCCTCTGAGCTGTCCAGCTTGAGTTTGAATCCTGTCCTAGCTATAAACTATCATCCGGGCATTTGACAGGCAAGGCGAGGCATCGATGTGTGTGCCATCCCTTGCATGACGGTTAAACTGTGTGTCTTGTCTGTTGACATTAGTTTGTGGATGTTAAAGATCCCACAGTGTCCTTCGTGAAGAGTAGACGAGCAATCGCCGGCACCCTGACATTACAATTTCTTGGACACTCAGTTGGACATCTATGATTGTACTGTTAAGTCCTGCCTAAGAAATTGTTGAATGAAAGACTATATAGAAGAAGTATTTAAGTACATTAGTACAGGACAGTGGAATCCAAAGATAAAAGAATATCCACATTTCAACTTGTGAAATTTTACCTGCAGTCTCACTTCGATCCCATTATCACTTAACCAACTTGTCAAAATAGAGAGTTTAACTTAATTTCCCTGCAATGCAGTTACAGTTTTGATTCTTTTTTTATTATTATTAAAGAAAAAGGTTCATTTAACTTTTTTTTTTAATGTCAAGTTGAAATTTATTCCTTAAAATTGGATTGTTTTTTCCATCAAAACTGCCATTCATAAGAACCAAATTCATTACAATGAGTGTTCCTTTATAATGTCACTCCGCTGTATTAGAACAGAGATTGTTGATGACCGTTTGGGTTTTCCTCTTGTTAAACTTACCTGTGTGTGCTCTTTGTTATGCAGCGGTGACTTGTATTTGACGTCTTTCACCTCCCTTTCCCTGGAAGCTTCATGTACGGGGAGCTTACGGACAAGGACACCATCGAGAGGGTTAAACAAGCCTTCGAGAGCTGCGAAAGCAACTCGATCGAGATTCTCATGTACAAGAAGAACCGTGAGTTCGCTGCTATTACCTTTTTGCACCAATTTCAATGTGGCATTCCCTCTTGCTCTTTTGATAGTTGTTTGACACTTGCATGGATTGCAGTATTACCATGAGCTTCAGCTTTGTGTTCTGCCCATCAACATACTCAACCAAAGAGGTTCTCCTTTACATTAACATTCATGGCATTCGATGCGAGGGTTCATCAAGAACCTATTAGTTGATTGCTCTTGCAAAAGGAAATCAAAGTTCGAGTTTCCATTGAGTGCTTGGAGTGAGTGCAACTTGGCATTTCCACGAGATCCTGCCAAAACTGAGTGAGGTGTTTCTCTGCCGGGTTTCTAAAGTCACAATAGATAAGGTAACTTGTATCATCTTTTTATTTTTATTTTTTAATTGTTGGAGGCCTTTACTTGATTCTTAGAGAATTGTGAAAAATACATTAATATTCATTTAATAATGATAAAAAATTTGTATACAATGTCGAGGCTTGTGGAGGAGCTACAACATAGAAGGATTAGGATGTAACATAATAAAAGCAACAGTATAAAGAGAGGGGAAAGGGGGAGGGAAACACACCAACAGCAGGGATGAGGGACAAAATAGAGGGAAACTTGGAGAAATAAGGGATGTGGGGAAGAATGAAAGCTAGGGGAGGACACAAGGGGTGAACAAGATGGATACAACCACAAACTCTCAGGAAGGAAAACCTGGACACTTGAAAAGAGGTGAACTTGGAGGGGGGGCTGAACAAGAGGTGAGTGAATGATCTGCAATGGTAATGGATGACTTGAAACTCTGCAGCGAAGTATAAGATTGAAAAGGCTGAGGATGTTGGTTCCGCAGGCAGAAAGAAGAGGAATGAATGAGTGGAGGTGAGCAGGTTTCTGCATTTTCGGAGTGTCACCAGAAAGGGGTTACTGGTGGACTGCAGAAAGCTGGGGGAGGGGGAGGTGGGAGAACAGAGCATGGAAAGAGCAGAGGGTGCAAGACCAGAAATGAGGTGGTAGAATTTAAAGAGACTACCAACCTGTTTGCGATGGGAAAGTGATAGGTCCTTAAATTGAGCCTCATCATGGGAGATGCCAATGATCTTGAAGGCCTTCATTTCCATGCTGTCAAGCTGAGCAAGATGCGAGGCAGAGGCACCAGCCTCAAGGGGAGAGCAGTACTCCATCAAGCTGCAGATGGAAGACCTTGTAGGTGGATACGAGTTCAGGTGTCTCAAAGAAGGACTTTGCATGAACAAGGATGCCCAATGACTAGCTTTGGAGGCCAACTTAGAAGTGTGATTTACCCAAGAAAGATCATGGCTGATAGTGAGGCCCAAAAGTTTGAGTGATTGAACTTTTTCAAGAAGTTTGTGAAGAAAGTATATGGGAGGGTTTGCCAGATGATTCTTTTGGAGAGACGCAGTGAGAGTGTTATGTGGGATTTGTCAGGATTCAAAGACATTTTCCAAGTGTAGGACCAGCTCATGATTCCATCAAGGTCTGAAGAGAGGGAATGGCTGCAGCCTGCCTGAATAATGAGGGATGTCATGGCAGAGGGTGGAGTCATCAGCAAGTATATAAAGTGGATTTTCAGACAGATTGTTGATGAAGTTTAGGAATAGGATGGGGCCCAGAACACATCCTTACAGCACTCCAGGTTTGACAGAGAGAGAGGAGATGAAAATGATTCTGTTCAGAGCCACATATTGCTACAAGAGTGGAGTATGTCAGTTATCCATGTGTGGATTTGGCTTGTGATGCCACAGCCAGAGAGATTGGAGACTAAGGCAGGGTGCCAGATTGTATTCAATGCTCAAAATACATCCAGAGTGACGGTCCTGATTTCATGTCTGACACTGAGGGCCTCCATCCATTGTTGGGAAAGTCGAAGCAGCATATCCAAATCACAGTGACCTGGTGCAAATTGATTATTATCTGAGATTAGGCGATTGGAGAATGAGTGCGTTTGTGTGTGTCTTTGTGTGCATATGTGTATTGTGATCCTGACTGATTCTGATACACCATACCCTATTACAGAGTGTCTGTGCTGTTGAAGCAGTTTCTTGGCAATGGTTATACCTGGCGATTTGCCATCTCTCTCCCAGCAGTAGTTAGTGTCAGTAACTTGTAATTTGTTCATGGTGCCGGAACTACCCTTGGTGCATATAATGTGATAAGTTTCACATCGATTGCTGAAACAGTTTCAGAGAAAAAGGTTTTTAAAGGATCTGTTTTCATCCTAATATGGCTGCCAAACCGCATGACATATGACAATATATATATATATATATATATATATATATATATATATATATATATATATATATATATATATATATATATATATATATATATATATATATATATACGCAATTTCAAAAAAAAGCTGGGCCACATGTGTGCCTTGCTGACTGGGTCTTCGGTCAAAGTTCTCAGCCTTATCCCGTTTCGGCTCTTCAACCTCGATACGATCAGCGAAGGTGGGCCAGCAGAGGCACATATGCCTCCACATGCAGCACGTACCCTCAGATGCATCTGTACCCCCCCCCTCTTGGATGTATATGTGTATGTATATATTATGTTGTGTAGGCATATTTGTATATTTAGAGGAGAGGATGAACCACACTTTTATACAAGACTGTAGTTATGACAAATCTGATGCTCCCATTCATTCCCAAATTAAAGGCTTGCTTCAGCAAAAATGTAAATTGATGGCTTGATCCAAATTTGCAGTAGTTCTAAGCAGTGAGTTTGAAGGCATGGTTCATCATCCTCTGCCCCTATTTCTCAGACATCCAAGCTCGCCAAGTTTTTCCCACGCTTCTTTATAATCCAGCTGCTGCAACCATTTTGTCACCGACTGTGCACTGTTATCTTTTTCTGTGGTTGTAACATGGCAGTTTCCCATTCATTTTTCCACAGTGTCTTGTTCGTTTGGGTCCGTGGTGCTGTCCCTAATAATTACTCTTTCATCTCTTCATGGATCTCATAAAGTCATCTTCACAATGACTTTTTTTATTTTTAGCGTTGGTTTTTATTTCATTTTTAAAACTATCAAACTATATATAATTTTATAAGTGTCTGTGTATTTGTTTATTTCATCCTTTGTGTGTTTGTTTGTTTGTTCGATCGTTTGTGTGTTTGACTTCTTTGTACTCCTGAATTGCTGGACAGAATGAGTTGAAAACTGGTGGTTGTATTTTCCATGTCGTAAAGGATGATCAAAGGCGCACCTGTCCAAGGTTGCAGGTATTTGGTAGGTATCGGCAACAGCACCTTAACAATTTTTGGTGGATGACCTCTTTGCAAGACATTTCATCTTCTTCTTGTGTATGGCAGCTTGGCTGCCGGGTAGCTATCATTTTGTTGGGGTGTGACTATGCCGCTGATGCTGTGCCCCTAAACTAGTCCACAGGTACTCATTTTACCTCTGGACCTCATTTTACTGGACCTCGGAAGGATGACAGGCTGAGTCAACCCCATCTGGTGTTAATTTAGTGGCAAACTCAGGACCCTAAGATCCCAAGCCAGCCACCATCACCGCTAAGCCAACACCAAGCTTTGCAAGCTATTGGTATGGTGGTAAGCTGGCAAGGGGATGACCCTTTTCAAGAGTAACGAATGGCAGCAAGTCACCCCTTTCGGTTGGTTATTGCTGGTCGAGGGAGGCCATGTCACTATATTTCTCGTCAGTTTTATGATGCTAAATGGAGAGTAAAGAATCACAAAACAATGTAAACAGACGGTTGGGGGGGGGTGGGGCGGATAGCAATGCGACCCAGATCATCAACCTGCGAACCCCTTGAAAGGGAAACAAAACAACTATGAAAATAATTATCGTTCAAATCAAAAATAAAACCTTTTTTTATGTGCTTGACATATTTATAAACACCAGTGGAGTACCCGCACCCACCCTTCAGGCAATCTTGTTCCCAGGATGCAACTTGTTCTTCTGACGTATACCTTTATTTGGGCGGTGTATAGGCAACTGACAGCTCTTGTAGGCAAAAAAGAACACCCTGGGTTACGTGCATAATTCGATATCTGATTTCAGATATCGGATAATGAGGGGGTGAGTAGTGAGTGGGGAGAGAAGAGAGCTGGAGTAGAGGGAGGGAGGGGGAGTAGAAGAGTGAGGGTAGGGTTCCTTTCTAGGGAATTAGTTATAATAACCGGTTTGAATGTATCTGGTCAGACGCGAAGCCATTCAAGCCATTTGAGTATCTTGTGTCAGAGTGACACCTGATGTGGATTTTTTAAAACCCACCTTGTTGTGATCGTTGTCCTCCTGAAGGATTCTAACTGGCCGATTGTGGAATCCTATTTGACTTCAGACAGAGTTTAACGTTTGTCCGATTTGATTATAAAATCCTACAAAAACCCGATCGACACTGATAAAACTGATGTCCACACAAGTCCTTCCTTGTGAAACAATTTATTTTCTAATTATACACCATACACTTCTCACCCATGTACAATGAACTTAAGAATCCCCATTTGATTGCAATATTATTTGGTTCTATTTCATTTATTCTTACTTTAGTTAACAGTTAGACCAACCCGATTCAATTCACTTCTACATTACATCAGAGAGTTTTATTCTAACTTGGTACTTGGTCAGTTCCAAGGAGTACAAGCCACTGAGAAACTATACTTCCTCACATGCTTGCACTGAGAACAATGTGCCTTTCAAAACATTTTATACTTCCATGAGAGAGAGGTTGGGGGATATTCACCCAGACTAGACGTGTCTTTTAGACAAAAAGCCACTTCGTACATTTTCTAAGCTAAGGTTCATTTATCAGCTCGGTCACTCTGCTCCAGAACAACACATTTCTTATCATTTAGGGCAAAAGTCTTTTGGCCAGAAATGACAGCCAATTCAATTTGCAGCATAAAAGTTACATTTCTGAAACTCCATTTGTTACAATTTAAAATACATTAATATAAATTTTTCCCCCACACACCCCATCCAGGATTGTGCCCAATAGCCGAGGAGACTGCTTCGGTGGCACCGACGCTCTGTACTTTTTTCACCTTTATTTACACATTTACTGTTTTTTCACCGAGACTTTTTTTAACACACCCATTTACACATCGTGACCCACAACTTCCAAGTGAGAAACAAATTCTACAAACTTCCGAAAATTAATTAGAAATACAAAACAAGAATATCTTGGTTGGATAAGTGTCCACCACCCAAAATAGTAGCAATTGTAAATTATCTCAGGTGTAACCAATCACATTCAGAATCACACACCAAGTTAGTTGTCCTCCACCTGTAGACTGGTTATATTTCTGGGAAATGTGAATTCAAGAAGCATTTTTGAGGAAAAGCAGGCAAACCACTTTTTGTGGGGTAGTTTTTCACGCTCAACACGAATCTCTTGTTTGCCGAGCCCAAAAATACCTAATAAGGTCACTAATTAAGGTCAAAGGTCAATGAGTGCAAACTTTAAAATTTTTCAAAAAGTGTTTTATTTGACATCCTCTATCCAGATATGTAACTTATTTTACAATATTTTGTATAGTAGGGTTCATACAGGTTTTCAAAATGTGAGAAAAAAAGGAAAATGTGAAGGAAAAATAATGCTATTTTGTTTATATCTCCGTACGAGAGCAACTTTTAGTTTTTTGACATACTGTTTCATTTCACTTTCATTTATATGATTAAATGCCACAAGTGAAATGGTTTGACTGACCCCTATCCATACGTAATTCCTAAAGGCCCGGTCACACCTTGACGTTTTAGCCAACGTATGCCGATTTTTGAATTTTTTTTCTAAAACGCTGGCACACGTTGAATACGTTATGGGTAAGTTTTGATAACATTGAGAGCACGCTGAAAAACACTGCCATACGTCGTTGTACGCTGGCTTTAAACGTTGTACTTTTTGGTTGTCCTCAAATTTTTTCATGCTTGAAATTTCACGACGTATGCCGGCGTATGACTCACACGTTCCGCTACGCTGGCCACAAGTTGTATGCACGGTCTGCGATCGTTGACAGACGTCAATACATGCTACTTGTAAGTTAATCATAAGTTGAGACATGCCGAGGTAATGTTTAGCGTACCCGAAACTTATTTCTAACCTATGATTAACGTGTTGTTGGCACGTTACACGATCGTTGCCACACATCGACAGACGTTACTTTTAAGTTACTCATAGGCTGAAAGACGTCGGTATAATGGATCGTCCTTGCTTCAGCGTCCACGGCCACGGCCAGGACACTTATTTGCAGCATTCTTCAAACTTTTCTTCGGCATGACGAGGATGTTCACACTTCGATGTCTAGCTTGGCTATGATTCCAATTGTCCATCGGCAGCGTCTATTTAAAATAGTCGAGTTTGAGCGTTTTAACACGTTCAGAAGAAACGCTTCAAATTTCAAAACCCCAGCGTCAAAAAACAAAGGCGAGTGACAGCAATTTAAATCGTTCATTGTAAACAATGAAAATAGCTGAGTGGTACCGTTTAAAAGTCGTTGAGTGTAAAAAAAATCCAATTGTTGAGCGCAAGCGTCTACTTTCAATAGTGGGGTTTGAGCGATTTAGCACGCTCAATAGAAACGATTAAAATTTCCGAGCGCCAGCGTCAAAAAACAAAGGCGAGTGACAGCAATTTAAATCGTTCATTGTAAACAATGAAAATAGCTGAGTGGTACCGTTTAAAAGTCGTTGAGTGTAAAAAAATCCAATTGTTGAGCGCAAGCGTCTACTTTCAATAGTGGAGATGCAGCCATTTAAATCGTTGAGTGGCAGCCAATGAATAGCAAACCCTACGTCACCGGCAAAGATAAACTGCCGCACGATATGGATAAGTTAGGCTATCGTTGGGCATAGTTTGTGAACGCCGGCTGCACGATAATTATTCGTTGGTATATCGTATCTATAAGTAATCAAAGCGCTCTATGCACATTATTAGTTCATTGTGCATTTGTCCAACCCGTTATGAATAGACCTAAATCGTAAAAACAAGCTATAGCTCATTGTTGAAAAAGCCCCATAAAAAATTAACCGCGAAGAACTTCGAACAATGGTGAAAAGATGTCTCCTACCCGTGGACACGCGGACGCAAGGACGATCCATCATAACCCACACCCTCCCCCTCACACTCACCTACTACTGCCAACATGAACAAACTACCACTAATACTAATACTAATACTGATACTGATACTGATACTGATACTGTTACTGCTGACATGAACATCGACTCAAAAAGGAGTCAAAAACACTGTTGGGTTCCCCTTTTATGAGCAGCATTTTTATATACCAATTCCCAAAACCGCTGGGAACACGTCTTTATATGGCACTTGTAAGCTAGAAACACGTTCATTTATTTTTTTTTGTCGACCGGAAGACGTCATTGGAATACGTCTACATACGTCGATGTGTGTTGGGACTACGTAAAGAATTGGTTCAAAGCACGTCAAACATAAGTTAGAAATAAGTTTCGCGTAAAAAAGACATTACCGCGACGTGTTTCGACTTATGAGTAGCTTATAAGTAGCCTTTGTGGACGTGTGCAAGCGTCCACATATCGTGTGTAAAACTTATCCCCATCGCATGCGGAACGTGTGTCATACGCCGAGTACGTCGTAAAATTTTGAACATGTTTAAAATTTCTTGACATACTCTACTTACTACGACGTATGATAGCGTACTTTAGCGTTCTACTCACGTATACCAAACTTACTCATACCGTATTTGACGTGCCCCAACGTTTTAGACACATTTTTCTTAGGTCGGCATACGCTGGCAAGATCGCCAAGGTGTGACCGCGATGTTGTCACTTCCATTTCTACGGCAGTTATGATTCGAATCGTTGTGCGTCAGCCTTTTAATAGGCTACGTCACGACATCGTCGGCGATGCGTGCAACGCGCTCTGCCTAAGTTAGACTATCGTTGGGCATCGGTTGTGTCGAGTTTAATCCAAAGCCGACAACAGGTTCAGCATTCGTTGGTATAAGTTATCTATAACACAACGAAACGTTCTGTGTCCATTACCAATGCGTTATACATAAGACCAAGTCGCTATGAATACGTCCGAATCTTTAAAAAAAAAACATCAAAAGTTCAACGTAAGCCAGCGTTTTACATACATTTTAATACGTTGCCATCGCTGGCTAAAACGTCAAGGTGTGACTGGGCCTTTAGCAAGATTATTATCAATTTTGAATTTCACAATTTGACTAATTAGCCTCCTAATTAAGGTTTAAGGTCACCAGGTGCAAAGTAAACTTATGACGCAAACAACTGTTCTGACAATCAATCATGTGTTCTTATCTCTCAATCATATCCTACTGCAATCTGTCTGACCAATTGGGGGCAAGGAGAAGAGCTTGTTCCCTGTGACCCGACACCCTCCACCCACTCCACCCCCACCCCCACCCCCAACCCCGACCTGCTAATGTCTACTTTACTTCGCCCTGTTTCGACATGATATTTCTGCGACATTGCACTTGCATGCATCAGTGCACAACTGGCTCCCCCACTTCCGACAAGAGCAACTATTAGTACTGCAACCTTTTGTGCAACCACACTGCACAAGTTCTCTGCATCCCTTTGGAATTGGACGCAAAGTTTTAAGAACCGGTGACAATTTACCATCCACGAGTCTCCCTCCACATTCTTTTGGTGGTGGCAGGGATGGCCTTGGGTTATGAGCTTCTCTCCAAATGAAACCTTGGTAGTTTGCTCGTTCTATGTGGAATTTTGCAGCGTCACTAGATGGAGGGAGGGTCTCCGTTGCATGACATTTGCTGAAAAGCTTAATCCGGGCTTGATTACAGTTCTCAGATGGTGCCTTATAGATGTGGCAAATGAACTTTTCAGCATCTTCTGTGACCTGTTTTGAGGGCGTCGGAAACTTGCCAAGATCTTTGAGAAGACTGTTGTGTTCAAGGAAGATATCCCACTCTGTTCTCTTTGAGTGTCGTGAGAAAAAGGACACCGTGTCGCATCCTGTTACACTGTGAAATGCAGGTAGTATCTCATAGACATGATCGGCAAGTCCAAGTTCCCTCCTTATGTCATGCACAGGAACATACTTCGGTTTCTTCATTGTTCCCGCTTTCATCCAAAGCCTCGTGCAAGACATTCTACCGAAGTTGGTGACCAACAACACCAAGACATCTGTGTCACGAGCTATGACCACAATTTTCTGTGCATCTGTTTGAAGGCAGTGTAGAATCCTTCTAGAATCCGCCTCCTCATGATTGCTCTCTCGCAATGTTGTGTCCATTGCAGGGTCTGAACTCTGGACTTCTGTTTCAGAAGCAAAACCTCCACCAACAATAACCACTTTTTTCAGGGGGTGCCGCCGCTATGAGAGCATTTGACAGGAACTGAGCAAGCTTTGTCTTGTTTTCAGTTGATGCAAGAAAGTCCAGCCATTTGTTGGGGAGTGGTACGTCCCTATCTAATCAGACGCCGAACTGGCCTTGACTTCTTTGTACGTTTCGTCCTTGTTCCAACTTTGATGGAAATATCTCTGTACCGATCGAAAGTAACGTCAATTCGGCTGTAAGCCTGGTCTTGCCGGAAAATGAACTTCACAAATTCATCTGCATAGTAACCAAAGGTATTTGCCTTGCTTGGCTTTCCAAGTTACATGACTGCAGCTTGTCCATCAATGATGAAGCAAGAAGGCTCATCATTAGAGATTTCTTTGGGGCAGGTTACACTTTGGATAAGAATGTCAAATAAATTGGCTTTAATGCCAGATCGAAGTTCACCAGACGTTCCAGCAATGCTAATTGGCACGTTCATTAACTCATGGTTCCGTATTCTCGCCAGGTCTACCGGTCTTCCAGCTCTGTAGGCTGCAATTAGTCTCTGCAAGAAGTTTCTGTCTGCTTTTGTGCTTTCTGTCTTCCCACTTTGCGTCTTTGTAGCAACATCGTAGAGTGTTGCAAAGGTTGGAGCCATCTCTTTTTGAAGTGCAGAACGGAACAAGTTGGTGGATGACACAAGTCTCTCTTTGACAAAACTCTCCAACTTCTGTTGCCCAAGCGTTTCAGCATTCAGCAGCGACTCTTCTATTTCAGAAGTCGCAACATTTTTTGTTGCGCAGTTAAGGAGCTTGTTTGGTTGACCAGTCGATTCTTCAGCAAATACTTTGAATCGCAAGAGAGTTTGAAGGATTCGTTCCTCATCGGAGTTGTCACGTTTAGTGCGGGAAGAGGTGGCTTCATTAGGGGTGTACCCAGTGTCCACTCCAACGTTCATCATTTCATACGTCTGCATTGAAATGCACGTCCTGTGGTTGTATGAGAGCGTCCATCTTGCCAGGGCTGAATTGGTTTTGGTTATTCCAATGATTCCACCACTCTTTTTCCCAATTCCATTGAGCCATTCCAGGCTATGATCCGGATCGACTTGGTTGAAACTTTGGTCCGATCCTTTCACAACAAAGTTACCAAGGCGGAACTCTTCCTCCACTTCTGGTGGGAGCTGATGCATCTGTGACAGGTAAACACAGCCCCATCTTGCATAATTCACGTGATCGTATCAGAAGAATAATGGCAGCATTTCTCGGAACGATTCTAAATGTAGTGTCCACAACCCTGCTCTCTGTGCCCGAACGAAAGCGAGCAATACAGTTACTATCCTCAAGTAATCCCACCAAAACTTGAAGTTTGGATCACTCTGTCGATTTTCAACGAAGACTGTAAGGTGCTGCCGAAAGGTCTCAGAACCCACAATGTCAAGTAAGCTATCGAAGTCTTTGCTGGCTAGTGCATCCTCCAGGGTTTGGCAAGTTTTGGGATCTTGTTTATGGAGGTCAGTTTTGAATTGCGGGATCAAGATTTGCCACTGCGCTTGCCAAGTTAATTTGTGCGCCCTCATTGACTTTGCATATGATTTTCCATCTTTAGCCTTCTCAGCCGAATTTTGTCCAAGTAAACCACTTTCAACCCACAGTTCAAGTATTCCAGAATCTTCTGTGTGTTGCCCTATCGCTTTCAAAAAGTTCATAGTGATATGTAACCCACCTAATCTTGGAATTAGGGTATCTCTGAAGTCGGACACTGACCATTTCAGCTCCATCAGTTGGGGGTACAATGCCTGATCAACTTTGATCACAGCGTAGCGGTTTCCTAGAGCCCTTGCGACATGTAATGCCCTTCGTACCATGGTGTTCAAAGTTGAAAGTTCATGAACTGGGGCTAGTATGATTGGCATATATCCAATGGTAGTTTTGGCTATCTCTGACCTTGTGCTGTGCTACTGATTGAACGTGGTCCAGGAACCTTTTTCGTCCTCTCCTTGCCGAGATGTTAAGAATGCCATGTCCCAATCTACACTGTCTTGTAGAACACTGGGAGTATCTTTCTCCCTCAGAAACCATCCTATTTCAACCCCATCGAAATCAGGAATGAGGGTGTCCTTGTTGATAAACACCTCATGAATCTTTTCAACTGAAGGTGGGATATCCAAAGTTGATGTATTGGATGGTTTGATGTCTCTAAGCCACTTTCAGCAGGTGGCCCCCTCTGCCAGGCAGCAAACTGTGTAGCGTGAAATGTATTCTTGCCATCTCGGGTTGAGTCATTGATATCAATATTGTCACCGGAAAAATACACAAATCTTCCAGAGACCAGGTTGCTAGGTACCACCGCCCCAGTTTGTGGATCAAGCGCTTTCAGAGTGTTTTCAGCCATTGATGTGTCATACCTTAGAACCCAGTTGTAGCTGATTATGTGCCCAGCATTATGGAATAGTTCAACCATTTTCTTTGACTGAGTTGATTGGTGCAGTGTCATACCCATTCCAACATGTGTAGGCGGTGCTTTCTTGGCTCCACAAACACCATAGACCATATCTTGCGCAATGCCAAGGACCCTTGTTTTCTTCACCCAACTAATTTCAGACGTTTCACATTCATCAAACTCAGCATCAACACCACTTTGGCCACCAAGCAAGATATTGACAAACATGTGTACAGATGGCGGTATGCTTGCCAACTCTGCTTCTTCACTGACATCACAGTCCTGGAATGCAGGATGTGACATGATATCACTGCAGAGTTTAAGAGCAACATGCACTAAAGACAGAAAATCATCATCCTGTTGTCTAAATACGGGAATATTTTCTGCACTGTTCTGACCACACCATTTCTGAAAGGGGTATGTGACTGAACTGTCTGGGAAGAAGCAGAGTTTGCCTTTCTGAAATAGCTACATTTATTGGCACAAGAAATTCATGTGTCCCCAATGTACCTTGACCAGGTTTCTTTGAAAGTGCCCAGTCTACTAACATACGATGCAGGAATCGTGCAGTCGCACTCACTGGTTAGTTCTTTGTACCTCTCGAATACTGCTGACAGTTCAAACACGTGTCCTTTCTCAGCAGAGTGATGCAGTTCTTGACACAACCATGATATGGCCATGTCAGCTGCTTTGCTCACGGCTTCTGCCCTTTTTACATCCCTATAGAACTTTTTAAGGCAGTTAGCATGATAACATGCTTCAGCAGAGATCAAATCATTCTCAGCTGCAGTTCAGACTAAGATCTTGATGTGGATTTTTTAAACCCACTTTGTTGTGATCGTTGTCCTCCTGAAGGATTCTAACTAGTCGATTGTGGAATCCTATTTGACTTCAGACAGAGTTTAACGTTTGTCCGATTTGATTATAAAATCCTACAAAAAACCCTATCGAAACTGATGTCCACACAAGTCCTTCCTTGTGAAACAATTTATTTCCTAATTATACACCATACACTTCTCACCTTTGTACAATGAACTTAAGAATCCCCATTTGATTGCAATATTATTTGGTTCTATTTCATTTATTCTTATTTTAGTTAACAGTTAGACCAACCCGATTCAATTCACTTCTACATTACATCAGAGAGTTTTATTCTATCTTGGTACTTGTTCAGTTCCAAGGAGTACGAGCCACTGAGAAACTATACTTCCTCACGTGCTCGTACCCAGAAAATGTGTCTTTCAAAACATTTTATACTTCCATGAGAGAGAGGTTGGGGGATATTCACCCAGACTGGAGACGTGTCCTTTAGACAAAAGCCACTTCGTACATTTTCTAAGCAAAGGTTCATTTATCAGCTCGGTCACTCTGCTCCAGAACAACACATTTCTTATCATTTAGGGCAAAAGTCTTTTGGCCAGAAATGACAGCCAATTCAATTTGCAGCATAAAAGTTACATTTCTGAAACTCAATTTGTTACAATTTAAAATACATTAATATAAATTTTTCCCCCACACTCCCCCGTTTTTTTTTTAAAGAAAATTTGAATAATTTTTCTTACACATGATTACCATGTCCCATTCCTGAAGGAGAAAAGATTTCCATTATTCAAGTTCAATCAACAATGGCAGTGAGTGCTCATATCAGAAAATGAGTGTGTTTCCATTTAATTTATGGCCTGTTCATCAGCATGTGTCACACATTGGAAACATGCTACCCGAAGTCAGAAGATAAACAGGTCAGGGTGTGGATAGAGCGGCACCCAATGGAAAACACAATCGAAGCACTCCTTGAGCTGAGGAGAAGGTAGATGTGGGCAAGTACAAGTTTGGGCCAGACACTGGGTTGAAGGAGCGCAGTGTGGAATTGCAGGCCTGTCGTACATTGAAGTAACCACAGCAAGTTCACAATGTATTTGCAGAGCGGCAATCGAGAGTGTGGCTGAGAACATTCCTCCATGCAGGCACCACACAACGCCGACGTTAAGACTTTACTCAACCTTCTCCTCAGTGGGTTTTTTCTTTCTTTTCCCACATTGCTCCATCTTATCTCCTCAGGAAGGGGAGGGATAATCATGTGTTGAATACTCAATCACCCAAATCTGGGTTCTCCCATCGTCCAATCTTTGTGTGGAATTTCATTCCAAAGTTCATTTAGATGAAATCGTACATTGCTTCAAAGACTGCTTTCAACACTCCGAAACAAACAAAGCATCAATTAAACACCAATCAATAAATGTCATGGGCACATGTAGTTCTGCAAGACTAACAAAGATTCTTATGGAAGCATTTAACTTGCATTATATGTCATATCAATATTTTAATCCCTTTCCTTGTTATTTCCCAAAACAACATGTTAAAATATACAGAAATCCCAGTTGTACGTATACTCAAAACATCCATCTCATTTGCTATTTCCATCGACATTTTAAATCTCTGACATTTCTCCATCTGTCCACTTCTCTCTCACCAAAACACCAAACATGCTGCCATTTTTCCAATTCACATACACAAACCATCTATCACTTCCTCTGACCTTCTCAATTACGAATCCATTTTCCTTTATCAAAACAAATAAATCATTTTAAACAGTTGTTCAAAAATTGTCAAATCACTTGTCAAATATCATTTAAATTGCAGCTCAAACACTCTGTCTACACATGCAGCTTCACCCTCCACAATCTTTATCCCAGTCTTAGAAAAGCATCTTAAACTTCAGACTAATAAACATCCAAACTCTCTTAAACAACTTTTGGTCAAAACAATAAAATACTTCCTTTTAAAATCCATAAATGAAAAATTTAATCTTCAGCATCTATCCAATTAAATCATGAATTTACCTTGACTGAATCGATAAAATGGTTACACTGGGTTGTTTGCCATTGCCTTCCCAGCACAAGTTCAGGTAACCTCAACATTCGCAGACGAATAAAACAATATTTCAACGTCCATCCGAGGGAATCATCTATTATCTGTGAATTGCCCCACTTGCTAAACATCATCAAATCATTAAAATCATTCCAAATCACGTTTCTACATTTAAATCACATACAGTATCTCCACATTCACAATTGTTATTTCACAATTTATTCAAAATCCCGATGGTTGTAAAATAAAACTTCAACACTTTTTCCTAAATGGACTTCACTTTAAACAGATTCAGTCGAGAGGGTGCGCCACAAACACCAAGGAACGAGGAACAGGAAGTTCTCTCCACATCCAGTGGGAAGAAAAAGGAAAAAAAACTCTGACAGGCAAAACCCACAGTTTAGCATTACTCTGTCATGGCTTCAACACATACACTAGACAGCATTGCATCTCATAGACTCGCGTGTGATCACGTGACAAATACCAATCACATTTCTATCTCATCCTCTTGAATCTGCATATGAATCGAATTTCACACCTAAAGCAAAGGCTCGAACAAAGACTCAGTGTAACGATATGCCACCCCCCACAGATCGAGTGGAGGGGGTCTCACACAGTGTAGTGTGCGACCTTCGCGTGGAAATACAACGCAAAGAATGTATAACATGCCATTTCAAACAGACCCACAGCTCAACTCAGCACGAGTTAAAATATCATCAAAATCCCAAGAGAACACGTTTCATTGCAGTGAATATTGGACTCGCACAAGTTTCATTTTTACTCTCAGTAACACGTGCAAATCACCAACCACGCTCCCAGCTGGTTAATCGTCTCCTGCACTCTACAAAACGTTTCGTGCAAATCATTGCATTCACAAATCCGTAAAACCTCCACACAATATAATATAACAACCTCACTGCCAACAAACTTCCAGTGAGTTCAATGAACAAAAAGTAACTCTTAAAACTCTTACAAACAGGTAGCTTATAATATTTATTTATTTTAACCCTATCTCGGCGTCTCAGCCGTGTCCTCGGCGTCTCTCTCACAGCCGGTCCGTATCAATGCAAACATGTGGCATGTCGCTTCATCATGCCCATTTAATTACGCGTCTGGCTCCTCAACGAGCCTCTTCTTGTCATCTGACTCCTCTTCTTCTCCAGCACTTTTCTAAAACAACTACAGTACTTATTATTTACTTTAAAACGGACTCCCTCCGCCGGATCCTCTTCTTTCTCTCAATAAAATTATCTGACAATGAACTTTTCTTTGTTCAAAATGCGTTACCTGCTGAGAGCGCTCTCCCTTACCTTCGCTCAAGCATTTGTCGTTCCTCCAGGCACTGCCTCCGGCAGAATAAGCACCTCCGGTCACGAGCACCGCACCAACGTTGGTTCGAATCCGAGTCTCGGCGCCAACTGATGTGGATTTTTTAAACCCACTTTGTTGTGATCGTTGTCCTCCTGAAGGATTCTAACTAGTCGATTGTGGAATCCTATTTGACTTCAGACAGAGTTTAACGTTTGTCCGATTTGATTATAAAACCTTACAAAAAACCCTATCGAAACTGATGTCCACACAAGTCCTTCCTTGTGAAACAATTTATTTCCTAATTATACACCATACACTTCTCACCTTTGTACAATGAACTTAAGAATCCCCATTTGATTGCAATATTATTTGGTTCTATTTCATTTATTCTTATTTTAGTTAACAGTTAGACCAACCCGATTCAATTCACTTCTACATTACATCAGAGAGTTTTATTCTATCTTGGTACTTGGTCAGTTCCAAGGAGTACGAGCCACTGAGAAACTATACTTCCTCACGTGCTCGTAACCAGAAAATGTGTCTTTCAAAACATTTTATACTTCCATGAGAGAGAGGTTGGGGGATATTCACCCAGACTGTAGACGTGTCCTTTAGACAAAAAGTCACTTCGTACATTTTCTAAGCAAAGGTTCGTTTATCAGCTTGGTCACTCTGCTCCAGAACAACACATTTCTTATCATTTAGGGCAAAAGTCTTTTGGCCAGAAATGACAGCCAATTCAATTTGCAGCATAAAAGTTACATTTCTGAAACTCCATTTGTTACAATTTAAAATACATTTATATAAATTTTTCCCCCACAATCTCATGTACAAATTGAGCTTTTGCTATGATGTCGTCACTCACGTCGAAGGTTGTGACACGACTTGTCTTCTGCTTCCTATCGATTTTTTGGCAGAACATACACAAAGTCCAGTCCACCTTAGTAGCACTACTGCGTAAAAACCGGCGTCCTACAACTGAAACACCCTTTCTTTTATTAGCTTGCGCTTTTGCTGGATCTTTTGATTGCTCCTTTTCTCGCTTAGCATTTATTTTCCCCTTACGTGTGTATGCTGTGTAACATAGTTTGTGCCATTTAAGTTTGGGGATACTGTCTTGAGGCTCTGCGAAGAGCGATGAAAGCCTGTCCACAGCTGGCCGAAATTCACAGTGCCTCAGATTGCATTGGAGCTCAGTCGCCTTTCTGATGGAAGCAATGCCTTTTTTTCTGGTTGAAAACCGTGTCTTTAGCCCGACTGCTTTCCTGGCATATGATACAATGTTCAAACGTCACATCCTCACGCTGTCGCTTGAGGCTTGCAATAGGTTCCATAGTTGCCTGGGGAGAGAAACAAAAACCTGACTAAGCTCCAGGCATGCATGTTCTGATCATGAAAAGTCCCCCCCTCCCCCCCCTGTACTGCAAAGATAGCTGGTGCTTGCCCTGGCTCCCGCTCTGGCTTCATATTTAGTACAGACAGCAGTCTAATCAACAGCATAGCAGTAGATGCACTCATCACTCGCTCTAGGCCCACAACCTGTGCATCTGTGGGTGTATATGATGTCAAGCATGTCTGGCCATGGATTCATTTACTGTCACTTTCACTTTCATTTTCATTCATATTTCTGTTTGATAAAACTTGAAGAGGATCCCTACCTGTTCTTGTAATGCCTAAGGCACTAACTAGATGGCTAGGCTATTAGATTCATTCTTCATTTAGGGCTAGCCTGGTGTTGGCTTAGTGGTTAGGATGGTGGCTTGGGATCCCAGGGTTCTGAGTTCAAGCCCCGTTGGCTGCTGAATTAACACCAAGGGGTTGACTCAGCCTGTCATCCTTCCGAGGTCGGCGAAATGAGTGCCAGTGTACTGGTCCCGGTGTATGCCCCGGTTAGAATAGGTGTACCATATCCCTGTGTGTCGTAAGAGGCGACCAGGGTTCGCGTCAGGAAGGGCATCCGGCCATAAAACATTGCCTCAAGAAAAAGCCAAACCCCAGTACAGCAGGGAAAAATGGCTGTAAAAACGGTCATTTATTATTATTTCTTCAATTAGGGCTACTTCAAGAACACCCTGTTTGAATGGAAATGGAATGTCAAGCATGGCTAGTGTGAAATGTAGCCGGCTTCACATAAATGGCAACACTGTCAAGTGGAGTGGACTTGGAGAAGCCAAGGGGCAAAATTACCAGTAGCTGTGAGGCAAAATGTAACAATCGCCTTTCATACTCATTAACCTTTGACCTATATGCTTAATATGCAAATTAGGTCATTAACACATCTGTCTTATTCACCATAGGATATCATACCATCAGCAGAAGCAGAAAACCCTTCCTTACTGTAGATGTAGGAGTTAAAAATGCAAGCAAAATGTATACCTCCACACGAAACTAAAAGTCTCACCGTTACAGAGATATTTGCAAAAGTGTGTAATTTTTCCTGAACAATTTCCTTCAATTCTACAATTTTGATGACCTGTTATAGCTTTACCCTACAAAATATCACAAAATAAGTAACATATATGGACAGAGGATGTCAAAATAAGCATTTTTTGAAAAATTTTGAAGTTTGCACTCATTGACCTTTGACCTTAATTAGTGACCTTATTAGGCATTTTTGGGCTCGGCAAACAACAGATTCGTGTTCAGCGCGAAAAACTACCCCAGAAAAAGTGGTTTGCCTGCTTTTCCCCAAAAATGCTTCTTGAATTGTAAAGAAGCACATTTTCTGATTTTTTTAACCAGTCTACTGTGTTAAATTGTTGTGATTCTGATTATTTCAGAATAAAATCAAATGTTCCTGTAGGTTTCCTCTGGTGGGTTGTGCAGTTCACAGCAAAGACTCAACCAAGAGCACTAAGTAGCTTTGAAGAGACCACCGGGATAAAGTTGTGGAAGGTACAAATTCTGGGATGGGTATAAAAATATTTTAAAGGGCATGGATATCCCTTCTAGAACAGTCAAGACAATTTTTAAGAACAGGAGGCGTATGGTAGCACAAAGACACTGCCTACATCAGGCCATCCCTCCAAACTGGATGACCAAGCAAGGAGGAGACTGATCAGAGAGGCCACCAAGAGGCCATCGACAACTTTGAAAGAGCTACACATGCCTGTATGGGCAAAGACTGGTCACTGTGTGCATGTGACAACAACATCCCAAGCACTCCACCCCAGAGATTCTGAAACCATTTGGCAAAATGTTTTGTGGTCCTGACGAAATCAAGACAGAACTTTTTGGCATAAATGCAAAATGTTACATTTGTCGCAAACCCAGCAGAGCACATCACCCAAAGAACACCATCCCGACTGTGAAGCAAGGTGGTGGCAGAATCATGTTCTGGGGATGTTTCTCATCAACAGGGACTGGGGCACTTGTCTGGATAGAAGGGAAAATGGATGGTACAAACTGTAGAAAAATCCCAGAGGTAAACCTGCTGCACTCTGCATGAAAGCTGAAATTGGGATAGAAGTTCACCTTTCAGCATGACAATGACCTGAAGCACACGGCCGAAGCTACACTGGAGTGGCGAAGGAACAAATAGATGAATATCCTTGAGCCTCAGCCTAAATCTCATTGAAAATCTGTGGCCTGACTTGAAGATTGCTGTCCATCAACGCTCCCCACACAACTTGACTGAGCTTGAACAGTTTTGTCCAAAAGAATTGGCAAATATTTCCCAATCAAGGTGTGCAAAGTTGGTAGAGACCTATCCCAACAGACTCACAGCTGTAATTGCTGTCAAATGTGCTTCAACGAAGTATTAGCTCAAGGGGGGTGGGGGGGGGAGGGGTAGACACTTATCCAACGAAGATATTCTGGTTTTGTATTTTTAATTAATTTTCTGAAACTTAGAGAATTTGTTTTTCACTTGGAAGTTGTGGGATACAATGTGTAAATAAAGGTAGAAAAAGTCTGATTTAATGTAATTTAATTCCAGGCTGAAAGGCAACAAAAGGTGCAAATGTTGAAAGGGGTGTCGACTTTCTAGAGTCCACCTTAGGACTCTGTACATAAAGTCCACTCTAAAGTCTAGAGTCCACTCTTCGGACTCTGGACTCTGCATGTACACTGTACATAAAAAATATTACTTTTTCCTGAAAAAGAAGACCCACCCATATCTCTCACCTGTGAATGGAGGGAAAACCCAATCAACTCTCACCTCATCAACTAATCCCAGGTGGCTTGGATTATATAAATAAATTGACTCCTCCCATGCTCTTCTCACCGTAGAAGCTGCATAAAGCAACCATGAAAGGCTACCCAAGGTAAGCCCTTTGCTGTTTCAAACCCTTCCCAGAGTTCCTCCACAGCCTGTAAAGACATTCACAAAGAGTACACACATGAGAATCCCAATGCTACACACACCCTCACCTGCCGGACTGGTTTCATCGCTTGTTGTTGAATCATCAGTGACAGCGCAGATAGAAATGCATACCAACGAAGCTCTCAAGCATGTACCATGTGTAAAAGTCAAAAGCAGTCAACATGTAAATGAAAAACGAAGACCAGCCCAAATCTCTCACCTGTGAATGGACGGAATAACCAATTAGCTCTCACTGCATGTGTGTAGATGCAAGTACAAGATGTATTTAATCATCACCTTTATTGTGTGTTATAACTGCCTGTTGGCTTGGAATAATGTTAACTTTCCAAAACATTGCAGAGTCCCAGAGCGATTCATTAGAGGGATTGCATTCATACTCTGTGCTCTCACAGAGTTCTGTTGGATCTATGGTGGCAAGATACATTTTTAGCTCACCTGGAACGTAGTTCCGGGGAGCTTATGGGATGGCATGTCGTCCGTCCATCAGTCCGTCTGTAAACACTTGCAGTCTCTTATCTGAAACTGCTGATGGGATTGTGAACAAACTTGGCTGAAATGATATTTGGTATGTTGGAATTCAGTTTGTTCACGGCATAAAAAAAAAATTGGGTCTAAGGGGGTCTATCGGGGGTCATAGTTTGTATAGGTTTGACCCCCCAAAATAAGTATTTGCTTTCTTCTCAGAAACTACACATACAACTCCGATGAAACTTGAACACAACCTTCATCACTCGTGATGTACCAAAGTTTGTTCACAACATTAAATAAAATTTGGGCCATAACATTGGTTCATTGGTACATTTTGCTTATTCCATCCCACGTTATGTTTGGTGTTGACCTAATGGTTAGGGTGGTGGGCTTGGTGTTTTAGGGTCCTGAGTTCAAATCCAGCTTCCGTTGAATTAATGCCAGGTGGGGTTGACTCAGCCTGTCATCCTCTGAGGTCGGCAAAATGAGTACCAGCTTGCTGGGATGATTCAGCCATTCGTGTATCCTGCGTCGGAGTGCGACCCGTCCAGCATTTTTCCCAATAGCCCAGCGGACTGCTTCGGCAGCACCGAAGCTCTGCACAGAGTGTGGTCCCAATGGATGGATGGCTGTCCTACATTGACTTCCTCCTCATTATCGTTATTCTACCAGGTGATCACCCAGGGGTATTGCCCCTATATTTAGTCATCTTCCACAGAGATCTGTGTGGTTGAATTCTATTTATGTCTCACTTTGTATTATATAGATGTACGATGGGTACCATTGGATTCTTAATTTGAACTAGCAGGGCAATATAAAGGTAATTTTCAGCATGCATCAAATCTTTTCATAGTCGCATCGAATGGACACATATTTCCTTTTGGCTATAAATTGAATTCATTCCTGCAGAAAATGAAAATATTTTGATATAATTATCATACTTACTGGCTTTTCATGATCTCATTAAAGTGTGCATCATTTCTTTGCCAGTCGGACAGATTTGGTCCATTGAAGGATGGTAGTTTGACTGTCCTGTATGACATAATAATGTACCGTATTTTGCTAGGTCGTCGGTCATTTGGCCCACTGAGAGTGCTTTGAGGGTCATCTCTAGATTGCGAACCCCATAGATGGTTGTCAGGGATTGGTACCTTTTTTTTCCAGGCACACTGTGGCCTACTCTTTGCGAAAGACCGATGGGATATTTAATGTACACCAGGTAATGCGGACAGACGCGTCCCCAGGTTTGTGATAGATACTTTGTCCGACTGGCAAAGAATGCCCAGAAACATGTGATGTAACTTCCTGCCTTCAAAACACCAATCCGACAGTTTAAAGTCGCATCAAGAATCAAACCGAGACTCGACAGCTCAAAGGTAAGTGTATTCCATCTTCACCATCCGGATGGACCGAAACCCCAAATATGTTTCCTCATGTTGTGTGCAAGCGAACTGAATCTCTAGGACACGTCTGTGTACCTGCTGTGAAGACTTCCACATTGTTCAATGGAAACTAAACTTGGATTTCAAAAAGTAGAACGACTAGAATTTGTCATCAACTCTGTTTCACTTCCATGACAGAGAACAGACAACCGGACTCGGTGGTGTAATGGTAAGATTGGCTGCTCTGAGTTTGGAAGGTCGGAGGTTCAAACCATGGCCAAGTCATACCAAAGACTCGGTATGTGCTGCTTCCTTGCATGACGTTCAGTATTTAAAGGGATAAGAGCATGGACAATCCCATAGGTTGGCATCCATCGGGAGAAGAAAATTCCTCCTGAGGAAATGCCTGGCTGAGTGCGGTGAGAAAGGCGGCGTCATTGTTGTTGCGTGGCTGGTAACCAGAGTATCCTGGGAAGTGATGACACTTCCTCCAAGCTCAGTGGCTGCTTGTCTCGTCGAACAGTCATGTGTTGTGCTTTGGGTATTCATCTGTATGTCCATGTGTGTGACGTGTATGTGTCAGCTCCACAACGAGCCTTCAATTCTGCTTGTAAATAGATACAAACACTATAAAGCAGCAAATGTAGTTAACTACAGGGAATCTTCCAGTGTTTTTTTGTTTTTTTTTGGAAGCAGCCATATCTTGCCACTTGTTGGTACCTGATTTGTGGAACGAATACATCTTTGTACCACTTTTTGTCACAGCCAGGAAGAATACATCAAGTACAAAAAGTAAAGCAAACACATGATTACAACACATAAAAACAGCAGTCGAAGGGCATGCATGGATGTACGACGATGACAAGTTATTCAACGGCTGCATTCTCTCCCACCACCTTTTGTGGGATCAGCTGAGGAATTGTGGCCCAAGTCTATCATGAACTGGCTGACCAGGTCTGAGGTTCGATTGGAGTTGAGTTGTGCAGGAATTTGTAAAAAAAATTTCAGGATGTCACAATAACTTGTCTACTCTTCAGGAAAGACAACGTGGGATCTTAAAGGGGAACCCAAACTCTCAAGCCACCTCGACGCTAATCTATCCCTTGATGCCCTACGAAATAGACACATGTCTTTTTTTCCCAATTCCTGATTTATAAAGGAGGTAAATTTGCAATTAAATGTCGAAATAGTCTTCTTCTTCAGATTATCCGCGACATCACACGCAGAAGGAAACCACCAGCTCTCCGTACTGTGAACAGGTTACACTGTGATAAGATTCACAACTCAAACGGCGAATAATTTTCGATTTTCCACAAGTATTCCGAGTCGATGCGTCCTTGGTGCTTGTGTCGTAATACAAACCGAGATGGTTTCATGTTACACCAATAACATCGTAAGTTTTCCCAAAATTGGACGAGGTTTGTCCGAAATACCCAACTGTGGATTGGGCCGAGAAAATGTTCGCTTTTGTGTTCGGAACATGTTACAGAGCACTGTTATGAAACGACAGACATGGCTTGATCTTGTGCTATCCATCATGATTGAGAGAGGATGCCATCCCGACGATGAAGGAAGAGGAAGAAACGGCCGTCGCTCGAAACTGCAGCACCATCTTTACCCAGCTGCCAGCACATGTAAACGGGCGATTTGTTGAGTGGTGAATCAAACACCTGTTGCCATTGGCCAGCAGTTACCACAAGAGCACCTGAAAAGTAATTGTCTATTATCTATCTATAATTCCAGCTGTGTGTGTGTGTGTGTGTGTGTGTGTGTGTGTGTGTGTGTGTGTGTGTGTGTGTGTGTGTGTGTGTGTGTGTGTGTGTGTGTGTGTGTGTGTGTGTGTGTGTGTGTGACCGCTGTTTCTTGACAACCACTGGTCCGATCGAATTGAAACTTGCCAGGTATATTGTTGGGGACCTGAGGATGTGCCTTTTCAAGGTTTGATATTAATCGGACAAGTTCTTCCCAAGTTATGGCCATTTATTTACCAACCAATGACAGGACACGTTGCTGCGTAGGCATGGCCGATGGGGAAGAGATCCTCAGCCGCGTTCCCCATTAGGCGTTACAATGTACGGACTTCCGGATAGTGATGACTTACTGTATTCTAATAATTTCTCGATTTGTTATGCGCATTTATAGATCAACACAATACCCCAATCCAGTCGTTGTTTACGAGAGTGAAGGAACGGCCTGTGTGTTTGTTTGAGAGTTTTTTGTTTTTTTGCACGTACGTTTTTTTTTCTTTTTTTTCTCTTCTCTTCTCTTTGTGTTTTTCCTTGCGATGACATTGCGAAAAGGCAAAATACGTTGGCGCTAATTGAGTAATTGGCCATTAAAAGGAAATTGCGAATAATCGTAACTGCGATATGCAAACTTCTGGACAGTAAGGACTTAATTTCCGGAATTCTGGATAGTGACGACTTACTGTATTCTTTCTCGATTTTTTTTTCCATTTTTTCTCGAATTTTTCTCGATTTATTGACTTACTGTATTCTTTCTTTCTCGATTTATCGACTTACTGTATTCTTTCTTTCTCGATTTCTGTACTTTCTCGATTTCTTTCTCGATTTTCTTAAACACAATGCACCAATCCAGTTGTCGTTTATGACAGCGAAGGAACGGCGTTTGTTTGAAAGTTTTTTTTTTTTGCATGTACGGCCACACACGTACGGGCACGCACGTACGGGCACGTGAGAGCGAAGGAACGGCCTGTGTGGTTGTTTCTGGCACGCGGTTTAAAAGTTTTTTTTTTGCATGTACGGCCACTCACGTACGGGCACGCACGTACGGGCATGCACTAGTAAACACAAATTTCTTCAAATCAAATGCACCACGATATATTTATAGTTGAGAGAAAGTATGTTTGTATCACCATCAACTACTCCGATAGGATTTGACCGAGGACGCTAAAACTTTCAGGGTCTGCCCCCTCCACCCATCATCCATCACCCCACCTCCACAATACCCAACACCATCCTACACTCCTTCCTCTACCATCCCCCCACACTCATCACCCCAACAATACCCAACACCATCCCACACCACCCACCACAATATCCATCCATCACAATCCCACAACAATAGTTAAAGGTTAAAAAAGAAGTGATGGTAATCCAGAATAGGTTTGTGGTGTCGTATTGTGGCATCATCATGTGATGCTGGAATCCTCCCTTGTTTGTTGTTTTTTTGAAATTTCATTCCTCGATGTTTTTACATTTAAAAAAAAAAGTTTTTTGTTTCTTGAACATACTTGTACCAAGTTTGATTTAAATCCCTGAACCCAGATTTAAAATATGAAATAAGTCAGGAGGCCCAATGCAGAATAGTGTACGACCCTGCTGATTCCGTGTTAGAATAGTGCAACAGGTATAAATTGACTGTCCAGACACACAGAAACGTGAATCAACTTGTTGCCAACTCTGGATATGGATAGTATGGCCGCCATGACAGTTTACAAAATGGTCGCCATTAAATACACTTTTCGTCATATTTCAGCCGCAAATTGACATGAAATTACAAAATTAGGGTCGATTTCCATGTTTTTGAGCATGCCTGAGCTGATGGGAGTATAGAAAAAAACATTGCTCCATCCATTTTCTAAAAATAATATGACTTGTTTTTCACTATATTATTTTTAAAGAAATGTTCAGGCTCGAATTAGAATGTCTGATTATACAAACCACAATCAATGAATTTTACAACTTTGCTATAAAATGAACCTAAACTACATAACTGTGTGTTTTTCTGTTACCCAGGACTAACTGAAAAATGAAAGCCGCAAGATTTCTCACAGGGGGTTCAAGGGATCGAGAAGAAGAAGAGCATGTAGACTGGAATAAATGCTTTATTTGCCAGGACAGTTCAAAAACTAGCAAGTCAACGCCACTTCGAAAGACTACAATCGTTGGTGTGAAAACTGTAGCTGAATGTTGCAAAGAAAGAGAGAAATATAATGACGCTAAATATGTTGACTCATTCTCAAGAATCAGAAAATATTCTGTACCGGAACACGTCGAAAAGATTCAATGGCACAAATTCTGCTATAGTGACTTTACTCACGCACAAAAATAGACAGACTGAAGTCAAGGATTCAGCCACAATCTGTGACTTACGCAGAAGAGATACCCACAACATCAGGTTCCTCAGAGAAATACCATGTCCCAAAGTCACTAAGATCCGCGCACAGCGCTATGGATTGGTCAAAATGCGCTTTCTGCCAGACTGACATTCCTGGAAAAGCTGGTGTCCTGACAAATGTTGAATTTGATCACACATCATCCAGGATGCTTAGTTTGGCCCAATTTGACCCCACCATGCGTCACAGGTTTGCAGGTGTTTCAGACTTGATGGCAGCTGAAGGTAAATATCACCTCAAGTGTTATGTTTCTTTTCGCAGAAAGTATAAAGAGGAGAGTGGAGAGAAAAACCAGTCTCCTGAAAGCATCTGTTTCAGAAATGTGATGAACCAGCTTGAGAAAGAGCTGCAGAAGGGACATGTGATTACCCTGAAAAACATCTAGGAACACTACAGCATGCTGTTATTGAATGATTTTGGAATTGAGGCTGGAGCCTACAAAAGCTACAATTTCAAGCAGAAAGTGGAGGTTCACTTTGGTAGTGACAAGGTGACATTCGTGCAGCCATTGGATGTCACAAAACCCCTCATAGTTGCATCCTCAACTGTGACAAAGTTTGCCATGAGAACCGCCGTGAATGATTTATCTGAAGAAGGTGAAAGTTCTGAAGAAGATGAATTGGCCCAGTGCAGTCTGCCTCATCATGAGAACGAAATCCTAAGCTGGATCTTCAGAGTGGGCATAAAGATTTACAGTGACGTAAAACACTCTCCAGGGCATAGCATTATCGGTGGACTGAACACAGAAAATGCAGAGCGAATTGTACCTGAAACCCTGTACATGCTTGTAAAGCTTCTTTGTGGTGGTGACAGCACTGACAAGATGGACAATGAAGAAGCGGATGAGACAGATACCAAGAACAAAGTTCTGAGCATCTGCCAAGACATTATTCATGTGGCTTCAGGACACTGATGTCCTCATTCTCCTTGTTGCCTATCAGCCGCATCTCAGTCCCTTTCTCTGGATGAATGCAGGGACACCCAAAAAGCAACACTACATTCCCATTGACTCCATCAATATCCCAGATTTGCAGAGGGAGTCACTTCTGGCATTTCATGCAGTGACAGGTTCAGACAGCACAAGCCAGTTTGCTGGAATTGCGAAGCGCTCTGCATGGGCTGTCTTTAAAAACAACTCCCACCTGTTGAATAACCTAGGCAAAGAGGAAATTCCTGATGAGAGTGTGATTGCAGATGCTGAGTCATTTGTCTGCAGGCTTTATGACCCTCATGGCCAAGATAACTCAATTCAGCGAGTAATATGTGATCTGTTTCTCAGTCTGACCAAAGCTATTGAGAATCTGCCTCCAACTCGCGATGCTCTGATTCTACACATCAAGCGAGCGCACTACCAGACTTTTGTGTGGAAAAGAGCCTTGGAATCTGAACCACATCTACCTGCACCTGAGAACTGTGGGTGGGAACAGGTCGTCAAAGATGGCAACGAGAGATTTCAGCCGCAACTCATGACTGCACAGCCTATTACTGCTTACTGTGTAGAACTGACGACATGCAAATGCCGTGGGTCATGCTCAACTCGACGGTGCAAATGTACACGGAATGGACTGCCTTGCACGAAAGCATGTGGATGCAAAGCCCTTTGTAGGAACCCGTTCAGTGTACAAGCCGATCAATAGCTCTGAAAATTGTACTTGGGTGTTCTCACAACACTTTTCTCTTCTGCAAAGCAACGTAATTTTGTGTTAGAAAGAATCTGACAGCTGTTGAAATAACCTTTGACTGACTGTAAACCCATCTCCATCAATAGTGCTAAACATTTTCTTTTTCACATTTGTTGCTCGTATGTGCATTTTCAATTTCGTCTTTAAGTTGTCAATTATGTGAAAAGTTGTGATCCAGTACAAAAATAAAGCACAAAATAGTGTTCCTCGTGTCAGATTACATAGTATTTCACAATCATGACAAATTTCTGGCCAGTACAATTTGCAGTAAGAAAAAGACTAAATCTGATGGCGGCCATTTTGATTACTGTCATGGCGGCCATAATATTCAGATGCAGACTTGGCAACAAGTGGAACTAGACTTGGTCATGCCTAGACTCTTCAAAAACACCAGTTGCACCATTCTAACATGAAATCAGCAGCGAACCTATTTTCTAGGCTAGCTACAGATTTTGGCTTCTAGACTATAATTCTAACTGTTAGACCATGCACCCAATGAGGTTGAAATTTCAAACGTATATTCCACAGCACTACAAGATCATAAATTTGATGTTTCATGTCGATTGATAAATCGGTTCAAGAGAAATTATTTTTTTTAAAAAGACTCGTTCAATCCAATATGGCTGCCAGACCATGTGACATATTCATTTTTCGTGAATACCCTGGTATACTCAAGGCATGGGGAACATGTGGATGAAGATTCCCCAGGATCTGTCAAGCCGTTGTGGAGAAGATGATTTTTACAGGTTTATTCTTCAAAAACGTCACAGCTGCCAAACCATGTGACCTATAATGTCATAGGTGGAGAACTTTTTGTTCCTCATGGTTAGGCGATCATACCTGTAAAGTTTTGCTTCGATATGTTCAGCCGTTTCGGAGAAGAAGATTTTGAAGGTTTTTTGACATGTGCAATTCTGATGTCGTAATGAATCCACCTATGACATCATCAAAAATAAATCACACTTATTTCCCATGGCGAGTACTTGCCATGTGCCAAGTTATAGAGCTGTTTCAGAGCTACAGAGGTCCAAAGTTTTTCCTTTTCCCCAACATGGCTGCCACACCACGTGACTTATGATGTCACAATTATTATTGAAACATTCCACATGAGTAGTCGCACCTGTGGTCAAAATTTTGTATCAATCGGATAAGTGGTTGAGGAGAAAAACAGAGAAAATTAGCATGGTCAGACGTACGTACAGTGCCTGTAGAAAGTCCGCACCCGCGTTCACCTTTTGTGGCCTTAGAGCCTGGAATTAAATTGCATTAAATCAGACTTTTTCCACCTTTATTTACACATCGTGACCAACAACTTCCAAGTGAAAAATAAATTAGACAAATTTCAGAAAATTAATTAAAACTACAAAACTACAACATTAATATATTTGTGTCCCACCATGACAACCTTTAATGACATTATTCTGATACAGCGAATCTCAGCAGCACTTGTTACAAGACGAGGAAATCAACCAATGAGTTCTGAAAAGCAATTTTCATTGAGGCAACACGTCCAGCAATCAGTAATTGCTCTTCCAATCTCAAATCAGTTAGGAAGCAGTAATCAACTGTCCAGCTAAAAGTATCCCCCCTACCCCTCCCCCCAGCCAACCCCCCCCCTTGCCTTCAGCAAAAAATAAATCAATTCCATCTAAAGGCCGTTTCCAGATTTGGGTCAGATGGCATCCTATCAAAAGGCCTTTGAAATGCCCTGAGTTCCACTAGACCGTGTTTTTTGTAATCAAGCTTCCTCAGCTTATCCGACATCAACTATGAGTGGTAGCACAGTAACAGCTGTACATCAGGAAATAAAATTCTCATCACTTTCCCTCTTACCAGGCCATCAGACATCATACATTCTATTTCGTAACATGTGTTGGATGTAATTAAGGATCCAATGCACAGATAGAGAGAGCATTGAGCTTTCAGCTGTCGAGTGGTGGGCTTCGATACCTAACCCGACTATAAAGTGTCTGACGAGCGCTTTACAGACAGAACGTTATATCACGAAGTGCGCCGTCACTTGGATGGACGTCGAGGTGTGTGTGTGTGTGTGTGTGTGTGTGTGTGTGTGTGTGTGTGTGTGTGTGTGTGTGTGTGTGTGTGTGTGTGTGTGTGTGTGTGTGTGTGTGTGTGTGTGTGTGTGTGTGTGTGTGTTGCATGCCTGCGAGCATCATTTTGTGAACATTAAGTATTCCATGCCATCTTTCATGAAGAGTATGCGAATTATTGACAGACACTTGACAAATTTCAAATTCCTTCCGGAATCGGCTCCAGTCGAACGTCAGTCCTGGCCAACCTGTTTGTGAAAAGGCTTGAGCCACACATTCCTCCACTTCCACCTCTCCACCCCCCCTCCCTCAACTCCCACATTCACCCAACATCAAAAGATAGGAAGATTAATTGTAGCTATGAAAAATTTGGTCGTAGTTATAGTTATTGTGTTGGCTGTAGATAATGACATAATGAATGGTGACCATATCATGTGAGCCAAAATAAGGGATATTCTCAAAACATTGGATTCTACACGAGCAACATTCCTTTATCCAGAAATTATATCCCAAGGGAGTGTGAGACTATTGCAATATGTGTGCGTGTGCGTGTGCACGCGCATCAATATTAAATGCGCGTTCCGGCTCGGTCTTGAACCAATTTTCCGGCTTTATAACCACAGTATCAATCGGCCTACATGACCTTTAGGAGCAAAATTATCTCCAGCCCACCCCTGGAAAATGGAATCAATCCAGGGATGCGTTTCTTGGCCGCAAGCGGTCATGTCTGATTTTTGTTACCTTTAAAAGAATAAAAGAAAACATTTCTCAACAAACATTGCAACAAGCCTATGCATGTGCACTTCAGCCTCGAGAGCAAAGTGTTGCAGATGGTTAAAGAAAACTTCTCAAACAAATGTCTATGCAATGGATGTGCAAAAGAGCACAAAGGTTAAAAAGCCCAAAACATCAGCTTCTCTTTGCTTCCCACAGCGATGATCGTACCTCGATCAACGTTCTGTTATTCCATCCATTGTTGGCCATTCGACTTGGCCATTGTTTTCACCCATCTCTGTCTGTCTGTCCGTTTGTTACTTGAAAAATCGAAGATTTTTCAAATATGTTGATCAGTCGATTTTGTATTCCTATCTGTCTGTCTGTCTGTCTGTCTGTCTCTGTCTGTCTGTTTGTCGCCTGCAGATCACAATTTTCAACCGATCGTCACGAAACTTCACCACGTGGTAGAGTTTGTCATAAGGAAGAAGGCTATTGTTTTTTGAGGTCAAACGGTCAAGGTTAACATTGGCCAAAGGTCAACAACTTTGGTGGGATTTCTAAAATCCTCAATTTTCATCCGACTGACTTGAAATTTCCAGAGGATTTATATTTCAGGTCACAGGATTCAACCACCAATTATTTTGGAGTTCAACATTCACCAAAAGGTCAACATAGGCTAAAGGTCAATAACTTGGGTGGGATTTCGAAAAGCCTCAATTTTAATCCGATCGACTTGAAATTTGAAGAGGATTTATATTTCAGGTGATGGAATTCAACCACCAATTATTTTAGAGGTCCATATCGGCCAAAAGGTCAACATAGGCCAAAATTCTAAAATTGTCAATTTTCATCCGATTCACTTGAAATTTGAAGATGAGTTGGATATTTGGTCATTGAATTCAACCACCATTATTTTTGAGGTTAAATCTGTTGTGTGGATCTTGCAAGTGTCGTGCTCTGCACGACGTCTTCTTCTTGTTTGTCTGTCTGTGTGCAGGATATCTCAAAAAGTTGTGGACTGGTTTGGTGTGTGACAAGGACGAACTGATTAGATTTTGGTGAAGATCTGAATCCGGATCCGGATACGATAATTATTTAATTTTTAAAGTGATTCTTCACCATTGAGAGATGGGGCCAAAAATGATATCTCGCATGATATTTTAAAAAGTTATTCGGCTCAATATGTTCCACTGAATCAGGCATCGCGTGGTGGTGGAGATATGCGTTCCACCGAGTGCCCTTCTTGTTCTGGAATGTTTCCTCCTTCAAAAACTCTTCATAACATTTTAAAAACACATTTTTAAATGCCCCACTCTCCTTAACACACCACCGGGAACAAACCATGCATTCTTATTTTCTTTATCACAATCTCTTAGTCTTATTCTTTTTCACAAGGCTTATTTACCAAAATATTTTCACTCCTGAAATGCTGAGTTAATCTACCTTCCTCTCGTACCGTCAGCTGCATGTTTCTTCATGCCTTCAATGGAAAACTTTTTACCACCCCTCCAATGAAGTCTGTCTTCATATGTCAGGTCATGTACGGGAGCATGTGCTAGAGCAACGCGTCGCAGCATCCACTTTCCACCGGTACTCCAGGGGCCTCCGTCTGGCCACCCACCAGGCAGATGCCTGGCCCATCTCAATCTCCTTGAGATGCCAATAAACCTGGTCAGCTCGTTGGCCTCCTCCACTCATGAGTCTCCCTCACTGAGAGTATCTGGTGAGCAGGATCAGCATCAGGAAAACGAGCCACTTGACCATATAGCTGCAGCTGACGCTCATGGACTATACAGGTAACAAATCTCATCCTAGTCTCTCTCATCAACCACTCATTAGAAAGAAAGTCTGACCAGCGATAGCCAAGGATTCTCCAAAGCCACCTGGTATCGGAGTTAAGAAGCCACCTGGTCGGATCTCTGGTTAGAGTCTAAGTCTCTCATCTGCAGAGCAAGAAGGGAAGGACCAAGGACTAAAAGATTTTGACTTTCATCCTTCTGCACAGGTACCGACAGCGCCAGACCCCATGATCTATCGAATTCTGGCTCACAACATGCGGTGATATGAATATCACTGTAAAGGTACTGTAAATTAATCTCTCCGTGACTTCAACGTCCTCACCGCAAATGGGTACAGACAAGATAGCAGCATCCAAGATGTCATTGAAAACCTGGACCTTAGTTTAGACCCAGGAAACCCATAATCTGAGCGGCTCTGCCAACTCATTCAGCACCTCGAGGGCCCGCAAAAGGATATCCAGCATCTACGCAAAGATAACTGAATCATCTGCAAAATCCACGTAAAAGATCTTGACATTCCCAAATGATGCACCTCAACTTAATCTCTCCGACATCCTCCGCAGAATCCAGTCCATACAAGTGCTGAAAAATTTGGGGGTCAGGACACACCCCTGACAAACTCTAGTAACAACTGGAAGTAAGTTTGAGATGGAACCACCACAACTAACAGCACTCTCAATACCAGAGTATAGTTCAGAAATAAGAGTGACCAGTTTTGATGCACCCCACGGCGACTTTTGGTCGCAACTTACTGAATCGAGTGCTTTGCAGAGATCAACATAGGCTACTTGCAAGCAGCCCCTGCTGAAACTCATCAGAGTCAGCTTATTGGACACAACTACCTCAACTCCTTGGACATGATAACCATCAGAAGGACTAGACCAATAGTAGGTGTAATTACCCTCCATAATCTCGTCGCCATCTGGTCTCCGAACCTCAGAGAGAGCTGCAATACCGATGTTCAAATGCTTGAGCTCAGATGATAACAGAGACAGGTGATCATCCTCTCTTAGGGATAGGACATTCCAAGCACCCACCCGAAGGGACCGCCTCAGGTTAACCCAAGGAGACTGCCGTCTGGTGTATGACACCTCAGCACCACCTCGACTTGGGTACGTGACAAGAACCAGGCGATTAGATTTTGCTTCGGCTCTGGATCCATATCCAGCCTATCAGTGGGATCCAAAAAGTAACCTATTCAGCCTGGCTGAGGTATGCGCACTACCGAGTGCGGTTTCAGTTAACAATGCGATACATCTTCTTGAAAGTAAGATTATACATATTAACGACACATAAATAATGAAAAATACAGAAGCAAGATAAATATTTCTCTGTCAGTGTCAGGTATTTTGGGTTGTTGGCTTTCGGATTGTGATTTATAATCATCATAACCGGTGCTATATGATGCTGGTGCTGTATTTCCCCCCTGATCTCTATTATAATCCTTCCTGACCATCTGTAAAGACACATGATCTTCAACCATCTACTCACCTTTCATGCCACACCACCAGTCGAGTTGAGCTCCTTTTGCAATTTTGCTCATTTAAAAGCAAAATTGGAACAGCATAGTTGTAGGATCATCAACTTCCTTTTTGAATTTCTCGAGGAATTGGTTAGTACCAAACCCTTGTGGTTCATGCCTTAAGATTTAGTCATTATATATTTCCCCACACCTCCGCAGGAACACCTGTCTGGCTGTGCCTCCAGATTGCACCCATCCGTAATGAGGCTGATCGAGTCGTTCTCTTTCTCAGCACCTTCCGTGACATCACACCATTCAAACAGCCCATTGAGGATGAATCTACTAAAGGTAGCAAAGATATTGAGGTATCCCAAAAATATTGTTTGAATGATGATGATGATGATGCGTGTGCGCTCCTTTTTGAGGCATTTTCTCTATTGAACCTTTGAGCTGATTTGTGCAGCATGTGTTGATATCCAAATATATACCTCCCGTGGTGTCCGTGAGATGACAGAACATGCAGGTGTGTGTTCTGGAGAAGTTCCAAACCATCTTTATTGTTGATGATTTGACAATACATCCTTCAAACGAACTTGTTTAATGATACTTTAAATGTCTACCTCTTTTAAAGCCACTGTTTAAATGCCTCAAGATAATTGAGCCAATGGAACTCGATATAATCGGTGTGTTGCAACATTTATTTTTTATTTATTTTTGTTGAGTGTGTTGTAAGTTGTGTCTTATAATACTCCGACTACTACTCCATAGTCCATACCACTACTACTACTGCTTTAACTGCTGCAATCATTCCCACTTTTTTGTGTAGTTGGCTTTGCTCGGGCTGACATTCGACTGGAAATGACTTTGGCAGGAATTTGTAATTTGTTCAGGTTGCCGCTGATAACATGGGCAACAAAAAAAACTTTTCGCCTGCTACTAAGGGACATGCAGGTGTTCTTGGCTAAATCTGGGCCGCTGATTTTAAATCTGTAGTCATAACTTAGCCAGCACGTCAGGTTTTCAATATATATATATATATATATATATATATATATATATATATATATATATATATATATATATATATATATATTAATGATACCCAGCATGCTATATTAGATACTTTATTGTTGCAGATTACCACATTGTACATCTAATATCAGTGCTTGGTAATTACTTTCACGTCATTGTAAGATAACAATGATTGATCTCAGTGAATAATGTGTCGAACACAAACCAAGAACATAAACAAGTTGCAGAAAAAGAAGTTGATAAAACATGAGAACATGCTTATCTTAGGAAGGGTGTAAACTTGATGGGGGGAAAATCTGCCCCATTGTGAGTGATTCAGAAACAACACTTCAAGTTTACACTCCCCCTTTCAATAGAGTCAGCGTAGGCACTGTTCAGACATGTTCAGAAACATGTGAGACACTTGCTCTTGTGCTTGTGTGTGGAATTGGTCTCCAGTTGTAGGAACCAGCAGTCATCACCCATGATGTTTTGGTTGAACCGGCCTTGGTACCTAGTTTCCACGACCGAAATGTCTTGGTGGAACCTTTCGCCATGCTCGTCGCTTGACTCACCCAGATTAGGTGGGAAGAATTCAAGATGAGAATTCAAGAAGTGCATTTTAAGAGACATCCTACAGCCCATTCGCTGATAGACCTTTTGCATGTTGTCCACCAATTCCACATCCTGTTCAGCTCTCTGGTTCCCAAGAAAGTTCTGCACAACCAACACAAATGATTCCCATGCTGCAAACTCAAGTGGGTTCAGTTTATTTTTGAACTCGGGATCACACATCGGTTCTCGGATCTGGGAATTGGTCAGCTTGGTCAGTTTTCATCCATTTTTAATAAAATAAAGTGCATTCTAAAGCTCTTTTTATGAGAAATAATATTTTACAACAGATGCATTGCTATAATTGAAAGCAGAAATACAAAAATATAATTTATGATCACTCAAAATCACCCACCAGGGCAAGCTACTGCAATTGGACCACATATGTAACTGAAAATCCTGACGTGCTCAGAAATTCAGACTTCAGATTCAGAATCAACATACTCGAGTTAGTCTAGAACACGTGCTTCCACTCCAGTAGCAAAATCTTTGTTGAACAGCGTAATGCGCCTTCTCCTCGTGAAGGACACCGTGGGATGTTTAATGTCCACCATCTAATGCTAGCGGATGGGACTCCGAGTTAAACGTCCATCCGAGGGACTGCGCGCACATTGATGCGTCGTCCTGTCTGTGAAACACCAATCTGCCAGCTTGTAGTCTGGTCGAGTAGTTTCATCTGGATTTAGGTAGTTTCACCAGAAGGGGTTGATGATGGACCGTGTGAGCCCTGCAGTAACCTTGGGGGGGACAAAGTACAGAAAGAGCAGCGGATTCAGACCAGTGCAAGATACAGACCACCACCCTGTGTGCGAACCACCTTCCAGATGCTCCACTGTTCGGATGCTCTACTGAAGGCAGGTTGATCGGTGCCAAGTATCCGAGTTGTTTACCGTTGATGCGAGTGTTGTACTAAATGATACCCAAAATACCAGCTTTGGTGATTTTGATATATTACAGAAAGACGTTATTTATTTATTTTGCTGTGAATCCATTGCAAATTTGGAAATATCTTTCAAAATTTCATTTATACTTTAATCTGTGTCTGGCAGGATGGCCGAGTGTTACGCACAACTCGCCTCTGAGCTGTCGCCTGGGTTTGAATCCCGACCCAGCTGCTATAACTGCCATCCTGATGTTTCACAAGGAGGGTGATTCATCAATGTGTGTGCCGTCCCTCAGGTGGACGTTAATCTGGCGTCCCATCTGGCTGAATTAGTTTGTTCACGTTAAGATCCCACGGTGTCGTTGTCGCAAAGAGTAGAGGTGAGCTCTCGCCCACGCCTTGAACAAATTACAAATTCCTGTCCTAACTACTGCTGAAGACAACGGCAAACCAGGCAGTTTTACCCTCACCAAGAAACTGCTTGGGCAGCACTGATGTTCTTCAACAGAGTCTGATGGTACATCAGAATCGGAATACATGAATCTCAGGCTTGGAATGGAGCTTGCACACAAACCACATGGAGAATGCTAACATCAAGTACACATCAATGTATTTATTATGGACGAGCAAATATAACCCGTCGCTTCGCTGATGAGAGTATTAAGTGGCGGGGAGGGAGAGAGTGTGGGTGTGGAGGGGAAGCGAGAGGAGGAGAGTGTGTCGTGGGAGGGGGAGAGTGTGTAGATTGAGGGGAGAGTGTGTGTAGGGGGTGGGAGAGGTGGAGGGGAAGCAAGAGGAAGAGAGTGTGTGTAGGGGAGGGGGAGGGGGAGGGGAGAGTGTGTAGGGGGAGGGGGAGAGTATGTATGGAGAGACGGAAGTGGAGAGGAGATTGTGTGGAGGGGAAAGGGGAGAAGGAGAGTGTGTAGAGGGAGGGTGAGAGAGTGTAGGGGGATGGAGAGTGTGTGGAGGGAGAGAGGAGAAGGTGAGAGGAGATAGTGTAGAAGGGGATGGGGAGAGTGTAGAGGGGGAGGGGGAGTGGGAGATTGTGTGGAGTGGGAGATTGTGTGGAGTGGGAGATTGTGTGGAGTGGGAGATTGTGTGGAGTGGGAGATTGTGTGGAGTGGGAGATTGTGTGGAGTGGGACATCGTGTGGAGTGGGACATCGTGTGGAGTGGGACATCGTGTGGAGTGGGACATCGTGTGGAGTGGGACATCGTGTGGAGTGGGACATGGTGTGGAGTGGGACATCGTGTGGAGTGGGACATCGTGTGGAGTGGGACATCGTGTGGAGTGGGACATCGTGTGGAGTGGGACATCGTGTGGAGTGGGACATCGTGTGGAGTGGGAGATTGTGTGGAGTGGGACATCGTGTGGAGTGGGACATCGTGTGGAGTGGGACATCGTGTGGAGTGGGACATCGTGTGGAGTGGGACATCGTGTGGAGTGGGACATCGTGTGGAGTGGGACATCGTGTGGAGTGGGACATCGTGTGGAGTGGGACATCGTGTGGAGTGGGACATCGTGTGGAGTGGGACATCGTGTGGAGTGGGACATCGTGTGGAGTGGGACATCGTGTGGAGTGGGACATCGTGTGGAGTGGGACATCGTGTGGAGTGGGAGATTGTGTGGAGTGGGAGATTGTGTGGAGTGGGACATCGTGTGGAGTGGGACATCGTGTGGAGTGGGACATCGTGTGGAGTGGGCCATCGTGTGGAGTGGGACATCGTGTGGAGTGGGACATCGTGTGGAGTGGGGGATGGTGTGGCGTGGGCCTCCGTGTGGAGTGGGAGATCGTGTGGGGTGGGAGATCGTGTGGAGTGGGAGATCGTGTGGAGTGGGAGATCGTGTGGAGTGGGAGATCGTGTGGAGTGGGAGATCGTGTGGAGTGGGAGATCGTGTGGAGTGGGAGATCGTGTGGAGTGGGAGACCGTGTGGAGTGGGACATCGTGTGGAGTGGGACATCGTGTGGAGTGGGAGATCGTGTGGAGTGTGAGATCGTGTGGAGGGTGAGATCGTGTGGAGTGGGAGATCGTGTGGAGTGGGAGATCGTGTGGAGTGGGAGACCGTGTGGAGTGGGACATCGTGTGGAGTGGGAGATCGTGTGGAGTGGGACATCGTGTGGAGTGGGACATCGTGTGGAGTGGGACATCGTGTGGAGTGGGACATCGTGTGGAGTGGGAGATCGTGTGGAGTGGGAGATCGTGTGGAGTGGGAGATCGTGTGGAGTGGGAGATCGTGTGGAGTGGGAGATCGTGTGGAGTGGGAGATCGTGTGGAGTGGGAGATCGTGTGGAGTGGGACATCGTGTGGAGTGGGACATCGTGTGGAGTGGGACATCGTGTGGAGTGGGACATCGTGTGGAGTGGGAGATCGTGTGGAGTGGGAGATCGTGTGGAGTGGGAGAGCGTGTGGAGTGGGAGACCGTGTGGAGTGGGACATCGTGTGGAGTGGGACATCGTGTGGAGTGGGAGATCGTGTGGAGTGGGAGATCGTGTGGAGTGGGAGAGAGAGAATTTCTTTGTAACAACTGAAAAAATTTTTTACTCCTTGGAATAATCTACTTTATTTTACCTTTCGAACTCCAGAAATGTTTCCACGGATAACTGAGCCCGGTATCGCCATGGAAGCTTGTGGAGATCAAAGCTTGAGCGGCCAAGTGGTTTAAGCACTCAAGCAAGGACTCCAAGCAAATGGTTGAAGAATCTTATTTTTAAACTAACATTTAAAAAAATTAACATTTATTTATATGTATCTATCGACATCGAAGTGACGAGTTGTATCATGAAATACATGCACAAAAAGGTGAACGTCAGGTAAAATAAAATTTCACATTTTCAGCGAGCGAGTCACCGCCCGAGACACCTCACGACAACGTAGGTCAAACGCAGGTGAGTATGGCCTGAACTTTGTTCAAGTCGATCGATATATTCAGTGACAGTGCGAATACTTTTGCCGTGTCTGGCCATGGCTTGGAAACGAACAACTAAGCAGCTTTGTCGAGTGCTCACCAAGTGGCTTAAGCACTCAAGCAATCACTTCAACGAAACAGTTGATAAGGAACGGCTGCCTTGGCAAACGATTAGCGATCACCAATTGGTCATACAAGCACCACGCACCCAGAGACACCCGGAATGTGAAGCAATGTCCGAATTGAACAAACAAACACTTCTGTTTTTTAGCAGTCAGAATTTCTGAGGCCAATAAAGAAGTTTAAATTTTGAAATTTGGCTGAGAGTAAGAGATTCTACAGGCGATGGAATGTGCGGAAATGACATGAAGCCACGAATGCTGGCATCTCCGAACATGTATAAGCATCGCAACGTATCCAGCGATTCGTAGGTTTGATGACCAGGCATTCGATGAAACGAGTGAGGAAAGTGAAAAAAAAAACTTTATTCTTAAGAAACCATTGTGGCCTGTTCTGAGTCATGGAATTTTTGAGCAGGCCCCAAAAAATGGTGAATTAAGACCCTAGTGTGGGACAGCGAGGTGATCAAAGATGGGCCTTGATAAAAGATAATCAAATAAGGCCATTAATTATCTTCAAAAGGAGGTGTTTAAATTAATCCAAACACCCAATTTCACTCATGTACTTCCTCCAAGTTCCCTTTGTATGCATGCGAAGTTTGAGGCCGCGAGGTTTCATGGTTTTGGAGTTATGGAGGAGACAGACTGATTGACTGACACACATTATTTATTAGTATACATTACAAGGACATTAGTAGGCAGTGGGCAAACGTACATGGTATATATGGCATTTGGACCTGTCTTCCCAACCACGTAAGCAAGGGGCTAGTACAGGCCAACCCTTAGTTCACCTGGCTATGCATTATATCATGTATCTTCAACATTGTGAGGATATTCAATTTAAACGTTTGTAATTTAAAATTTTCCAACTTATGTTCATATCCCAGAGAGTCTTTCAAGCTCTGCTTTCATCACTCCCTCATTGCTTTGAGATAGCTGAATAACAGTATTGTAATCCCTGGATGGGTGTGTGGGGGGATTAGCTCTGAGCATCGGCGGATCGGGATATTGCAAGGGGCGAGAGGGAGTGACGGATGTGGCTTGCAGGAATCCATAAGCATTCAAGCTGTACTTCGACATCACGGATGTTCAAGATTAAAAGCGTGGCTTCGCACACAGCAGGGAATTTGTGTGACTGCATGGTTCTTGCTTACCTTTGTAAGTCAGCAGCAAACAATTTTGTGGTTTCTTGATGTTTTGTCAGAAGAGTAGTAGTTTGTTGTTGTTGTTCATAGTGGTGTAGTGAGGCTTTGATCTCACTGCAATCACCAGACTTGCAGGGTTTACTTTTGTCTTGTGGTCCAGTCTCGGGTTCACTCTGAGATTGTCATTGCGACAATGAGCAGGTTCCGACATTGGGCCGTATTAACCTTTAAACACCAGTTGTCGGACATCTATTATTATTATTCGTGTCTGCCGAAAATGAAATAATTTTAATGACTAATCATGAGAGATGAAAAGGTTTTTGCAGTTTTCTATTTTAAATCCTTTTGTATTTTTACCCACAGTGCACCGATCGTTGCCTCGCCGACTCGTAATTTCACTTTCCATGCCAGAGTTTGAAACGACAATTGTTATGTGCAAGGGGAGTTAAAAAAAGGTCTCGGAGCGAGATACTTGCTGTAGCCCAAGACACACAAACCGTTTTTATTTAATCAATCTCTCCATATGCAATCATATAGAACTCGAGGGGGAGCACTCGGTAGAGTGCAAAAGCTCCGCCGCCAATACTGCTTGCGAGGTCACTCAAGTGAACCTGATATCCTATTCATTCAATTTGACGTCAACAGTGCTCACAGAGTTATAGTTTGCAACTTTCCCTTTTACTTTTAACTTTTACATACTCAATTAATTCGTCATAACTCGATTCCTTGAGACAGAAATTGATTTTACATGGGTATATCCACCTGAAGTTGCAAAATCAGCTGCAATTATAATTTTGGCATGTTTTTTGTTGGAAATCACTTATAACATGTAGAAATGCAAACAAAAAAAAATCATATATTTTTTCAAAATGGCCACCATAGCGGCCATATTGGACTTTGGACCAAGTGCAAAATCTAATGGCATGATCCTTGGACCAGACCTAACCCCCCCACCAAATTTCGTCGAAATCCGTCGGAGTTTTTCTGTAATACTGTTCACAAACAAACAAACAAACAGACAGGGGTGAAAACAGTAACCTCCGTCCATCTTCGATGGCGGAGGTTAATTAGTAAAATTATATATATATATATATATATATATATATATATATATATATATATATATATATATATATATATATATTTACATTTACATATGTTTTTTTTACTCACTATATATCCTTATCCTGCTGTTAATTTGCAATTGGTTACTGGCTCTGGCTTTGACACCAATACAATATTTTTTATTACGGACTCAATGACATCAAAAAGGTCCATATATCGAACAAACAGTTTCAAATGGACCATCTCGCCACCATTAGAGCATTTAAATTGCATCAGATGTGGACAATCACGGAACGAAGTGACCTGACAGTCCCACGACCATACTTGGTGTCACCTTTGCAGAGCAAATGTCTTATTCATTTAACACTGAGCTCTTTCGTCCGGGATTGAAGCTCAATGCAGTTTCAAAGTCTTTTTAAAAATAAACTAGCTGCAGTAATGTCTGAGAATATTATAGAATTCATAATTTCGGAGAATGTTTCTTTGTTTTCCTTGGAAGAAACTTTGAGCTGGCTTTCCAGCTTCTGAAAGAAACTTTCACAACTTTCCATAAAGAATACGATTGTGGTCAGATGAGATATACTTCTTCCAATTTGCACATTTCAGGGATTTTTTTTGGCCTCAAAATTGATTAGTTGTAGAAATTTAACCGTTTACCTTCCAAAGCCTACTGAATTGAAATATCTTTGACCGACAGGTAGAAATCTCCACTGAGTTTGGCTGTGCATCTCTGTAAGCATAGCAAACCCTTCAACTTTCAAATTCTGGTGTGAATTCAAATTCTGATGGAGTGGTGTAAATACAAATAATATTTTCTGACTTTCCTCCTCATATTGTTTATTGCAGCAATACCCCTGGCACAGAGGCACAAAATGAGCATCAATAGAGCATGTCGTTTTGCTGTTCATACTTTCTACTCGTTGCATGAGCATGACGCTTGCATTTTGCCTTTGCCCCTTGAGAACACGAAGGCAATAACATTGTTAACAGTGATCACCATTGGATTTGGTGAAAACTGTGCTTCAGTATCAAAACATTTCCCTTTTATGGTCTTGCACCATTATTTACAGTTCACACATTGATCTGAGACTCAGAGTGGAGTTTGTACGCACACACATCTTCTGGAGAATGGGACACTTCTTTCAATCCTGAAAAATCTCACACACACTCTGTCGCTCAGGAAGGGTTGTCAAATAACCCCACCTATCTATATTTCAATTGGCAGCCACTGGAAGAGGAATAATATGAGGCCAAGAACACCGACTTGGGGTACTCCAGCCTTGACAGGGAAAGGAGAACACTGCCTGTGGTACTCCAGTCTGACAGTTAGAGGAGATGAAAGGGTTACCTTAAGAGCCAAGCATTGTCTTCGAGAGAGTAGGAAGTCAGCAATCCAAGAGTGGAGTCAACTTTAGATTCCACAGGCAGACGGTTTGGAGAGCAAGCCAGGATGCCAGACTGTATAAAAGTTAGAAATATGTCAAGAGAGACGGCCCTGATCTCATGTCTGACATTGAGGGCCTCCATCAATTGTTAGGAGAGTCGAAGCAGCATGTCTAAGGTTGAGTGATCAGGTCTAAATCCGAATTGATGATCTGAGATGACACTGTTTGAGAAAGGGAATGATTTTATATCAACTGTGATGGTGGATTCCATGACATTGCTGATTGGAAGTAAGCTAATTGGGCTGTAGTTAAGATGATCCGTTTTTGCACCTTTTTAATGTTATGCTGTCCTGTTAGCTGATATCTAATTTTGCAAGTGGATATCAGAGACCAGTCCTGAAGTGTAAAAAATAAAAAAAGGATTAATTCAAAAAACAACAACAAAATAACGCACGAATACGTGAAGCTTGAATGTTGAAGCAGGTCACACTTTATGACGCATGAACATGCGGGGTACGCAAATAGCAAATCCATGAATAGTGGGATTCAACAGTATATGTGTATGTGTGTATGTATATATATATGTACAAATTGTACATGTATATCTATAAATAAATATATATGAATATCTATATATGTATATGTATATATATATATATATATATATATATATATATATATATATATATATATATATATATATATATATATATATATATGATATCTTGACCGTAATACCAAATTTTGTTTGCACGAAATGGACTGTTTGATCGAAAATTTTGCTTGAATATTAGAGAACATGACGGGTCGATGAGTTTATGGCAAACAAGAGGGGTTCAGGTGATAAATATTTAACTCTAATGAAAATGCAATCACACTGTTGTTTTTATTATGCCATTGGCATGCATTTTATGCCACATGCTAATTCCAGAGTACACACACTACTTCCGTGGGCACAAGAATGATATATACATAAAGTGTTAACTGCAGTAACTAGAAAGACACTCGGTAGAGCACGTACCTCCGCCAAGCTGATTTGTTTATGTTTTGTATCCCACTGATAGGCTGGATCTGGATTAGGTCCTAAACTAAAATATAATCGGCTAGTTCTTGTCACCAAGGCAACTCGTCCACCAGGTTTTCTCCGACTCCTCCCACAGCTTTTTGAGATATCCTGCTATATATCGTTTTAGCCCTGTCACTCAATGGTGAAGAATCGTTAAAAAATTATCGGATCCAGATCAGGATTCAGACCTTCAGCAAAGTCAAACCAATTCTTCCTTGTCACATATCTAAGCACACCAAGTTTCATCCGAATCCATCCACAAGTTTTTGCCCTGTCACTCAATAGTGAAAAATCACTTAAAAATTCTATATATGCTACATATCATTTTATATATATATATATATATATATATATATATATATATATATATATATATATATATATATGTACATATATATATATATATATATATATATATATATATATATATATATATGCGTCCACATGCTATATATCATTTTCACTATATATATATATATATATATATATATATATATATATATATATATATATATGCGTACACATGATATATATCTTTTTAAATATATATATATATATATATATATATATATATATATATATATATATATATATATATGCGTCCACATGCTATATATCATTTTCACTATATATATATATATATATATATATATATATATATATATATATATATATATATATATATATATATATATATATATATATGCGTCCACATGCTATATATCATTTTAGCCCTGTCACTCGATGGTGAAAAATCACTTTAAAAATTCTCGGATCCGGATCCGGATTCGGATCTTCACCAAAATCACATCATTTCGTCCTTGTCACATACCCAAGCTCTCCACAAAATTTCGTCCAAATCCGACTACATCTTTTGGAGATAATTTGTTCAGAAACAAACAAACAAACAGACATGGGTGAAAACATAACCTCCATCCACCTTTGGTGGTGGATGTAATAACTTGAAAACATTAATATGCACTCGTAAATAAATATATGATTAATTAGTAAAAAACGATTTGAATTTTTAACATTTACTATGGTGTTCTGGTGGATCATGTGAAGGAATGAAGGGGAGAAGAAAGGAAGGGAAATGGTGGTAGGATGGGCTATGGCGGTGTGGAGTTTGATTAAAGTTTGTGTGACACGAACAACGGTTTTCTGCGATGACTGAACCAGCAAACATCTAAAAATGCAAAGCCCGTCCGCATCCACTTTGTACTCAAATTAAACTAGACAAAGACTTAAAAACAAAAAAAATTGGACATTTTAAAATGTGTTCTCCATTTTCTCATCATAAAGAGTTGTGGAAAATTTGATGACAAAAGCTGAAATGGCAAAAAATGTTATGGGCTGGACAGACACACTGAAGTTCAATGGTAAATAAATAAACAAAAATGGAAGCGATTTTTCAAAAAAAAGAGAGAAAAAAAAAGAAAGGGGTGTCTCTCTCTCGTTTGACGCACGGCGACGGGGCTAATTAGGGCAATTTATCATTACATTGACTTTGCCTTTTCACAATTTGACCCAATTTAAAATTATTTTCTCCACCTTCTCATAATAAAGGTTTGTTGAAAATTTGATAAAATCTCAAATGATAAAAAGGTTATGGCCTGGAAAGACACACACACACACACACACACACACACACACACACACACACACACACACACACACACACACACACACACACACACACACACACACACACACACACACACACACACACTTGCAAAAGCCTGTCTCCCACGGCACAGGGGGGTAGATGGAGAGAGGATGTGCTGAAGAGAGCATGCTAAGAAATGAGGTGGTTTGAGGACTGGAAGAAGAAAGGGAGAGGAGCATGCTACAAATACCTCGGTCTAACCTTCGCAAACCTGATTTGGACATCGACACAATACGACAAGTATCTCGGGACAAATATCTGAGAGTCAAGGCCCACAAATGGACGAAAAGATCGTCGATAACCTCGTCATGGAGGCTGTTAATGGGATTAACAAAACTCATTCTTGGCAGACTTCAACTGAGCCGCCTGTGTGGAAACAACACAATACAGAATCTCGTGATATCGCATGAAGTTTCAGCACATCTAAATGTTGCTTACACCTGTGGAGCAACAGGTGATGACTATTTCCTGGAAAATTGCAAATCGTGCAATGACTGTCACAAACGTAACCAATGCAGCCGAGTTTGCAAGGCGATCATCCGGTAAATCCGTGCGGATACCTCGACCTCAGATCACTCTGTGGGATTTATGTGTCCAGCTTCTGAAGATTATCATGGTGATAGTTCTGTTCTTCATTGTACGGATTGCTCACCGGGGACGGACACCATGACGGTCAAAATGGATGATATTCCAATGGAAATGATATCGATTCCGGGGCTTGTGTTGATCGATTGGACAGAAACTCTTACCACAGGCTATGTCAAGATAGCCATCAGCACACTCTATCGAAGTTAGCCACTACCATCTTAACATATGGTTCAAAAACTCCTCTACATATTCAGGGTATGTTTTTTTTAGCCGCCTGGGGCTTTAACAACAGTAAAACTGTGGCCGATATAGTGGTGGCTGATTCGGACGATACAGGATCTCTGCGTAGGTGCACATCGGCCATCCAACTTGCGGTGAAAAGTGTCAGCCCACCTGTTCAACCTGTGCTCTTGCACACGACCGAGAAGCCAATCGATCCATGAGACGTCATGCATGTTGACATGCGCGGTCCATTTCCCTAGATTCTCAGCATTGTCGATTAATGTTCATAATGGCTACAAGCAATGAACGTGTCGTCCACCTCTATCCAGTGGGTCATTCGAGGCTCAACAACTGTATGACCATTTCCTGGAAAATTTGGAAAATTGAAAATTTCCTGGAAAATTCTCCATGGATTGCCACATTAAATTGTATCACACAATGGACCCCAGTTTATCAGTTTTGAGTTAAATGTTTTTTTTTGCAACATTCATGGAATCAAACATCCCAAAATTACACCTTTATTGACCTCAAGCCAACTTGGAGGTAGGGCATTTTTTTTTCTGCACTGTGGGTGAAGCTCTTCACACAGCATAATTACCGTACATCACCGGATTGCGTCACGGGGGGGGGGGGGTATTTCCAGCAGCACTTATATTGGGAAGAGAACTCCGCACGAAAATCCCTCACCGTCCAACTCAGATCAATAATCCTGCACTCCAAAATTCCCTGGATCGAGGATGGCTTGTCAAGCGTAATGTGGATGCCAAGCGGCATGCTTCAACAGATATCGCAAGCTCAACGATTTATCGGCAAAGTTCATTCACAGTTGTGGGGATAGGAGGAGACGGCGGATGGTGGTGATTCCACCAGGCAAAGCTAGCAAGCGACCCCCGGGGTATGTCTGGAGGCCAAACTGCCCTAATCGATACCTACAGGGTTACATTACAGATTTTTAAATTTAATTGTGAATTTGGGAGATGACCGCCATGCTTGGTTAGGGTTAGTGTTAGTGTTGGGGTTAGGGTCAAGGTTAGCATCAACACACTGATGTGTTGATGCTTTGAATGTTTTGGAAACCTATCTTGATTAACATTGTGTTGTGTGGTTGTTCAAGTCTTGAAGCACATATGTTAAATAAATAAATGTAAGAGAGTGATATGATGTTCTGGTGTAAGGGAGATCGTGCGAAGGAATGAAGGATTGATGTGGGAAACTAATGAAGGCAGGGAAGGAATGAAAGGGATGAGAGAGGAGGGCAAATTTTGGTTTTGACATGCTGTGACGGTGTGCAGTTTGATGAAAGCCTGCGTGGAACGAGCGACGGTTTTCTGGTGTGGAAGAACATTATATTTACCATTTCTGGAATCAGTTACGCGAATGTAATGTAAATTTTTGTGGCGCTATCATACTATCTTTTGTCACACCATTGACATGGACTTTATGCTGCGCAGGTTTGATTTTAAGGATTGTTCGCCCCGTCATTGGCAACTGTGAGATACAATCTCAATTTTAAATACATTTCATCATTGATTCATTCACCAAAATTATATTTTATCTTTCACATAAAAAATCGATCATTTCTTTCTTCATACCACCATGTATCCTCAGAAAAGATATAATGAATCAGAAACTGCATTTCGAATGCGAAAAGGGCGACTTCTTGAGACAGGGGAGCGAAAAGAAGCACGATTAAGAAGAAATCAGAGATTTGTTCCTCAATAAATGGGTGATTTGGGAAGAGTATTAGTGTAGTAGATAGTAGAAAAATCGTGCAAATTATGATACAATCATCAGATTTGGCAGTTCTGTTCTGCAGGGCTTTCTGATCAAACCTGCCCAATTGGCCATTTGAAAATCCAAATTTTGAAAAATTTGAAGAAAAAAAAAAAAAACTTCAAAAAAATTTGAAGTCACAGCTGGCTGAAATTCTTGAAGCGCAAGTGAACATCCCAGACAGAGAACCAAGGGGATATGCAGTCATCATTGATGGCTCAGCACTTATCAATGCCCAAGCTCCACGCACTTCAAACATATTTGATGACTATGCTAAAGAAGACATCATCCCAAAGGTGGAATCCTATGGTGCCAGGTACGAGAGGGTGGACGTAGTGTTTGATGTGTACAAGAATTCAAGTCTGAAGTCCGAGGCAAGGTCGAAAAGGGGGCAAGGAATCAGAAGAAGAGTGACAGGAACCAGTAAGACCCAAAGTAACTGGAGAAGCTTTCTTCGAGATGACAGCAACAAGACTGAGCTGTTTCACTTCCTTGAGGAAAAGACGTGTCAAGCACAGATGACAAGCACAGTCATTGTCACAAAAGGAGAAGATGCCATTAGCAACACAAGGAAGTCACTGGATGCTGTGTCTCCATGTTGTCATGAAGAAGCTGACACTCGAATATTTGTACACGCCAGGGATGCAACGACGGATGGTAGCAAGTCCATTTCGAGAGTTAAATGTTTAATCAGTAAGGCTAATGACAACGGACGTACTAGTCAAAGCAATATCTGTACTGCCATCCTTACAGGAACTAGGTCTTGAGAACATGTGGATTCCCTTTGGCCAAGGAGCCAAGGCGCGATGGATTCCAGTCCATGAGGTAGTTTCTGCAATAGGGCCTGAGAAAGCTAGAGGGATCCCATCCTTCCATGCGTTCACTGGATGTGACGTCGTGTCTGCCTTCCGCGGTAAAGGGAAGAAAACTGCATGGCAGACTTGGAAAGTCTTTGATGATGTTTCTGAAACATTCACTAATCTCAGCCAGCATCCAACATTGATTCATGATCTTGACTTTTTTGAAGTTTATTTATTTATTTATTTATTTTTCAAAATTTGGATTTTCAAATGGCCAATCATGCAGATTTGATTTGAATCCCCTGGAGAAGAAATGTGCCAAATTTGATGCTTGTATCATTATTTGCACGATTCCTCTCAAAAATTGCTGTTATCTGCCCCACTATATTGATTAATATTGATTTGGGAAGAGTATTGATTAATATTGATTTGGGAAGAGTATTGATTTGGGAAGAGTATTGATTAGTATTGATTTGGGAAGACTATTGATTAGTATTGATTTGGGAAGAGTATTGATTAGTATTGATTTGGGAAGTGTATTGATTATGGGGGATTTTAAATTGCCAGGGATAGATTGGGTCCAAGAACAGGGAAACGACAGAGCGGATGAGGATTTCCTAGTTTTAGTCCAGGATTGCTTTTTAACCCAGTTTGTAAATAAGCCCACGAGGGGGAGTACAGTGTGAAACCTCCTTTTAAATAATGATCCCGATATGGTGGAGGAGGTGGAGGTTGGGGAGCATTTAGGATCAAGTGACAATAGCATTGTGTGTGCAAAGATTCTGTAAAGGCTTAGAGTTCAGGATAGTAGGGTAAGGCTATTCGACTTCAAGAAAGCAAACCTTGAGGGTATGAGTTGAGAGTTGGGTGATGTAGATTGAGAGACTCTAACAACAGGACAATCAGCATCAGAGAAATGGGAAATCTTTAAGGAGCAAATGTGTAGAGTGCAGAGTAAGTACATTCCAATGAGGTGTAAAACTAGAAGAGACCAGGGTGGTTGAGCAGTGATATAAGGAACGCTATGAAGGAGAAGCAAAAGGCATTTATTGGGTTTAACATTACAGGACTGGAGTTAGATTTATACCACTATCAGAGTAAACAGAGGCAAGTTAATAAAATAACTCGGCAAGCCAAAAGAGAGTACGAGAAGGACATGGCTAAGAATATTAAACATAATAACAAGGCTTTCTTAAAGTATATCAGGGGAAAAGAACAGGTAAGGACCAGTGTGGGCCCATTGAGGAATAGCACCGGGAGAGTGGTTTGTGATGGCAGGCTTATTAAACAGGTTTTTTTCTTCAACTTTTACACAAGAACAGTCAGGAGAATTTCCAATAGCTGAGAGTATCTATCGCGGAGGTGAGGAAGGGCTTTTACAGAAGATGCACGTTGGCGTGGAGGAAGTAAAGGAACAGCTCGGTAATCTAAGAGAAGATAAGGCTCCGGGTCGAGATAATATGCACCCCAGAGTATTGATGGAGGTGGCTGAGCAGGTAAGCGAGATGTTAACGCATATTTTCAATAGTTCACTGGAGTCAGGACAGGTACCGGAGGATTGGAGAGTAGTAAATGTAACACCATTATTTAATAAAGGATCTAGAGAAGAATTGGGAAATGATAGACCTGTTAGTTTGACTTCAGTTGTGGGGAAGGTGTTGGAGACATTAATTGGGGACCAGGTGAGGAACCATTAAAACAAATAGAAACTAATTAAAGGTAGTCAACATGGGTTTACCAAAGGTAGTTCCTGTTTAACAAATCTTTTGGAGTTCTATGAAGCAGTGTCTGATTGGGTGGATGATGGAAAGGCAGTGGACATAGTATATCTAGACTTTAAGAAGGTATTTGATAAGGTACCACATCGGAGGTTGTTAGCCAAAGTGAGGGCTTGTGGAGTGGCTGGTCAGGTAGCTAATTGGATTGCAAACTGGCTTAGTGGTCGGAAGCAAAGAGTGGCTGTGAGTGGGAGGATGTCTTGCTGGGAGGATGTAAGTAGCGGGGTACCTCAAGGATCAGTACTCGGGCCATTACTCTTCATTGTTTACATCAATGATTTGGATAGTGAGGTGAAGAGTAGGTTTTCCAAATTTTCAGATGACACAAAGCTTGGAGGTGAGGTGGATATCAGAGGAGGTGGTGATCAGCTTCAGGAAAGTATTGATACTTGTATGGATTGGGCAAAAGATTGGCAGATGGAATTTAACCTGAGCAAGTGTAAGGTGGTGGGGATGGGAAATAACAATGAAAATAGAGATTCTAGGATGCAAGGGGTAATTTTGGAGCGTGTCACACAGGAGAAGGATCTGGGGGTGGGAACAGATACAGGAGGTAAGCAGGCAGCACAGTGCCAGGCAGGTAAAGCAAATAGGGTTTTAGGTTGTATTCGGAGGAGGATCATTTATATGTCAAAAGAGGTGGTGTTAACATTGTACAGAAATTTAGTGATGGCCACATATAGAATATTGCGTGCAGTTTTGCTCATCACAGTTCCGGAAGGACATAGATGCCATCGAGAGGGTTCAGAGCAGGGCTACTGAATTGATTGCCCTCATTGTAACAGGACAAGTTCCCTCACTGTAATAGGACTTGCGGTTCAAAGATTGGCTTCATCAGCCACCTGCAGACCCACATATCGTGAACAGGAAAACGATCATACTCGGCTTCATGTGATTTCCGATTGGACGAGATTGATTCTGGCCCTACCTTGACTCAGCTAAGAGGAGCGGCTGAAGGAGATGGGACTTATTCACGAGAAAGGAGGGCGCTACGAGGAGATACGATAGAGATGTTTAAGATAATGAAAGGTATAGATAAAATAAGTGAAGATGAATTATTCAACAGAGTAGACAGTGATCGAACCAGGGGCCTTAGCTTGAGAGTAAAGAAGAGGAGAGTTAAGACGGTAGTCAGGCAGGGCACTTTTACTCAGAGTAGTTAATGCGTGGAATGATCTCCTTGGAAAGGTTGTGGCAATAGAAACAGTAGATAAGTTTAAATTAGAATTAGATAGGTTCCTGGAAGTGTTGGAGATAGAGGGGTATGGGGATGTTGTGAGGACTTTTAGTAAGCTTGAGCATGGATGGGTTGTTGTGTGCATCTGTACAGAGTAGTGTCTCATCAAGAGGTGGTGTGTGGTTGATGTGTGTTTCTTACCCAAGAAGAGCCTTTGCAAACTCGCCACCCCTCCCACCTTCCACCCTGGAGAGAAAGAAAAAAATCTACAAAAAAACCCCTACAAGAACACAAACCAACAAAAAACAATCAAAAAATAAAAAAAACCCAGCTCTGCACAGACAGCTGTTGGTGTACTTAAAATGTGTGTACGTGTGTTTGTGTGTGTATGTATATATACATATATAAATATATATATATATATATATATATATATATACATTATTGTATATAATCACTGTATCACAACTTTACTCATCTTTCACTTGTTGCATTAAATCCAATCCAGGCGACATTGTAGCTTCTTCAACTTCTTGTCCTTTCTGAAATCACGACGTCAGCCAATGTAAAACATTTCTCATTCTCACAGTTTGCAAATAATGCACTCACTTTAAAAAAAAAAGTGTTCCAGTTGAATAAGAACTTGAACAACTGGACTGTTGCAGACACTTTTATTAATGAGTTGCTTAAATGAAGGTGTCGTCGAAGTAGATATGGCTCATCGAAGTTAAAGTCCAATCAAAGATGTAATTGTGGCTTGAATGTGTTTGCATGCACTTACTTGTTAGAATTGATTGAGGGCATTAAGTACAATAACAGTGAAGTGTACATTCCAAACTGCTCAAAAAGCATCTTAACCTCTTATGTTGGATGAGTTACACGATCAGGTTTGTGAAAGGGTGAAGTTGCTCATTCAAGGAGCCACTGATTGTCCTCTCCAAAGCTTTCACCGTTCAAGGCAGCACTTGGTCTTCCTGTAAACAGCAATCGATAGCTTTCTTCAGAATATATTATCGTGATTGTGTTTAATTTGTCCTCCGTGCTTTCATGCGAAACCGTCTTTATTTGTCTCGATTTGACCAAAGAAATGCCAAACATGAAACCATGTGATTGATTAAAAATCTGATGGTCAATGAAAAGTGTGTGACAACATTTTCAGAAATATTTGCACAAAACACAAAAGCACGAACAAAAACATAAAGTTTTTCCAAAACAATACTTATTCTGGAATAATGATATACACCACAGGGAATGGTGTATCTCATCATTCAAAGCAGCTGGAAAGGATCGGAGGGGGCCTGGGGGTACCGGAAGCAGCTGGAACGCACATAAGGGGCCAGAATGCACTGAGAGGTATCAGAAAAGGACTGAGAGGTAACAATGGGAGAATAAGGCATCAAAATGGAGCAGAAGGCATCAGAAGAAACTAACCAACTTCTATCCTCTCATCCAAACTCTCTCTTTCTCATATGTGATGACTTCAATTGTCATCATGACAGTTGGTTGGGTGTGCGTACCTCTCTCACCTGCCATGGCACTTCAGCAAAAGACTTCTACGACTAATTGGGACTGACACAATCTGTCAACTTCTTGACCCAAATCTCAACCAACTTCTCGACTCCATCTCTTCTGGATCTGATTTTGACCAATTTCCCTGAAAATATCTGCTGTTCTTCCTTCGCTCCAATCGGTTCATCTGACCACGCGTCCTTGTCAAAGTAGACATCTCTCTGGCTATTATGAGAGAACCACCTCAGCACCGTCGAGTCTGGCATTTCACTCAGGCCGACTGGCAGCGACTTCAAGCAGCCATCAAACTTATAGACTGGTCTCCCATCTCTACTTTCTCTGACATCAACTCGTCCTGGGAATTGTTTCAAAGAAACTTTCTCTCCCTCATGCACAGATTTATCCCATCTAGTCTTCTGTTGTTCTACCCTTCCTCCCACCCTTGGTACACTGAAGCTTGTGGCACGGCCATTGCCCTGAAACAACTTGCCTTCACCTCATGGAAGGCAAATCCAACTGAAGGTAATCTCAGTTTCTTCCACAAATCTCAGAAAAAGTGTGTGAACCCTCAGGAGAGCCAGAATACAACATCTTTCTCATCTCAAGTCTGACCTCTCAAAGCTGTCTCCCTCCTCCAAATCCTGGTGGTGTCTAGTTAAATCTGTTTCTGGTGTATGTTCCTCCTCCATCTCCTCCCTTACCTCAAATTACTGTTCATCTGACTGTTCATAAAAAGGCTGAATGCCTAAACTCGGTGTTTGCTTCTAAATCTTGTGTCCCAAACCCATCGCTTGCTGTACCCAGCTTACCCAGTCGCACCCAACTGTTCCCGGACTCTGTGTCCTTTTCTTCTGACAAGGTGGGGAGCTTGCTGTCAAGCCTCGACTCAGATTCTGCAACCGGTCCAAACGGCATCAGTCCACGTGTCCTAAAAACCTTCACTGCTGCTCTTACTCACCATCCAAAACCATTATCTTTTCTACCCCCGTTAATCCACCACAAACCCATCTTCAAATTCCCTGCTTTCCTTCATCAAAGTCAGGCCAGGTCAGGTATGGGAGCATGTGCCGGAGCAGTGTGTCGCTGTGTCCATTTTCCGCCGGTACACCAGGGGTCTCTGTCTGACCATCCCCCACGCAGATGCCTGGCCCATCACCCTCTCAATGAGATGCTGATCAACCTGCAGAAACCACAAGGCATATGTTCAGCCCATTGGCCTCCTCCACTCACGAGGCTCCCTCGCTGAGAAAATAAAATCAGGTGAGCAGGATCAGCATCAGGAAAATGAGCCACATGTCTATACAGCTGCAGCTGTTGCTCACGGACCATGCAGGTAACAAATCTCATTTGAATCTCTCTCAGCAACTGCACGCTGGACAGAAAGTCTGACCAGCGATCGCCAAGGATTCTCCGAAGAGACCTGGTACCAAAGGAACTAAGTCTCTGTCTCAGATCCCTGGTCAAAGTCCAAGTCTCACATCCATAGAGCGAGACTGAAAGCACCAAGGACCTGAAGACTTGGACTTTCATCCTGCTGCACAGGTACCGGCAGTGCCACACCCCATGATCCAGTGAAGTCATGAATCCCCTGGCCCGACCCAGATGTCTGTTGACCTCTGACTCACAGCCAGCAGAGACATGAACATCACTGCCAAGGTAAGTCAGTCTCTCTGAGAGCTCAACTTCCTCGCTACAAACAGGTACTAACAAGACAGCAGCATCCAACATGTCATTGGAAGCCTGGATCTTAAGTTTGTGATCAAACTCGTTTGTGTTTCCCGGGAAGTTTGTGATCCCGGGAAGTAATACTTGAATTCTTCCTCCAAGCCTTCGAGGTGTTGTTTGATATCCTCGGCTATTGGATCAGGCAGACCATCCTCCATATCCTCCACACATTCGTTCAGAGCGAGGAATGAGGAAAAACTTCCACTCCCCTCTCTTTTCTTCCACAGTTCCAGTTTAGCCACGAAAGCTCTGATCTTATCCGACTGAAAAAGAATGTTGGTCCCTTTGCCCTGCAGTTTCCTGTTGAGCTCGTTCAATGCACTGAAAATATCGGACAAGTAGGACAGCCGCACACGGAAAAACTCACCCTTCAATGCCTCCAGAAGCACAACATTCTCTTGGGCCCGAAGGAAGGCTACCACCTCATCAAACAATTCCAGGACTCGCTGCAACATGTTTCTCTTTGAGAGCCACCTCACCTAAGTATGAAACAGCAACGATTCGTGGTCGGCTTCCTTGCCTTCACAGAGCCGACGGAACAGCCGAGTGTTCAAAGCGGAACCCTTGATAAAGTTGACAACTTTGATGACAGTCTCGAGATGCTGCTTGAAGTTCTTGGGGAGAGTTCTCGAAGCAAGCGCCTCTTTGTGGATCAGACAGTGTGTCGATTCCACTGACGGATTCTTTTGCTTGACGAGCGTGACGAACCCCGATCGAGAGCTGAGCATGGCTGGGGCACCATCTGTGCACACCCCAACCAGAGACTCCCAGCTGATGTTGCTGTCTTCGAAAAAGTCATTGATAAGGTCCATCACATCCTGAGCTTTGGTCGTGGTCTGGAGAGGTTTGCAGAAGAGGAATTCTTCTGCAATTCCTTTTTCGGTGGTATAACGAACAAAGACCAACAGCTGGGACAGATTCGCAACATCTGTCGATTCGTCGAGTTGAATCGAAAAAAACTGTGACCCTCGAACCTTCTGAACAACTTGGTTCTTGATGCTCTCAGCCATATCATTGATCCGTGACCGAATGGTGTTGTTTGAAAGGGAAATCTGGGTCATCCTGTTGTGGGCAGCCTCACCAAGGACCAACTTTACGCACTGCAGCATACAGGGCTTCACCAATGTTTCACCAATTGTGTGTGGTTTCTTCTCCCTCGCAATCTTGTACGAGACTTCATATGACGCTTTCACAATAGCGTCCGTTTGCTGACGAAACGTTCCAGTTGAGTCCAGTCTCATCTTCTTCAGATAATTTTGTTTCAGCTTGAAGTATTCACGATCCTTGTTCTGTAGTTCGGGATGGCATCCTTGAAGGTGTTGCTTCATCTGGAATGGCTTCATGCTATCATTCCCCAAGGTCTTTGTGCAGATGACACATTGTGGCAGATGTTCCCCGTTATTCACAACGAACGTAAAACCGAAGTCTAGATATGCTTCTGAATATATCCGTTTTTTCGACATGATCACTTGCGGACCTGGAAAGAACAAGAGAGATCATATTAAGACGTGTAATAGAAAAGAACAAACTAAAAAAGAAGAAAGAAAATAAAACATAAGAATGAAAGCGGGTAAAGTTCAGGAAACGGGTACTCCTGAGAAGAGAAGAACAGAAGGCTATTACTGGAAATCATTTTCTAATTATTTTCTGATAATTTCCAGAATTTTAATTCCAGACAAGAATTTCCCCCTGAAACACCCAAATTTCCCCCCTGGGGGAAATTTCCCCCCGGTTGGGAACCCGTGGGTTAACCCAAGGAGACCGCCGTCTGGTTTGATGACACCTCAGCACTACCCCGACACCCACTACCACAAACCAACCCAGTAAGGTCACCCTGTGTTTTTCCTCATATTTTCAAAGAGTGGGACTCCCAAAGGCTTTGCCCCAATACCGTCATCTGGTGAGCTGCTCTGTGAAGGTCAGCTGTACAGGAGGTGCTCCCACATAGTGGGTTTTCATTTTTCTTTGCGTTTTTAGTGTGTTTTGCGGAGTGAAGGGTTTTACGGTGGCCGGACTGTAAATCCTGCCACCAACTTCCTCATAAGAAGTAACCCAATTGCAGGAGGATGTCCGCAGACACAGTTGGGCACTCGATATGGATGGCCGTTGGCTCACAAGGAGCTCCTCCGCCCTTTGACAGGTTTTGTTTTTAATCCTGTTGGATGTCCATATCCAAACACCCCCCTCACCTGCAAACCTGGTGGGGGAGACGGTTTAGTCGCCGACAATCCGACCATGAAACTGGTTCGTGCAGGTTTACATGGTACCTGCAGCAAGCCATAGATCTAATCTGGCTTGACCTGACACCTCAAGTGTAAGGACCTGAAAGTCCCTGTCGTGTCCATCTTGTATACCCCGTGCTCCCCACCCCATCCCTCTCCCTTCCACAGATCTCCTAACATCTCTGTTCCTCACTGTTTTGTACTTCTCTCTCCTGCCCCTCTTTTCTCCTGCTCCCCTTGTTATACTTTCTGAATGTTCACTCTTATACGATCCTCGACATTGTATATGATAATAAAAAGAACAACTTTCAAGGCACTTCACGTGACCGCAAACTACATAACTCAATGTATTCGTGGCATCGGAGATCTTGATGCAATGAAAACCAAGCAAATTTTCATAACTCGAGTGCTTTAAACTCTGTGGCTGTTTTGACGCAACAGCGAGACAAGTCCGTGTGTCGATTGACCTTGCTATTTGTCCTAATTTTTGCTGTCTGTTGTTGTCAACATCGGAGGCTCTATTGCCATAGGTAATAACATATGCTGTAAAGGTTAACAATAGTTACATAATGCACGAACACCCCACCTTTTCATTGCATGACGCCACTGATATGGCTCACACTGTCAGGGATTCCTGTCTCATGTTCAATTCCAAAGGAATTCCAAAAATTGATGTCAAGAAAAAAATTGATCAGTCATGTGGTTTGGCAGTAGTATGGTTTAAAAAAAAAACAAAAAAAACGCATACCTCCACCACGTAATGCTTGATCCAGCTGAACATATCGGGCCCAATACGTTTTTGAAATATCCTGCTATATATCGTTTTGGCCCTATCTCTCAACGGTGAAGAATCACTCTATAAATTAAATAATTCTCGTATCCAGATCCGGATTCGGATCTTCACCCAAATTGAAGCAATTCGTTGTGGTCACACACCCAAGCTGTCCACAAAGTTTCATCAGAATCGGTCCACAACTTTTTGAGATATCGTGCTACATATCGTTTTTGGCGCTATCTCTCAATGGTGAAGAATCACTTAAAAATTGATCAGATCTGAATCCGATAATTTTTCCAGTGAGATACGTTTTCAGGATCAGCCTCGTTCTGTGTGGGTATTCTTTGGTAATTGTTTTGTGCATTTGTTTGTGACAAATTTGGTGGCCCTCTTCTACTCCGAGGTATTTGGATGATGCTTCGTTTTCTAGTTCCTGTATTGTTGTATCTTGCTCGGTTTTTATGTTTCCATTTTTGTTGGTTTACCTTGTACGAAAGTGCACTTGGCACACTTATCTCTCCCAAATATCAAATTCCTAGGCCAAACATTTGAATGCCGCCAGAGTACTACTTCACTAATTTGAGTTGTTCTGCCAATTTTTTGTAATTCAGTGCTATCTCTTGGCTATCACCCTGGAATATCCCACGTCATATCTTCACTCCTGGTATTTCGATTTTACCTTCTGTAATACCAATGTGGCATTCCAAAGCTCCGTTGCTTTCTCAATCAGTTCGATTATTTGAGTTTGATCTTGTTCACTTGCTTGCATTTTATCATCCATGAATGTGCGGCACGATCAAAAGCTTTTTTTGTAGTCTAACCGGGCTGTGATCTGAGTCTACATGACAACTATCGCCAAATCTACATGAGAACGAGTGAATGCTAAAATTTATCATGGGATTATGTTGAAGTAAATACACTTGATGGCGACATAGAATTCTTCCATATCTTCAATGGAGTTCTCCAAAGTGACACATTCACAACATTTTTATTTGTCATTGTCCTCAATTGTGTCACGAGGGCAGCTGAATCTGAATCTCTGGTCTTCATGCTAACAGAAGGAAAAAAGCAGATCTTTTGGTTGACATAACCGATCTTGATTTTTCAGACGATCGTGCTGTAATCTCAGAGACACTAAGAGATGTTTAGACACGACTCAACCGTGTTGAAACAGTGGCAAAGGCAGTCGGATTGCTCGTTAATGTATCAAAGACTGAGTACATTTTATTCAATAAATACGGAGAGCTAAAGCGATTAGTGGAGAAGCTTTAAAAAAGGGTATCTGACTTTCAATATCTTGGGTGCTGGATCAACAAATGTAACAAATATTTTGAAGTAAGCAAAGCAAAGGCCTGGACAGCACTTGATAAGATGAATACTAGATGGAAATAAAATCTTGACAGAAACCCTGTGATGAAATTCTTCCGTACAACAGAAGAGAGTATGCTTCTATTGTGTACCGAGAGTTGGACACTAACAAGGACACTTGAGAGGCGACTTGATGGCTGCTATACAGGTTGTTGAGCGCAGCACTGAATAAAAACTGGAGAGAACTTCACACAAAATGAAGAGCTATTTGGCAGATTGCCCGAAGACTAAGATCAAGTACTTAAAAAAACACAAGACGAACGAAGACAAAGATTTGCCAGCCATTGTTGGAGAAGCAAGCAGGAAATGGCATCGCAACTTCTGCTATGCGAACCAAACCAAAGCAAGGCAAGATGTCTCGTGGCCGCTCTTTTCTCAACGATGTGGATCAGTTCGAGAGGAATACAAGTCTGACTGGGGACCAGCTACCAATTATTATGGAAGATTGTGAGGATTGGAAAAAACTCTTCATAAATACCTGAGTTCGCGTGAATCGATGATTATCCAGGCTGCGGACAATTTGGTTATTCTCATTTTACAGTTTTTGAGTAAGGCCTTGTTTCGCAGTAAGTGGTCTATTGTTCCATAGCATCCATTCTGTTCTGCCTCGAAGCCTCGTTGTTTTGTTAGGTGGTGGTACATCGTTTCTGTGATGACTCCTTTGGAAGTTTTATGTTGTTGGTGGATGATATTTGTTTGGTAGTTTGGTTTCTTCAGATTTTGGGTTGAGCAACAAGGTGTTATGTTTTGTGAGCCATTCATCCATTACCTTTTCCTCTTGGATAAGTTCGTTGAATGCTCGAGCGTAGTGATTACAGAGAGCATCTAGTGGCTTTAGTCAGAAGTTTGGATTTCCATCATGATCCTGGGCTTTTAAAATTTGGAATTTTTTTCAAGTTGTTTTTAATTTTTTTTTTTTCTTCATCAATGATCACTGGGGCGTCATTTTCCCTTTAATGTTGTTTTTTTCTTTTCCAAATTTCGGATCCATTCCACATCCTTATTGTTTTCTTTTGGATCTTCTTAAATTATTTTCCAGAAATCTTTAACTATATCTTTTTTATGGGGACTCGACAAATTTCGATTTTATTTCCCAAGTTTGCGATAGAATCTTTTCGGGTTATGTTCAAACATCTGGATTTGTTTTCTTCCATTGTTGACTTTGTCAGAGTTTATTTTTTGATCCTCGTGGTGGATCTCTAAGTCTTACTCACGTTGTTGTTCTTGTGGACTTTTTTGTTTCACAGCCTTCAGTTTTCATCGAAACTTCCTGAAACTTGGCATGTATATGTAAATATTCCCTGTGCAGACAGTAACCATCTCCGATTTTGAAAATTCCTCCACGAAAAAAAGTTATGACGTCAAAATATCTCCGCCAATGGAAACCACTGAAAAAATTATCTCCGAAACTAGGCAAGCTTTTTGAATTCTGTTTGCGGAATCGAACAGGGCATTAGCAGAGATGAATTACCGCACATATGATACATCACTATGACGTCATATCAATTTTTATGATGTCATTCCTATTTTTTGATATTTTTTTGTTTCACAACCGAGTTTTCATCGGATCTTCGTGAAACTTGCCATGTATATGCAGAAAGTCCACGCGCAGGCAGTAACCATCTCCGATTTTGGAAATTCTTCCCAGAAAAAAAGTTGACGTCATGATATCGCCGCTAATGGAAATCGCCGAAACCATTATCTCTGAAACTAGGCAAGCTGTTTGAATTTTGTTTGCGAGAAGCAAGCCGGGCATAAGCACAGATAATTTATCGCAAACCTGATACATCAGAATGACGTCATATTCGTTTTTATGACGTCATCATTAAGAGGACGAGGATCTTAGCTCATTCGAGCTTGTTAAATCTTCCTTGCTATCATTTCTATTTTGAGTTTGTTCTCAGGAACCATTACCTTGAGATATTTATCATCGATTTTATGTTGTTTTTTTTTGAGAGTCTCTTCTTTCGCTTTGGGCTTTGGTTTCTTTCATGAATTGTATTTTATAAGTTGACAGGATAACCTAGTAGAGGTATGCACACTGCCCTCTAAGCTGTTTTGCCTAGGCTTGAATCTCCTCCCAGCTAAAAACTGCCATTAGGCAGGGTGATTCATCAATGTGTGTGCCCACCCCTCAGATGGACTTTAAACGGGCGTCCCATGTGCAGACATTAGTTGGTGGACACTAAAGATCCCATAGTGCTCTTTGCGAAGAGTAGGTATCCCTCTCACCATGGCCAAATTTGAAATTCCTGCCCGAACCTTAGTCGAACATTGGGCCTGGCCAATCTTTTTGTGAAAGACTTGGACCAAAACTTCCCCTGCCCAACCCCACAAGAACGTGGGAATAATTGTGGCCATTAAAGAGGAGGAAGAAAAATAATTGTTGTATTTCATCTCATGAAGTGTGTGTGCATGCGCATGCGTGCATTAGTGCTACTTTTGGAGATGGAATTCGGTAAAGGCCATATGGGTGCTAAAATTGCTTTTTTTCTGTGCCATCTGTTTCAGTATTGAACACGTTTATCATTTCCATGGTTGTTGTTTCTGTTGTTTTTGTTTGGAGACCTTTAAAGTCAATAGTTATATTTAAGTGCAAAATAGCAATCATGAGGGTCGTTTAGAAAGCTCTTGGAATGAGATACTCTCGATGTCGAAGAAACACCTTTCCTCTGTTGTCATGTCTAATTTGGAAGGAAAACCTTTTCTTACTACTAATTATACATACCTGTATAGGGAAAGGTAATTAGTTGGGCTCTTCTCTGTCGTTCCTTGGACCTTTTGAACACCCCTCCCATGTAGCTCGTGCTTCAGATTTACTGGTTTTTGTGCTTACCTGCTCGCTGAGGCTTTGTCTTGGACCCGTCACCTGATAACAAATTAAATGCATCATGATGCTACCGAGGGTTGTTCAAATTCGAACTACATTTCTGTATTTACGAGAAGGGGTACCCGGCGAAAAATTAACTTTCACACTTTATAAATCGTGTGAATAAATGAGTTTTTGTTGTTTTTAATGTAAATTGAAACCAGCCCATCTATGTTCACTTTACTCAACTATATCATACTGTTTGCAGATTGGGCTTGATTAGTAGTATCCCCTATAGAACAATTGCGGACAGACGCAGGCAGGCATGGGCGGACGGATGCAGGTATGCCAAACCTGAGCTCCTTTTACATTATAAATTTATTAACGTACAGGTATAACCCAAAAGATAGGATTATGCACGTAAGTTAATGAATTTTGAGGGAATTTGTATGTATAGTGTTCTTTACCAGTGTTGAAGCTTGCTGATGGTGTGGGCGAAGCCATACTGGTACATGGGTTCAATTCCCATGGCTGCTCAGGGTGGAAGTTCCCACAATATGAATACGGAAGTGAATACGGTGTGGTTACTTGTACAGGGCTGGTTCTACCCATAATTACACGTTTCCTGCTTCAAGGTACCTCCTGAGAATCAAGACGGCAGCAAATGAGATGTGGAGAAAGGATGGAACAACACGTAATTGTGAAATTTCCGGTCAACAAAAACATCTAGTCTTTGGAAATTCACTGATTGGTTGCTCAATTATGGTGATTATTCCCTTTAAAGGAGATGCAGATGAAAGAGCATCTTGAAAGAAAGGAGTTTTTGATATATAAGGTGATTAAGAATGATGTCTTGTGCTATTCCAAACACATCCCAAAGAAGGTGAATATCGTTTTTATAATATATATACAAACTTTGTTACAAGGGTAAACTAAAGTCAACTTTGAATACCCTCATACAACTCGTTCATGCCTTGTGTAAAGTACACTGGACGCACTTGTGATATTTTGTCCTTCCATGCCAGGTTGGGCCAAGTTTGCACGGCTAACGAGGGCTCTGACGAGCAGCCGGAGTGTTCTGCAGCAGCTTTCGGCGAATGCCCATCGTAGCGATGCTACCCAGAAGCCTCTGCGGTTGCCCGAGGTGAGAGGGATCCCTCCACCTCCATTACTGAGGGTAGACTGGATAGGACCATCTCTGATTAAATCTGCTTGTTGGCTAGCACACTGGTTTCCTGATCAAGTTCAATTCCAAATTAGGCATCCCGAACGTTTAACTGGGCGCTCCCGTCTGCTGGCGTTAGCGGACGTTAAAGATCTCACGGTGTCCTTCGTGAAGAGGTTATCCCCGGCATCCTGAACAAATTGACAATTTCCTACTTTAACCTACAGGGGGGACCACATGAGAGGCTCGTCTACGCTCTCCAGCGATGATGCCAACAGGCAGCCGCCACGTGCAGCATACGAAATAATAGAAATGTATCACGAACAATTTACAAACTTTGAAAATTTGGACATCTTTTGGACATCAAACAGCTTTGATGGAAGAAATGATACCAAGAAAATATTTTGTAGAATGCTTTGAGTTTTTGAAGTCCAAGCTGCGCAACTTTAATTCTAGCTCTTGCTTAAACGTGTTGGAGGTTATGTGATATTTTCGCCACTAAGTCAAAGTGGAGGTTCCCATCATTGAACGGCTGGTTTGCTCTACCATTTGTACGCTTCTGGTAAGGTCTGCCTCGTGAGGCAGTCCTCCTGTGTTCTATATCGCGGTGTGGAGCAAAGTCCCTCCCCCCCCCCCCCCGCCATGGACAAATCAAAAATAATAGTCACCAATAGGCTTTCTCTTCTTCCCTCAGGCTTCACACGTCAACTTTGACATCTTGCCGCAGTACAAGCAGGAAACGCCAAAGACCCCTCCTCACATAATCCTGCATTACTGTGCATTCAAGACCACGTGGGACTGGCTCATTCTTATTCTCACTTTCTACACAGCCATTATGGTTCCGTACAACGTCTCCTTCAGGAGTAAGCAAAAGCAGAACAATATGGCATGGCTTGTGGTTGACAGCGTGGTCGACGTAATATTCCTGGTGGACATTGTCCTCAACTTCCATACCACCTTTGTGGGTCCTGCTGGTGAAGTCATCTCAGACCCTGGCCTTATACGAGCAAACTACCTGAAAACCTGGTTCGTCATCGACCTGCTGTCCTGCCTGCCATACGACATCATCAATGCGTTTGAAAATGTTGACGAGGTGAGTAATTTTAACGTGTTGATCAGCCTCTTGTGCAACATTGTCTTGTTCAGTGCAATCCATGAAAAGTATCCATCAAACAATTGATCTTGTGTTAATGATGGGTTTCTTCCATGTCTTTAATTTACAAGATGTCCACATTGAAATGAAACAACTTTTGAAGTCTTATAGGTTGTTATTGAATAATGAAAACAGAGGAATATTCACACGGCTCAGAGTCAGTATGCTCCAGTTTCATTTGGTGTCTGGGTACATATCGTTCAGATACATTAGGGTACGTTAGGGTGAACACTCAACATGTCCACCATTCGTAGCACGGACAAAGTCACAATGGTACTCATTTTCCTGCCGCACATTTTCTCACATCTCGGGGGTTACCGAGGTCACTGCCTCTGTGATGCGCTCTTTCAGCTGAACAACGTCATGCACCATTGTGTGGTACACTTTGCACTTCACATAACCCCACAGAAAAAAAAAATTAAGCAGGGTGAGGTCAGGTGATCTCGGTGGCCAGGAAATGGGTCTGTCTCTACCCAGTCAGCGGCGTACAACCCAGACATCAAGGAAGGAGCGGACATCACGGGACTAGTGGGGAGAGGGGCCCCATCCTGCTGGAATAAGAAGTTTAGTTGGCAGTCCTCTACCTGTGAGGCCACAAACAGCTGAAGCATGTCTAAGTACACATGGCTTGTCACAGATTTTTTACACAAAGAAAAATGGGCCAAAAATCCTGTTACGCGTAAGACTGTGGAGCACATGCCGAGCATGATTTCTCCTTTTGATATGATCATCCACTCTTAGCTGCTGAACAAGTTGAAGCTTACACGGATAGAGCTGCAGCCGTGTGTGTACGATTTTATGCACAGTTGAACGTACAATTTACAGTTCGTTACTGGTGCGACGGACGGACTCCCTTGCGCTTCCATGGAAGGCGGCACGAATACGTTCAACATCCTCCTCCGATGTTCTGAGCTTTCCTCCACCATGCTGTTTTAGAACACGGCCAGTCTCCTCAATTTTTTTCTTCATCTAGGGACTTTGTGAAGCAGCATTTAATACAGTTTGTGATTATTAGAATGGTTCATTGTGTATTCAGGAAAGTGCGAATGTGTTGAACAAGTTTACTGAATTTTTCAAAGATGTGAGTCGTTGGGTATTGATAAAAAATGAAGGCACTAACAACGAGCACAGCTGTCCTGCAAAGCAAGGCGTGGATCCAATGTTTCGAGTACCGAGTGATCTTCATCTGGGACTGCAGGCAGCACGCACCAGGAGAGCACTCTCAAAGGGGAAGGGTCGTGGTATGTATCACATGACTGCAACCATTTTGGGTCTCATTGTGGTCACGTGATGCTGCACATGCTCTCCTCTTGGAATATCTCGGTGCCTGGCATATGTTGTCTGCACAGTCCAGAATGAAGGATGCTCGGTGGTCGAATCCTTCTCACATTGCAGCTGATCGAGTTGGTGGTGCTTTCATTTTTGAAATTAGATATTCCCAAATACAACTTTATGCATACTTGCTGAGTCGATCATGATATTCAAGTGTATTGTGTTTATGATCTCAATTCTCTGGAATATTTTGGTGAAGTTTGACGTTGTAAACTAAGGTAAGAACAAGTGCCAAACAGCAGGCTAATTGAGTGGACAGAGTAATTTGAGTCTGGATGGAATGAAATGATGAGAAGAGAAAGGCAGGGGTCAGTTTTGGGGCCTAATTCTGCTTGTATGAGTAATTTATATTCATGATAGAGATGAAAGAATCAGGGTGAGTAAATCTAACTTTGCATATGACATTAAACTGTGGGAGGCAAGGTAAAACGTTCAGAAAGAATTAAGCGATGCAGTATAATTATATATTTTCGGGTGGGAGATGGGATATCATGGCAGCTCATAAGCATGATGTAATGGGATGGGTATAAACAATGGTATCTAGATTTTTATTTACGTCGGGAGATCTACTACAAAGAGCAATGCAGTTCCGACAGTGGGGCCTCACATGACAACCGAGTGAAATGGAATTGTAGGAAGCACCAGATGGGATATTGATGTTGCTGATGCAGGGTTTGCATCGTTTGGATGTGCAGTTCAGCTGAATGGTGACATATTCATGCATTCAATCGTATTCACGTTATTAGAGAAGGACATAACTACTCTGCACATGCCCCAACTGCTAGCCTTTGTTTGAAGGTGTTTAATAGATGGGCAACTCAAAAAGAATACATCATTGTATTGTTGTGGATTTTCACCCGCCCGGCGTGCGGGCGACCGCCTTTAGCTAAATCGCGGCCGTGCGCGCCCACCAGACGAGCAATCTATTCGCAGCTTTTCAGATCAACGCCGAAACCCAGCTACGGGTGTTGTTAACCACACCAGAAATCAGCCAATTCTTCTGTCCGTGCGCTACAGGGTCGATCGCCGAATTGTCGATGTACCTAATTATTCGCGCAGACAGAAATGCCGGGGATTTACACCTCGACGGATCCTGCACGAAAACGAGCCGCTTTAAGCAGCTCGTTCCGTTTGCGATTGCCAAGCGGTTTTATATCGCCAAGCCCCGTCAGACCAGATGTACGTTTTATCGGCTATTAATCAGCCAGCTAATTATTCCGAACGCAATTATGGCAGTCAATGGCAGGAAAGGACGCAACGAGCAGGTAAACATTCATACAATGGGGATATTTATTTGAACACAAGCAATGCAATGAATGGGGGGATGGGGAAAGAGACACGAGCAAAAATCTACAGCCGATATCTATTTATTATGTACATGCACTAAGTCAGTTCTACTTGGTAGACAAGGTGCCACAGACTTTCATCCAAAACCCCAGAAAAGCAAGAACAGGGCTCGTGAGCCTTTATGGTTGCTCGGCGCCGGGATTACCGAAGGAGCTCCGCGAGGCCGTGCAGGTTACCTTCGTCACCCTTGAGGCGACTCGGTGGTCTTTTTGGTGGCGACCCTCTATATGTTCCTGTGGTCAAAGCGGCAGCTGTGGTAACGGCGGCTTGGTTGGTCCAGGCTTCGCGCGCGGCCTGGTCGATCGGGCCTGGCTGACGACGCTTCAGAGGAGCGAATGGGCCTTTTTCTTTTCGAGTTGATGCTCTTTAAGAGCCCGCTCACTCCTCAGTGTCGCTCGACCAACTCGGGGCTCGATCGCCCAGACTGTTGTGTCGCTGGCTGGCGACTTCTCTCTGGCTGGCGACCTCTCTCCGGCTGGCGACTTCTCTCCGGCTCCAACTTGACTGCCTCCACCGACCAACTCCGACCAAAGAGAGAGAGCGAGGCGTCAAAACGCGCCTTTTTATAGCCCCGATCGCCCTGGGACATGACCCTCCCCCTTTGAGAGTGCTCTCCTGGTGTGTGCTGCCTGCAGTCCCAGGGTCGCCCTGGGCTCCATCACCCAAAATCAGCCCCCTCCTTTCTTTCACCTTTGAACTTTCACCCCCAGCTGGCTCCGCCCCTTTCGTCGTTTTGATCCGTTTTGCAACTCATACACGGCCGTGTTTGAAATCACCCTGCCGCTACGAGGATGCCCTCGTGTTCGCCTGTGGAGATGTTGGTTGTTGGGGATATTGTTGTTGGTGAAAACATGGCGGCGTGGTTGTTGAGATGCTGTTGTGGTGGTGGAGGAGGCTTGGTTGTAGTGGTGTCGTTGAAGAGATTTTTTTTTTTTTTGTATACCTTGGTCGAGGCTCGTATGAGAGCTAACACACAACTCACAGCAAGGGGGCATGAGACAAGAGGGGCGGGAGTGGGAGGGACAAAACAGTGGGGAACAGACACATTAGGTGAACTGTGGAAGGGAGAGGGATGGGGATGGGACGGGGAACATGGCGAAGAGAAGATGGACATTACAGGGACTTTCAGGAAGGAAAGTAGGGGAATTGAAGGAAGTGGGCTTGGGTGGATTATCGGGGGTAGAAAAGATCGAGGATTTGGATGGGGGAAGATAAGAGATGCTGTTTGTTTGACATAAAAGACAGAAAAGAATAACGGCTAACTCAAATGTTCACAGCCCGGTACACTAACAATTCCCTTTATACATCGGTAGGGAATTCTAACCTGGAACACACACTTACCGAAATAACTGACCTCTGGGGAACCTGAATGGTGTTCTGTGAATTTCCACAACCATAACACTATGTTGGTTCCCTGGCCAAACACCAAATTCCTGCTTGAACATGGCTCAGAGAAGTCAGTGACAGCAGGTGTATTTGCCCAAGCAAACCCCAACATGGTGCTCAAACAATTTTCAAGGTCCTGGGACAGATGAGATAACTGTATTTGAGGGTACTCGTCATCGAGAAATGAGAATGATTTCAGGGATTTTAGGGATTACTTCTGAGTAAAGACGAGGAAATTTGGGAGAAGTGAAGGTCACGTCGTAGATGTTCACGAAGCGTTTAACATATTGAAAAAAAATTGACGCAGCAGATTCCATTTTTGACGTGGTGATGAGCAACGGGAATTGGTGGTACCGCTTGAAGATAAAGCAACAACGAAATTGATCCAAGAGGAGATCAGGGTGGTTTTACTTAGAGAGTAGCTGATATCTGGAATCCTTTGCCATGAATAGTCGTGGGAGTAAGGACATTTGCCTGTACTCCTCTTCTTCTTCCTCTTTCGGCTTGCTCCCGTTAGGGGTCGCCACAGCGGATCAACCGTCTCCATTTCGCTCTATCCTTCACATCTTCCATTGACACTCCAACCACCCGCATGTCCGCCCTCACCGCATCCATGAACCTCTTCTTTGGCCTTCCTCTTCTCCTCCTGCCTGGCGGCTCCATCTTCAACATCCTTCTCCCGATATACTCCGTTTCCCTCCTGTGCACATGTCCAAACCATCTCAATCTCGCCTCTCTCACTTTGTCTCCAAACCGTCCTACCTGCGCTGTCCCTCTAATATACTCATTTCTTATCCTATCCATCCTCGTCACTCCCAACGAGAATCGCAGCATCTTTAACTCTGCCACCTCCAGCTCCGCTTCCTGTCTTTTTGTTAGCGCCACCGCCTCCAAACCATACAACATAGCTGGTCTCACTACCGTCTTGTATACTTTCCCCTTCACTCTTGCAGCTACCCTTCTGTCACAAATCACTCCTGCAACTCTTCTCCACCCACTCCATCCTGCCTGCACTCTCTTTTTCACTTCTCTCCCACACTCTCCATTACTTTGGACAGTTGATCCCAAGTATTTAAACCAATCCATCTTCCCCACCTCAACTCCTTGCAACCGCACCATAGCACCACCCTCCCTCTCATTTACGCACATGTACTCCGTCTTACTCCGACTGACTATCATTCCCCTTCTCTCCAGTGCGTACCTCCACCTCTCAAGGCTCGATTCAGCCTGCTCCCTACTCTCCCTACAGATCATGATGTCATCCGCGAACATCATAGTCCATGGAGACTCCAGTCTGATCTCGTCTGTCAACCTGTCCATCACCATTGCAAAC
>NC_140969.1:3918377-3920877 GCF_056783735.1 Eptatretus burgeri
GAATCGATTTTGGTGAAGATCCAAATTCGGATCTGGATACGAGAATTATTTAATTTTTAAAGTTATTCTTCACCATTGAGAGAAAGGGCCAAAATTATATAGTGCTGTATAGCAGGATATTTCAAAAATGTATTGGGAACGATATGTTCTCGTGGTTCAGGCATTACGTGGCGGAGCCATGCGCTCCACCGAGTGCCCTTCTAGTTAAGTATGATTTCCCCTTTTTCATGACATTACTTATAAGATGCATCAATGTTATATGAATGCTTACACAGTAAGTCAGCACTATCAAATTCCAATTGCTGAATTTTTTTTTGACATTTGTTTGGGCTTGTGGACTGCCATCTCCCCTTCTTCTGTTTCACCAAGAATAATTTAAATATTCTCTGTTTTTGGAAAGAGAAGGTAAAAGAAGTTTAAAACCTTTAACATATTTGAGTGAAATGAAGGGAAATATAAATTTCTCTGTTTTTGCAAATGTATTAAAGGGGAACCCAAACGCTCAGACCACCTCAACGCTAATCTATCCCTTGATACCTTTCAAAATAGATATGATTTGCTTTTTCTGATTGAAAAAGTCAGTAATCTTGCAATTAAAAGATGGAATTTTCTTCTTCTTCACGATGAACGATTGACTGCGACATCCTACCATGAAGGCGAGCCCCCTTCCGTATTGTTTACGGGTTACATTGCGGTCCGATTTAACTCAAACAGTGAATAATTTTCGAAATTCTACAAATATACCTCATCGATGCATCCTTGTTGGTTTTAGCAATGCAAAGCGAGATGGTTTCATGCAACAGCAATGGCTGAAAGATCCGAGGGTTGCCAGAAATTGGGCGAGGTTTGTCCGAAATACCCGAGTGTGGACGGGGCCAAGAAAATGTTCGTTTTTGTGCTTGGAACACATTACAGAGCACTGTTATGAAACAACCGAGATGGCTAGATCTTGTGGTTATCCACCGTTATTGGGAGAGGAGAGAGGAGTAAAAGGAATGAAGAGGAATAAACAGCCATAGCTCAAAACTGTAACACCATCTTTACCCAGCTATCAGCACATGTACACAGGCAATTTGAGTGGTGAATCAAACACCTGTTGCCATTTCCTGGCAGTTAGCACAAGAGCACTGGAAATTAATTATCGATTATCAACACAAATTACTACAAATCAAATAAACCACCATCCAATAAAAGTGGAGAGAAAGTATGTATGTATCATCATCTACTCCTCTGAGAGGATTGGACCTCAGATGCTAAAACTTTCAGGGTCTGCTCCCTCCACCCATCAACCATCACCCTACATCACTACCCACACAATACCCACCACCATCCCACACCCACCCACCCTCCACCTCCCGACACCCTCCTCTCCCCTCCACTGGGTAGGGACATCGACACCTCACGGACTTGACGGTGGGACACGGTATGGACACAAATGTCGTCCGGGAAAAGTATGAAACGGGACGATCCTGTAACATACAAGAAATCTGGTCACCTGCGATGGTGGGACAAAGCATTTGTCACCCATTTTGTCCGCAATGTCCAAATGTGCTGGGCAGTGCCCGTGATGTCAGGCGATAACGGGTATTGCTGCTCGAGTAATATATAAACCGATTTTTCAATTAATACAAAGTCCCTCCCTTATAAACCGCCAATTGGAGGAAAAAATCAAACTCGACCAAGCTGAAGTGATCATGTGACCAGTGTTTTTATCGACACGAACACTTCAGGTTTCTTCCTCTGAGTTGCTTGCACAAGTATAGAAACAATTCGGCTCCAAAATTCCCCTCAAAGCACTGCCCTCACTGATTTTGTCTCCAGTAGTTTCTTCAAAATCCCACTGATTGCTTTCAACATTCTGAGAACCTTCGGAGTGACTAATGACAGTGGAATCGGTATCGGAATCCGAACTCGACCTACACCGTTTCTCCATGTAAACCTGCGTTTGGATCAAGGTGAGTTCAGAGTGTGATGTCACTGGTGAAATCTAAAATCGACACTCTTAGGCTTTTTGACACTTTCTAATTGGCAAACAAATTTCAATTTTTTTTCCCTTCAAATTAGACTGTGATTAATGATTCTCAATGGTTTTCAGAAAAAAAAAACGTATATTATACCACTAGCTGAAGTACCTGGGAATACCCGGGAAATTTGCCCTATTTTCCTCACGCTAGTTAGACTGAGGCATTAGTTGTATGGAGGAAATTGGGAAGGCTTCTTTTATTCCTCAGATTTATGGAAGGAAGGCTTTATGCTGCCGTAATCCTCAGAGAGGTCATAGTTGAAGGCGGCCTTGAGCCACTCAATGTTTCTAGCAGCAGTGGCAACTGTCGATGTCCTGCCCAAACCCGGACCTAGAAAGCTGGAACGTGAGTTTTGTGCTTCTCTTGCCCATCGGTGTGACGCTTTATTTGCAGTTAGGCGACGCTCTCTCTCTCTCTCTCTCTCTCTCTCTCTCTCTCTCTCTCTCTCTCTCTCTCTCTCTCTCTCTCTCTCTCTC
>NC_140969.1:3923377-3945877 GCF_056783735.1 Eptatretus burgeri
ACTAACAACTGTCCAAAATAAATACCTGTTCACTAGACGACCCGTGAACCCGTTGGGTTCCCGTTGTGACAGCGGTTGATGAAAAAAATCATTTCAAGAAAAAAAAAAAGATAGCTCCAACGAACTATACCGCTGAGGTTGTTTGCATTGATCAAATTCTCCCGAAGAGTACATGACTGAATCGGGAATTGATTATTAAATAATTTTTTCGTTGCCCGATTTTAACGAAACTTTATGCTGCACACCGCAGGCGAATGGTGGGTAAGGTGGCCATAACAATTTTGCGCTATCATGTACCATTTTGGCTGTATTTTGGGAACATACATACATACATATATATGTATATATATATATATATATATTTTTATATATATATATATATATATATATATATATATATATCGATCTATATACATACAAGATGAGAGTTTTAGAAATGTATAGATGACGGTCTGACTTGCATGCGTTCATTCAGACTTAAGAACCGAACACGAGTTGCAATACATCAAGTACAGTGTGGGTCAGGGGTCGTTCGTTGGCTTCTCCTGCCATTTCAGTTCATACGGTGTACTGTGTCGGTGTTGTTATTGTACTCTCACATATATGTTTACATTATTTCTCCTGTAATCATGGCAGATAAACACAGAAGTGATGTGAAAGGTGGTGTCCATTCTGAGAAGCGTAAGACCATTACGATGTAAATCAAGCTGAACATTTTAAAGTGTTTGAATAGAGGAGAAACGGCATCAAAAATTGATGGTGACTTGGGCCTTAGTCATTCACTATCATCAAGGACAGGCAGCAAATCTTTGACCATGTGAAGGGTTCTACACCAATTCAATCTACCATTAAAACGAATAACAGGAGAATGGTGATCGCTGAGATAGAAAAGCTTCTTGTTGTTTGGTTGGAAGACCAAAATCAGCGTTGTATGCCGATTAGATTTATGATAATTCACGAAAAGGCCAAATGTAACTGGCATGGTGAAGGTTCTAGTGAAAGTGAAAGTTTTGTGGCTAGTCGGTCGTGGTTCAATCGTTTTAAAGGAAGAGCAAATTTGCATCATATTAAAATGAGTGGGGAGGCTGCTAAAGCTGATGTGAAGGTAGCAAGTGATTTCCTGAGTGCGTTCGTTGAAAGAATACGGGAGGGGGGATACAGTACTCAGCAGGTGTTTAACATCAACGAGACGGGGCTCTATTGCGAGAAGATACCAGACCATACGTGCATTGCCAAGGAGGCGAAGTCAATGCCTCGGTTCAAGGCTGCCAAGGGCAGGATAACCCTTTTGCTTTGGGCCAATGCTTCTGGGAATTGCCCACTGAAGCTCTTACTGGTGTACCGCTCCGACAACCCTCGTGCATTGAAAGGCATCACCAAGGCCTCACTGCCAATTATTTGGAAGTCGAGCAAAAAAGCATTAATCAATATTGTCATCTTTAAGCTCTGGTTCTACCTGCATTTCATGCCGCAGGATGAAGAGTACGACTGTGCAGCCAAAAACCTTCATTTCATGATCCTATTGATTCTCCATAATGCTCCTGGTCACCCTCCATTCCTTGATGACTTTCATCCAGACATTAAGGTTGTGTACCTGCCTCCGAACACAACGTCATTGCTGCAGTCAATGGACCAGAAAGTTATTGCATCATTCAAGGCCTATTATCTGCATAGGACCTATGCACAGGCAATCAAGGTAACAAAAGGTGAGGGTGCTGTTACTCTCAAGGAGTTTTGGAGGGGCTACAATATTTACCAGGCCATTAAAAATATTGATGCGACCTGGTATAAAGTGAAAATTTTTTTTTTTAATGGAGTGTGGAAGAAACTGTGCCTGCAGTTTGTGAACGATTTTCATGGTTTTGAGGACACTGTGCAAGAAGTGACCAATAAGCTTGTGCAAATCAGCAAGCAACTTAGTTTGGAGTTCGAGGAAGAAGATGTTCAAACCTTTCTGAAGTCTCATTCACAGGAGCTAATGAACGAGTATTTGATGGAATTTGAGGCACAGAAGGCTGCGGAGGAATCTGTATCCGAGGAGGTCATTGAGGTTCCCCAGGAAGTTTACAAAGAAAGGCATGGCATTTAGGTTGATTGAGCAGGTGATGTCTCCATTTAAGTCTGAGGACACAAACATCGAGAGATTTTGCAAAGTGTCCCAGAGTGTTAACAATGCCCTTACCTGTTACAAGGTCATTTTTGATGACACAAGGCAGCTGCTACCCAGTCTTCCCTGGATAAATATTTTTAAAGGTGCAAAGGGAGCAACAGCTATCGACTTCGGTTGCCAATGATCCTGCTCCAACTCCATCTCCATCTCAGCCTTCAGCCCATTCACCAGCCTCACCTTCCTCCTCTCAGGAGTACTGTTGTGGGCCGGGTATCAGTGGCGAGCACGACCGCTAGATGGAGCAGTAGAGTAGGCTCCACCGAACACCCAGAATCTACATCGTACCTTTCCGATAACTCCGAAGGTACGGGTCCCTTACAGGACCGTGAATCGTCAATAATTCAACCGTGTGGGACAGGGTTATTTGCTAAACTTCAAAATACCTAGAGGCCCACGTGGCGAGCTACCGAGGAATTCACACCCTCGACGGAGCTCGAACAGGACGAGCCGTTACTGTGCTCGACCCATGCGTAACCCAAGTGGATGGTTACCGAGGTACCGTCGGTCCAAATGCACAACTAAGGCAGTAACGGCCTTTTTAATCCCCCAACACGCACCTTGCTAAACCAATGAAGGAAAGGACAAGGACGAGCTGAAACATTCAACAAAATGGATATTTATTTACAATAGGGGGGGGGTGCGGGGGGGGAGGGAACACATAAAGAACAGAGTTAAACCGACTTAGCAGTGCAAGTATGTCCAAGGCACTTTAACAATTCCTACTTACAGACGGGGCCCAAGGACACACACGCACACACAAATACCCAAAAAGAAGCAGAAGGACCTCAACGGTCTTTATTCGGCTCTCCAGCAGAGGAGGATAGTTCGGCTGGGAGTCAGGACGGCTGGCTACCTGGCCGCGAGCGTGCGACTGGTCGTCCACCCCTTTCCGGAGCTCCGGTCACCAAAGAATGGACCAGGACAGCCGAATCCAGAGGAGGCGAGACAAGGTGACCTCCCGTGTTGAGTTGGCCAATCGCTTGTCATACTGCGCCGGACGAGACGCCTCGGATGTGCGGGGTGCAGCCATACGCAGACCAGACCGAAGATGCGCTCGAGCACACGGGACCAATCTCCTCTCTCTCAACCCGACAACCACGATGCCAGCAGACAAGGTCAGGCGATCCGGCACACCAAAAACCAACTCAACTCCGACTACTTCTGTCAGATCATGCCAAACTATTATTCACCCCTTCTCCAGAGGGGAGGAGCCGCCTGCCATGGACCCGCTCTCGCTCACTCGATGGTTTTGGCACGCAAAATGCGCTCGTCGCCCCCGTGATTGGCCAAAAGGGGCGCCAAGTCTGCTGATTGGACCGGGGGGCGTGGCGGCCACCACAGCGGACTGCCCCTCAAGCAGGGAGAGTAACATTGTCCTGCGTGGGCTGCGCTCATTGGCCGACCGACGGCAACCTCGCTCGCATCCCCCGGATTGGGCGAGAGAGACGCCAGGTCCTCCTGAACTCCGCCCACCACAAGCGTTATGGCGTCAGGATGGAGCGAAGGTGAAGGCGTGTTGTTGGTGATGAAAAATGTAAAAGAAAACCCTGACTATCAAAATAACTCTGCAGCACACGAACATTTAATTCCCATTAGACTAGGGACGGGTTCTATCTATAAACACACACTTACCGATGTAACTGTACTCTAAGGACCTGAATGCTGAGTGCAGTAAGCTTCCAGATTCGTAACAGTACATCACTTCTCCTCCCTCACAGTACTGTACATGAAAATTCTTTTTTTCTCTCTCTATTTTATGTTATTGTTGTATAACTTATTATTGTTACTTAAAGGTAGTTAAAGGTAAAAACCATCAGGGAAAATTATTTTATTTTGTACAAAGTGATTTGGTAGGATACACGTACACATATTATAGGGTTATCAGCAGCATTTTCTGACTTACATACCAATCGACTTATGAGCAGACCAGGAATGGAACTCCTTCATAAGTCAGTGTACCCCCTGTATGTGATCTCAAATATAGAAACAGAGCAATCAGAGATTGCAGACCCTCACTAGGACTTCTTTTGTGTAGTGTTTGTGTAGTTTTGTGTAGTATATTTTGTGTGGTGTTTGTGGACTTGTGTGTTACGTAATTAATAATAGACATAACTACAACTGCCACTTTATAACTACTGGCAGTGATGACCGGGTACCAAGACATCCCGCATTGATGCAACCCCGCTTTGATTGGACTGACCCTGACCCATGACATTTTTTAATTATTCAATTTAATTTATCATGGGATTCAAATAAATTCAATTCAATTTCAAAAGACCAAATAGGTACAGTCCTGCATTGGAGTACTCAGAAGGAACCCAAACAAGCAAAAATAAAAGATGATGTCATCAGGAGGAACCTGGATAGGATTCACATTTCACTTGCTACTCCTCTACACTCAAGCCCATCCAGGCACAGCCAAGTGAGCCTTGTTAAAAAAATATAAATAAAAAAGAACCCAGATTCAAAAAATTAAATAATTCTCACTGCCAGACCATGCGTCCAATCAGGTTGAAATTTAAACTCCATCTTTCACATCACTACTTGATCACAATTGTGAAGTTCCATATCGACTGATGAAGCGGTTCAAGAGAAAGAATTATTAAACAGATGTTCACTCAATCCAATCTGGCTGCCAGACCATGTGGCCTACCAATTATTTGTAAATTCCCTGGTATCCCCAAGGCTTGTGGAACATGTGTTTGAAGTTTCCCCTCGATCTGTTCAGCCATTCTGGAGAAGAAGATTTTTTTATAGGTTTTAGGGTAAATATAATATGGCTACCGAACCACGTGACTGATGTCATCAATTTTTTTATTGGGCCAATTTATCCCAAGATGACCCTTAATAAATTTCTGCCTTACATAATCTGCCTTACAGAAACTTTCCTCTCCCAAGACGTGTCTGACTCCCAAGTATCTCTCCCCGGTTACTCCCTCCTCCGGTATGACAGACCTGAGCCTCGTCCTGGTGGAGGCGTTGCTCTCTTCATCAAAGACTCTATTCCTCACTCTCCATGCACTGACCTCACTGCCCACACCCCCAGGAATACCTCTGGCTATGGCTTCCCCTCCACTCCCACCTCATGTTTACATGTGTACTGTAACGTCCACCTAACAGTGATGACTCCATCTACACCTCACTATCCGAAAACATGGACCAACTTCTATCTTCTCATCCAAACTCTCTCATCCTCATATGTGGCAACTTCAATTGTCGTCTTGCCAGTTGGCTAGGTGTGGGTACCTCTCTCATCTGTCATGGCACCTCAACAAAAGCATTCTGCGACTCATTGGGACTGACTCAATTGGTCAACTTCCCGACCCGGATCTCAATCAATGGTACTCCATCTCCTCTGGATCTGATTTTGCCAAATTTCCCTGACAATATCTGCTGCTCTTTTTCCGCTCCAATCGGTTCTTCTGACCACGTCCTTGTCAAAGTAGACATATCTCTGGCTATTATCAGAGAACCACCTCACCGCCGTCGAGTCTGGCATTTCACTCAAGCCGACTGGCAGGGTCTCCAAGCAGCCCTCAAACTTATAGACTGGTCTCCTATCAATACTTTCTCCAACATCAACTCATCCTGAGAATTCTTTCAAAGAAACTTGCTCTCCCTCATGCACAGATTTATCCCCTCTCGTCTTCAGTTGTCCTTCCCTTGCTCCCGCCCTTTCGTTCACTGAAGCTTGTGGTGAGGCAGTTGTCCTGAAACAACTTGCCTTTGCCTCATGGAAAGCAAACCCAACTGAGGGCAATCTCAGTTCCTTCCATAAAGCTCGCAACAAGTGTGTATCTACCCTCAGGAGAGCCAGAAAACAAAATCTTTCTCATCTCAAGTCTGAACTCTCAACCCTCTATCCCTCCTCAAAATCCTGGGAGCGTCCAATCAAATCTGTTTCTGGTGTATGTTCCCCCTCCATCCCCTCCCTTACCTCAAATGGACACACTGCTGATACCGCACGTGAACAAGCTGAATGCCTAAACTCGGTGTTTGCAGCTAAATCTTGTGTCCAAAACCCATCACTTTCTCTACCCACCTTACCCAGTCACAGCCAACTGTCACTGGACTCTGTGTCCTTTTCTCCTGACAAGGTGGAGAGCTTGCTGTCAAACCTCGACTCAGATTCTGCAACCGGTCCAGACGGCATCAGCCCACGTGTCCTCAAAGCCTGCTCTTCTGCGCTTGCTCACCCTCCCTCTGTTCTATTCACCCTCTCATTTGCTCAAGGTCATCTGCCATCTGCTTGGAAATCAGCAAACATCACTGCCCTGCATAAAAAGGTGCAAAAACAGATCCCTACAACTACAGACCAATCAGCCTTCTCTCAATCATCGGCAAGGTTATGGAATCCATCATCGCTTCATACATTAAATCCTTCCTCTTCTCCAATTGCTTGATTTCTGATCATCAATTTGGTTTCAGACCAGGTCACTCGACCCTGGATATGCTGCTTCTGCTCTCCCAACAATGGATGGAGATCCTCAATGCGAGACATGAAATCCAAGCCGTATCCCTGGACATATCACGTGCTTCTGACACAGTCTGGCACCCTGCCCTGCTCACCAAACTCTCTTCCCATGGTATCCAAAGCCATCTCCACTCATGGTTCGCAGACTTCCTCTCCTGTCGCAGTCAACGTGTGGCCCTAAATGGAGTTCTTTCATCCCCCCTTCCTGTCCAGGCTGGAGTTCCTCAAGGTAGCATTCTGGGCCCTGTTCTTTTTCTGTTTTTCATCAATGATCTCTCTGACTCTCTGGAAAATCCTCTTTATCTCTTTGCTGATGACTCCACCCTCTGTCGTACCATCTGTCATCCCTCAGACCGGCAAGCTACAGCTTCTTCGCTCACTGCAGATCTGGATAAAATCACAAACTGGTCCAACACGTGGAACATGTCTTTCAATCCAGACAAATCTCACACTCTCACGATGTCTCTTCGAAAGGACCGTTTATAAACCCCCCCCATCCACTTTCTCAACAATCCTCTGGAAGAAGTCCTTTCTTTCAAGCTTCTGGGTCTCACTATCTGCAATGACCTTTCCTGGGAAATCCACATTTCAAACCTCGCCTCCAAAGCCAGTCGCCGACTGGGAATCCTCCGTCGTGCAAAGTCCTTCCTCGGCCCACCTGAGCTCCTGACCACTTACAAAGCTTTTGTCCGCAGCCTAATGGAGTACTGCTCTCCCCTCTGGGCTGGTGCTCCTGCCTCTCACCTTTCTCGGCTTCACGCTGTAGAATCCAAGGCATTTCGGATTATTGGCATCTCCCTCAATGAGGCTGAGTCTTTGGGCCTCTCACTCAATCACCGCAGGTTGGTCGGTGGTCTTTCTGTCTTCTACTGTCTCCTCTCCAGCCTCGCCCCCCCTGCTCTCTCTGCGATTTGTCCCCATCACATTTCCGCAGGGCGCTCAAGGTCCGCCAACAACCCCCTTCTGGTAAAACTACCAAAATCACGAATCACTGCTCACCTTCACTCTTTCATTCCTCTTTTTCCCTGCCTTTGGAATAAACTCCCTCACTCTATTCATTCCCATTCTTCCCTCCAGGCCGTCAAAACAGCTGTTCACTTCCACCTCTTATCATCCCCCATTCAAATCCTTGATCTTTTCTACCCCAGATAATCCACCCAAGCCCACCTCCTTCAAATTCCCTGCTTTCCTTCCTGAAAGTCCCTGCAATGTCCATCTTCTATTCCCCATATTCTATTCCCTGTCCCATCCCTCTCACTTCCACAGATCTCCTAATGTCTCTGTTCCCCACTGTTTTGTCCTTCCCACTCCCTCCCCTCTTGTCTCATGCCCCCCCTTGATGTGCGTTATGTGTTAGCTGTCACACGAGCCTTGACAAGGTATACAAAAAAAAATATTCAAGTCAATCGGATAAAAATTGACAATTTTAGAAATTCGGCCAATGTTGACCTTTTGGCCTATGTTGATCTCAAAATAATTGGTGGTTAAATTCAGTGACCTGATATGAAAATCCTCTTCAAATTTCAAGCCAATCGGATGAAAATTGAGAATTTTAGAAATGTCACCTTCGTTGTTGACCTTGTGATGATGTTGACCTTTTGACCTCAAAAACAATATGCTTCTTCCTTATGACAAACTCTACCATGTGATGAAGTTTCGTGAAGATCAGTTGAAAATTGTGACCTGTAGGTGAAAGACAAACAGACAGACAGACAGATAAACAGACAGAGAGACAGACAGATAAACAGACAAACAGACAGACAGACAGAATAACAAAATCGACTGACCAATATACTTGAAAAATCTTCGATTTTGCCAGTAACAAACAGACCTAAATGGCAATGGGTAATAAAATTAACCTAAAATGCAAGGAACTTGTAGGTGAAGGTTATTTGGTCCATCATGCTTGCCACTATTGTGCATCAACACAATATTAATCCAATCTATCAGTTTATCGATTGAGTTTATCTGACGTAGATGCGCGAGGAGGAGTCGGAGGAGTCGGCAGGAGAACAGTGAGTAGAGAGGCACAGGGACGTCACCAGGATGTTTTATATACAAAAGCTTTACAATTTTTTTTGGGGGGGGGGTGTTTGGGGGTGAGAGGGTGTGTAAATGATTGCAGGGTGAGGAATGAATAAACATAGACAGCAGCTTCACTTATTGATGACGTCCTCTCACAGACATCACAATGACGAAACATGTACACAATCACCCGCACGTCGTACCAAAATCCATGTACCCCTTAACCATGACCAATGCTTCGAAGTACCTATCCAATTCCTTTTTCACCCTATCTACCATTTCTGATGAAAGACATGAACACAGGAATTTTTTTTTCATCACAGAAGGCTTCTTCCACATTACAATTATTTATTTATTTTTTTTACAAGGGGAACATTGCTGTCTCACAGACACTTCACCTGCTTTTTCACAGCCTTAGACCCCGTTGTAAGTCTTGGATCAAGTCTCAACATCAATTAATGGGAGGTTAATCCAAGATACATTTTCTGCGTTACGACGTGTTATTAAATATGAGGACATGTGAAAGATTTGATAAAATAAGTCCCAGTTATTCTCGGTTTTAACAATTTGAGATTGTTTTCCTCTCAAGCTGTTCATTCCCTGTTAAACTCTTGAAGATAGTCCTGTTCCAACGTTTTACAATTAATTTTGAGACATTAAGGAGAGCTAACCATTCCATAAGGTACTATAACTTATAAGAAGCTTTATAACACCATGAACTCGAGAATTAAAGGGAGTGCATGTCGTTTATAGACTTGGAGATGGAAGCAGTATCCAGTGCATGCGTCATGGCGCTGGTGTCACGGCTTGAAAACGACACCTTGGAGATTAGGGTTTTTTCACTAATGAGCAGCTGTCTTGCCCCTGAGATGTTCAGAATTGCTTTCTTTGCTTCCCTTATGGCTTCTCCGGATTGGCAAATATAAAATGGGATGCCCACTGGAATATTCAGGGTGTTCATGACAGGAAATGGTAGTTACATTAATTTCACCTCGAGGTGTGACAAGTATTGACTTGCTCGGAATTGTATTTTTGACCCCGGTGGTTAAAACAAGGTTGGCAAGGAGCTGCCAAGCAGGTCCATGACGTCCGGGAGTGTTTACAAAAGCAGGACCTGCTGAACTAGTTTTAAGTATCATTAGGGATCAAAAGACATCTGGGTTCAACTTTTTCTTTGCAAAATATTTCACCTGTTTGGTTCATTTGTTGTGTTATTTATGAGCGTGAAGGTGAGCTTGGCTTGAGTTAACCGACACGCAGGTATAAATAATACATAGCTTTGAAGATAATGAGTCGGTTTTACATAGAACTACCGTATTTTCCAGTGTATAAACTACGGCCGTGTATTAACTGGAACCCTGTTTCTCACCCTCAAAAACATCAATAAATAAATAAATAAATAACTTTTCCAGTGTAGTAACCACACCCACCGTGTTTTTCACCCTCAAAATAAATGAATATGTTGATCATTTTATTTTCTGATCTCAATCGACATACGTTTGTACATTAAATCTCCAAAATACGGGCCTCCAAAATCGACGGCAATTACACGGTGGCCACAGTATTTCCACGGTCACACAATGTAGCAGTCACATATGTTTTTATTTTTCGGAGAGCCGCACGGCGTATTTAGAAATTGTGGAGACCAAAAACGTGGGGTTGCCGTACGGTCTTTGATTTGATGTCGCACGGTGACCTAAGGGCGTCCCTGCGGCGGCCATATAATTTTCAAGGCAGACGCAAGGTAGCCTCAAGGTGCCCGCAAGGCGACTGCAGGGGGGCCCTAAGGCGAACGTATGGCCAGACGGACGGTAACGAGTGGGTATATAGAACAGTTCTTTTTTTACTGAAATAAAAATATAACAGTTCGGAATATACCAGTACGTGGTGCCCCAGAATCCGAATTGAATTCGTTCCAGGAGGCTGTTCGGATTGCAAAAAGTTCGATTCCCAAACTATTTTCCCAATAAGAAATGGAGTGAATTAATCTGTTCCTGGACCCCAAGAAAACCCACTTTCAAGACACTTTCAACTGAAATTCCCCATGTTTAAGGTAAAATAAGATGAGTAAATGACCTTCGGTGGTGGTGTATTGTATGTAAACTGGTACAATCACCACATCCAAAGGTCCACACAGGCTCGACCTCCGGCCTGGGTCCCGATCGCTCGCGCACTCTGCGAGTGCTGCCCCCAGGGCAGCTCATCAAGCATGATGCCCCCAGAACCACAATCACTTTCATCAAACGCATCGGGCTGACGTAATCATGGATATTCGAAATTACAACCGGTTTTTCTGTGAAATTAAATCCTTGCCTGACAGTCCGTCACACCAAGTGATTGGATTGCTTTTTTGTTATTAATTAAAACACAAGATGAGTAAAAAAAAAAACCAGCACAATTCAAGGTGAAAACACGAGGTAAAGTAGCGATCGACACACGAGAGATGCTTTCACGAGGACTTCCACCGATGAACTGAATGAACAAAGCGCGAAGATGCGGCTCGAACAGGTGGGGGAGACACGTGAACAAACATGAACGCTACATTGTGTTCGGTTTTTTTTTTATGTATTCGGTTTTAAGGGCAAAATTAATTTTTCATTGATAAGAGACTAACGCAAATCGCAAGAATAACGCAAGTCCACCGTACGCCCTACATACGGTCGACGTGGAACACTACTATGTCACAACTAAGGCATGTCGAATTGCTCCGGCCAACGTAGAAATGAAAAAAGTTATAACTCCGCGTTATAATTCCACGGCGACCCCTACGGCCTGTAAAAGATAGCCAAACGGCATAGGGCCACCCTGAGGCCACCGCAGAACCTGCGTCCGCCGCATGTTTCTGTCAATTCAGAGGGCGTACGGCCGCTGTATCCTTGCCGTAGAGCAAATGTGACTTAGGCCTAAGCAACAAGGATGTGAAGACCAATGAAAATTTGGTCCATCAGTCCAATAGGCCCACGAGTACAAATAAGTGTGTGTGTGTGTGTGTGTGTGTGTGTGTGTGTGTGTGTGTGTGTGTGTGTGTGTGTGTGTGTGTGTGTGTGTGTGTGTGTGTGTTCTGGTGTTCTGGTGCCCAGCTGATGATCCTCGGCCACCTTGCACTAAATGGGTTCTTAAGGCACACACTGGGTCACCTCACTAGGTCACCTCGCTGGGTCTGAAGCCTGCTCAACCTTGCCTTGACTTGGATGGAACAGGCCACAACGATATCACGATAAAGTTTTTTTCTTTCACTTTCCTCACTCATATTATCGAATGCCTTCATCATCATCCTGTAACGGTTGTGGGGGTAAATGGAGGAATTGAATAGGAAAGTTAGGGTTGAATCTAGTTTTTTGGTTCATGGACGTGTAGGAGACATCTGATGGAATTAAGTAGGGAAACTGTGAGCTTAAGTGTTATGTGTCACCACATTGGGGGGGGGGGTGCCGTTTTAATTAGATGGGGATTAAGAATAAATTCCCCCAGTATGTGATTGCCCCCCTGAAACCTATTCCTACGTTTTTGAATTTACAAGCGAGCCAAACGTGCTGAGCAGGCAGAAACCCCACCACCAAGGGTAACGGCGGGTGAAGGAAGTCACACTCCTGAGGCTGATGATTGATGGGCGTGACATCAGAAGACAGCCAAACGTGCAGAGTGGGCAGAGGCCCCGCCTTTCCGGGTTTTGGGTGAGCAAGCCACGCCCCCGAAGAGGAAATGAGGGTTCGGTGTGACGTCAGTCAGAGGTGTTAGATTGGGAGAGCGCACACACGAGGTCAGTGTGAAGAGGAACAGTTGAGTGCGGAGTGAGAGACGTACGCGGTGGAGAGAGAACGTGGTTAGGAGATGGCCTGTAAGAACAGGGATTTACGGCTGGCTTTCCTTCGACACACAAAGAGGATGGCACGATTCTTGTATTCATGTTGAAGCGATTTGGCTCGCGTGGTGAAATCAAGACGCCAGCCTTTTTCTCTTGGTTGGGTCGTGAGGAACGGACCCTGAGCCTCGACTATGTCAAATAGCGGGTCGGTGAGGACTATCGACGCACAAAGCAACTGCATGGGGTCTCTGAGCCTTGATGTTGAATACCTCTCACAAAGTTCCTGACGAATGTTCCCGCTGTGAGAGAGCGACTTGGCGCCATTTTGTATGCATCTACACGTGCAAATAGAAGCGCCTCAATTTCAAGTTCCACAAATATCGTCTCAGGGCGAAGCTATGTGCCAGAATAAAGGATGGATTTTCTTTTATTTAGTTTCCCCTTGTCTGCATTTAAGTCTGTGTGTAGAGGCGCCTTGATATAGACTTTAGGATTATTTTATCTCACATATTGTATTGTTATATTGTGATTATTGTGCTTTGTAAATATTTGTCTATTTTAATTAAGTGTGTTCAGTTTAAGTGGCTGTGTCGGTGTATCTGTCGTGGGGTTCGAATATAAACTCCCCTTGTGCCGTCCTGGTGCAGCGCTTAACTATTTTGCCGCCTGCACGCATTAATCTCTGAGAGTCACGTCTGTAGGCCTCCAAGGGAGAAATTCGAGCATGTACAGTCAGCAGTTGCTCCAAGGTAGAGGTACACACAAGGGTATATTTGGGTGTGTCTGTGTGTGTGTGTGTGTGTGCGTGTTTGTGTTTGTGTTTGTGTTTGTGTGTGTGTTTGTGTGTGTGTGTGTGTGTGTGTGTGTGTGTGTGTGTGTGTGTGTGTGTGTGTGTGTGTGTATGCCTCTATGCTTGGTTACGGCGGCCGTGGTGGCGAAGTTTTATCCCGTATCTTTGAGGTTTCAACTTTTAATCTCAGCAGCGTACAAGCAATCACGTTTTCCTTTTGTACTTGTGACGGTTTCTTAAGCAATTAGGTATTTCATATGACTTTGTGCAGTGCTTTACAAAGGTTGTATGGTTTCTCTTTGTGACTTTCAAAGCAAAATACATTTGATAACGCCCGATTTGCGAGCCGTTCGCTGTATCAATGTGTTTTCTCAATTACAGACCAAATTTTTTCCACGTGTCACGTGTGTGTGTGTGTGTGTGTGTGTGTGTGTGTGTTTTGTTCATGAAGTATAACATATTTTCTGCTAACTCCCCTACCCACATGGACCCCCACCCCTCTCTCTTTCCCTCTATCCCATCCTCGCTCCACCCACTCCTAATACATGCAGCATCCTCCCACACCTCTGTCTCTTTCTGTCTCCGAACATATCTGGATGGTGATTATGCCTGCATCGTGGATATCTCTGCACTTATCCAGATGGTGGTTATCTCTGCACATTTCTGAACTGTGGTTATCTCCGCATGTATCCAAATGAGGCTATCTCTGCATGCATATGGGCAGTGATTACACTGAACAACAAATTTCAAATTTTTTTTTTTACTGGAGATGTGTAAAGTGATTAAGACTAATTTGGGTACGCTGATTTCAAAAATCATAACCGTTTTGCTGTATCACGTCAGGATTTTCAGGAACAGAAATATTCCCATTGCCTAGAAGTCAGGATTTCAATGAAATTTACATATGTCTTTAACATGTCTATTTCGTACAATTGTTGTTAACTTGTGTTATATTTCTTTCTTTCAGATAAAGATGAGTAGGCGTTCCTGTACCAATCATCCTAACAACTTCTGTTATGTCTGTGGTCGGTATACCAAAAAAGATCAACAGCGAAGTATATCTACAGCAGTGAAAATGAAGGCCGCCTACTTTCACTACTTCGGGTGTAAGGTGGGGGACCAAGAACAGAGCTGGGCACCACACATCTGCTGCACAAGCTGTCACACAACCTTGACTCAGTGGTTGGTGGGCAAGCGCGCGAGCATGCCATTTGCGGTGCCCATGATATGGCGTGAGCCGCAGAATCATCATGATGATTGTTATTTCTGCTGCACAAGCATCGCCGGCTTCAACAAGAAGAATAAAGGTCACATCAAGTACGCTGACTGCGTCTCTGCTCGTAAACCCTTGCCTCATGATGACGAGAACCCCGTTCCAACACCTCCAGCTGATCAGAACATAGCTGTAAGCAGTGGTGAAGAGGATGGTGATGATGAACCTTTTGAACCCGACACTCAAGAATCACACCTTCTGAACCAGGGAGACTTAAATGATCTTGTAAGAGATCTCTCGCTGTCAAAGGCGAAGGCAGAGCTGCTTGGATCAAGGCTGCAGCAGTGGAATCTACTTGAACCTAACACCAAGATATCCTTGTTCAGAGCACGTCACAGAGACATGGCTGAGTTCTTTGAGATGGAAGACACGATGACATTCTGCAGTGACATTAACGGTCTGTTGAAAGAACTTGGGTGTGATCACGATCCTGCAGACTGGCGCCTCTTCATCGACTCGAGGAAGAACAGCTTGAAGGCTGTTTTGCTCCACATTGGCAACGAGAAACCATCAGTCCCACTGGCTCACGCGTTCGGCATGACAGAGACCTATGAGACTATGCGGCAGCTGCTTGATTCCATCAAGTACAATGACTTCAACTGGCACATCTGCGGAGACTTGAAAGTGGTGGCGCTGTTGTTAGGGCTGCAGTCAGGCTACACGAAATACATGTGCTTCCTTTGTCTCTGGGATAGCAGAGACGACAAGAATCACTGGACGAAGAAAGATTTGGAAGAGCGAAAAGAGCATGTACCTGGTCGACACAACGTGAAGCATGTCGCCATTGTCGACCCAGCCAAGGTTTTCCTTCCACCACTCCACATAAAGCTCGGCTTGATGAAAAGTTTTGTACGGGCAATGGATCTGAATGGGCATGGGTTTTTATACCTCAAGGAAAAGTTTGGCAACACCTTGTCGGAGGCCAAGATCAAGGCTGGTGTCTTTGTTGGACCGCAAATCCGACAGATTATGAAGGACGAAACTTTTCCGACAACTCTCAACCCCAAAGAGCTGGCAGCGTGGAGGAGCTTCAAAGCTGTGACGGACAACTTCTTGGGGAACGAGTGCGCGGACAACTATGAAGAAATAGTGCAGCAGCTGCTGGAGTCCTTCAGGAAACTTGGCTCCAGGATGTCCCTGAAAATCCATTTCCTACACCAGCACCTGAACTTCTTCCCTGACAACTTGGGAGCAGTCTCGGACGAGCACGGCGAGCGATTCCACCAAGAGATTTCACTCATGGAGACGCGTTACCAAGGGCGGCACAACCCGAACATGATGGGCGATTTCTGCTTGTTCCTGCATCGTGAAACTGACACAGAGCAGCACAAACGCAAAGCCAAATGCCTAAAGCATTTTTAATTACATTCTAGTGGAGTTTTTCTGTAATTTCTATAATTTTGAAGCATTCATGATGAAATAAATGAATAAATGAATTTTTGTAAATTTCATTGAAATCCTGACTTCTAGGCAATGGGAATATTTCTGTTCCTGAAAATCCTGACGTGATACAGCATAACGGTTATGATTTTTGAAATCAGCGTACCCAAATTAGTCTAAATCACTTTACACATCTCCAGTAAAAATTTTTTGTTGTTCAGTGATCTCCATATGAGTTTGGACGGTGGTTATTTCTGGACAGTGGTTATCTCCGGACGTGTCCAGGTGGTGGTTATGTCCAGGCAGATCCTCCTCTCATGCTGCCTTTCCTTGCCCTCCCCTCACTCTTCTTTCCTCTCCCTTCATGCCGCCTTCCCTTCCCCCACCCCTCCTCACTCCTCCACCCCTCCTCGCTCTCCCCTGCTTCCTTCCTCCCCACCCCTCCTCGGTCTCCCTACCTCTTCGCTCCTCCACCCCTCTCTCTCCCCTCTCTCCCCCCTCCTTAGTATGCCCATCACCAGATGGTGATTATCTCTGGACATGTCCGGATGATGGTTATGTCCAGACATGTCCAGACAGTGGTTATGTCTGGACATGTTCGGACAGTGGTTATGCCCAGATGAACCTTCCCCTCACACCGCCTTACCTTGCCCTCCCCTCACACTGCCTTCCCTTGACATATCTTGATGGTGGTTATCTCCGGACATGTCCGGACAGTGGTTATGTCCAGACGGACCCTTTCCTCACACTGCCTAACCTTGCATTTCCCTCATGCTGCCTTCCCTTGCCCACCCCTTCCCTCATGCTGCCTTCCCTTTCTGCATTCCTCCTCGCTCCCCCGTTCTTCCTCGCTTTCCCACCCCGCCTCGATGTCCTTCCCTCCTTCCTCCCCTTGTGTACTGGCAAATACCACCCATTACTTTGCTGACAGGAATGCTAAGAGAGGCGGTGGGGGAAGAGAAAGGGGGAGGGAGGGAGAAAGAGGGGGGGGAGAGTGAGAGAGGAGTGGGATGAGAGAGAGAGACAGACAGACACAGTCACATACAGACACAGACACAGACACAGACACAGACACAGATTCCCTCAACTATCCTGTTCGCTTAACTATCCTGGCTGACTAGCTGCCATTTCCCACTGCATGTCCCACTGGTTAGCCAAACTGTCATCATGTCCGGCCTCCATTTTAGCCGTCATCTTGGCCCCAATGTGGTCCTGCCGAGCTTGGCCAGTCTTTATATCCCCCGCCAGCTTGTCCTGGCCAGTTTTCATATTAGCCCCCAATCTCGGCTCCCATGTTTCGAAGCATGGTCATCAAAAGTCCCATGTCCATGGTTCATTACGATGAGGGCCTGCTGCTGCTTTTGTGGGTTTTGGGCTCTTGGGGGTGGCGGGACGTGTGGGGACTGGCTACTGTTTGGGAGAGGCAACTCCATTGCACCCTCTCGTGGGCCTTACACTTCCATCTCAGCTGGCATGACCATGGTGTCTCTCCAGTGCCTCCCCCCCCCTTCTGGTTCAAGCCAACATAATCTGGCTCTTTTTAAAATTAATTTAGAGTGGAACCTCGCTCTCAAATTTAAAACAAATTTCCCATTTGAGGGGATAGTTTCCTTCTCCTCAGAACCAAATCCCAAACTCCTGGCACCAGTGTTACAGCGGTTGTGTTTGCCAATCAGCCATTGATCTGGCCCGGTGTGTCTGGTTTCAGATTTGGTTTCACCATTTTGGTTTCAGACCAGATCACTCCACATTGGACATGCTGCTGCTACTCACCTAACAATGGATGAAGGCCCTCAATGTCAGACTTTAAATCAGGGCTGTCTCTCTGGACATATCTCATGCTTTTGTTGCAGTCGGGCATCCTGCCTTACTCTCCAAATTCTCAGCTTATGGCATCTAAGGTCAACTCCACACATGGCTTACTGACTTCATCTACTCTCATAGCCAACATGTATCACTCAACAGAATCCTTTCATGTCCTCTCCCTGTCAAGGCTGGAGTGCCCCAAAGCAGTGTTCTGTGCCCAATCCTATTTCTGATCTTCATAAATGATCTCTCTGAATCTCTGGAAAATCCTCTTTATCTTTTTGCTGATAACTCCACACTCTCCCGTGACATCCGTCATCCTTCAGACGGGAAGGCTGCGGTCTCTTCCCTCTCTTCAGACCTTGACAAAATCACAAGATGATCAAACACTCAGAATATGCCTTTCATTCCTGACAAATCTCACACTCTCATTATCTCTCTCTCTGAAAGGAACCGTCTGCGAACCACCTCCACCCACCCCCTACCCCCCCCACCACCCCCATTAACAATCCTTTTCAGGAAGTTCAGTCATTCAAACTCCTGAGTCTCACCATCAGGTATGATCCTTCTTGGGCAAACCACATATCTAAGTTGTCCTCCAGAGCCAGCCACAGACTCAGCATCCTCTGTCATACAAAGTCCTTTATTGGCACACCTGAACCAAACTCCTATCCACCAACAAGACCTTCATCCACAGCTTGATAGAGTACTGCTCTCCCCTCTGGGCTGTATCCCCTGCCTCACAACTTGCTCAGATTGATGCCGTGTAAACCAAGGCTTTCAAGATTATTGGAATCTCCTGTGATGAAACTGAGACTATGGGTGTATCACTACGCCATCACAGACAGGTCTGTGATGGTGTATCACTACGCCATCACAGACAGGTCTGTGATCTCTCTGTTTTCCACCACCTCTTTTCTGATTTTGCGCCCTCTGCTCTTTCCGTGATCCCCACAGCCAGGTTTCTGCAGGGTACATCCGGTCCATCATCAACACCCTGGTTAAAATACGTAAATCCAGGATCACTGCTCAACTCCACCCATTTGTTCCTCTTTTCTCTTGTCTGTGGAACCAACCTCCACATTCTCTTCAATCTCATTCTTCCCTGCAGGTCTTCAAGATAGCTGTTCACCACCATCTCAGATCTTCCCCAATCCAAAACCATGATATTTTCTACCCTTGTTAACCCACCCCAGTCTCTCCTCCTTCCACATTTCCAGTTTTTCCCTCTTGAGAGTTTCCTTCTGCATCCATCTTATCCACCCAAGCATCCTCTCCTACCCCCCATTCCTCCCCACACCCTTTGATTGTCCAAGTCTGCCTCGATCTGGGCTTCAACTCTGCTGTTGGTGTTTCCCCCTTCATTGAACTGCTCCTTTTGTCCTGTTGTGTCCTGATCAGTTCAGTGTACTAATTCTAGCTCTACGACTATGTATATAGAAAGAAAATAAAAAATTGTGTGTTTACAGTTGTAGATTTGTCAACACCCCTAGTCCTTATGCTCCACAAAGAACAAAACTCACACCTCTTAATTCCTTATTCCCAGTTCATTGTCGAACGTGAATTGCACTTAGCAATTAGCTTAAAATTATCTCTTTGAGGAAATCGACCTGCCTTCCATTGTTGATGTGGCATCTAATGAGATAATCGTCTCAAATCATTTTGACAAAATTCTGCCGCGTTGAAAAATCAAAATATGAATGATGGACAAATAATCTTGCACGTGATATAAATTGTGCTTACCCTGGTGTTTTGGTTTTGATTTCCTGTTAAAAAACACCATTGAAAATTAGGTTCATGCGTTTCACAGACAGTGTCATTGTTTCACTTGATCCTGGCACTGCATTGTCTTGCCAAGTAGACCATGCATTTAATTTTATACGACCTGCCATTGCGAGCCACCATTGCCTATATTCTTGACTTTGTACTGGACATGCAAAGGCAGTTTTGCTGGAAATAATCCCCTAACTCATGCATGCCAGAATATCAGGTAAGGCAATAAGTTAGTGCAGCGTTCGCACGCTTGATTTTGAGCTCTCTCTTCTGGCTTCAAATCGCAGCAATATCATCAGGAACAAGCTAAGTGATAGTGGCCCACTACTCAGTGCACTTTCTTGGCATCCCAGAGGTTGTGGGTTCATATTCTGCTGATAAAAGCACGAGTTTTTTTTTAGATCTGGTTTCAAAGCTTCTGGAAGTCAAGCTATTCTCAAGATAATTATCACGTTGCTATTGGATTATGACTATAAATCCAATTGGCTCATTAATAACTCACGATGGAGGTCTGTCTTGTCAGGTCTGCCACACCTTTGTCGCTGACTCCTATTGTCCTTCGAGCAATCGGGGATAAGAAGGCTTGCCAAATGTGCTGTGCTTAGTCCAAGTTGAAGGCTGTGTTTGAAGCATCAAACCTCGAAGCCTTTGTTCTCATAAAGACAAATCCCCAGTTGGTTGTGCTTCTTTGGTTTTCACCATATTGCAATCTTCACAGCCTTTGAACCGGAATTTATGATTCCCGCAACTCATTTTCTCATTGCCCTTCGAGCAGCTGCCGTTCACTTGAATTGAAAGAGCTAGTAAGCAAAGGAAGGCGTTCAAGAAAGGAAAAAGAAAATTGAACAGAAAATGACAGCGAAAACAAAACTGCACTTGATTAATTGGATTTGAGCTGTGCTTGAATATGGCCCCTCAAATATTCCGCTGTGAATACATGATGCACGGAAAGAACTTAACTTCCTCTTTGAACATGGTGATTTGAATCACATCCGTCACTCAGAAAGACCAATATAAACTAACTATAGATTTATCTCTTTTGTCTTGAAGAGCCTTCTTCATAGGCATCGATATTCAGTGACGTTAGGAGAGCAGCAGATGCACTTTGTCATTCTCCGGAGACAAAGCATCAAGCGCTGGTTTTGTGGTATGCACCTAATTCACCTGGTATGTTGCTCTTCATCAAATGTCATTGCTTATTCCACCTTTTCAGAACCCCTTCAATTACTCCCAACTGGCCACTCGACTGTTGCCATTGTATTTCATCTGTGCCATTTAGCTTTAGCTGAGCAGTGCAAAGAATATGTTTTGCAGGATAAGTTGAAGGTGACTTTTTCCAAGAGAGAAAAGTCATGGCACTGGCAGATTATATGGTGAAGTGTTTCTCAAGACTGTACTCTTGCCAGAGCTTAATCACAAGAAAGAGATGATTTCTGATGCATTTCTGGAGAAACAATAAGGATATGGCACTTACCTGGAACGAAGGGCATGTGCTGATTGTTTGACGGGATTTATTTTTGTTATTTGTGCTCAAAGTACTGTAGTTATAAGTATAAATTCCAATAATCATAAACATCGCTGCACAGGTTTTTACCTGCGACATGTTGCAGGTCTAGAAGAGCTTCACATTGCTGTTGTTGTTGTCCTATTGTTGTTGTTACTGTTGTTGTTGTTGTTGTTGTTGATGTTCTTGTTGGGAGTCGATTTCTGAAATGCGCAACCATTGGTCGGACAGCTGCCAGAACACACCCACATTGGTCTCTTGACTCCACCCACCGTGGCACCCAAACAAAATGATATAGCCGCCATCTTGGTTTTCTGCTGGGCCTACCACATTCGGCCTGTAGGCCTCTGCTGATTGTACACTGTCTGGCTTTGTTTGAGTTGTGTGTCAATCACGATGAAGGATCCTGAAAAATCTAATCATATGTCAGCTAATTGTCAGGTTTAATCAAGCCCGTCAGAACGCACGGTAATCAAGCGTTATGTTACGTCCAGGTTTGTTGCATTATATTTCCATTGGCTTTGTTGGAGTTGAGTGTTAATCACGATGAGGGACCCTGAAAAATCGACTCGTATGTCGAGTAATAGTAAGGTTTAATCAAGCTTGTCAGAACGCACGGTAATTAAGCATTACATTTCGTAAATTACGAAAAAAAAAAAGTGTTGCATAGTTTTTGAATGGTGCCAGTATTGGGGGTTAAACAATCCGTGACCATGTGACGAATCATCTCGTTCTGATATAACCGTGGCATAGGTTGACATGGGATACTGGGTGTCAAGTTAATCTTTCAATTGCACTGTTCATCTTTTAAGAGTGCTTTAAATGCGCGTTTCCCAATCGGCCCATGACTGGATTTTGTCACAGGTCGTGACCACAGGGAGACCTTTCTTGTTTTGTTTTCATAAAACAATTGAGCAAAAAACGTTTGGGTTTGACCATTTGTCTTTTTTGATTAAATACCTCATTTTTTCTCAACAACGCATTTTCACCAACCTGATACAAACAGCGGCCAAAGTCGGACTGCATATCAACACCACCAAGGCGGAGGTACTGACTAACCCGTTAAACCTGTATATCCAAATCACCTATGTCCTATAACAATGAAGCTGGAGCTGTGAGTGCACTGCCGTTGTTTACTTGGGTGGCTCCATTCCCAATCCACATGATGACTTCCGGCAATGTCGCGTGCTCTCTGCCTTATGTGTCTGCGTTGCAGTGTCTAAATGCACTATTGGACTTTGCTCTCTGCCTTATGACCAGATTAGAAGCAAGATATTTCATGTCGCCATAGTTCAACAGTGTTGTTATACAACGCGGACACTTGGGCGTTGACCGAGACCTTTCTGCAGGAAATTGATGCTGCACACTCACACCTTCTTAAAGCACCTTCCAAGATATATTTGCCAACATGGATCACTAATGAGAAGCTTTACTAGCATGCCAAGCTCAAATCACTGACCCGAGTGTTATGAGCACAGAGGCTATGACTAGCTGGAAATA
>NC_140969.1:3953377-4013377 GCF_056783735.1 Eptatretus burgeri
TTATTTTATTTCCTGTATGTGTTGCCGTTAAATCATACTGTGTACCAAATATTGGTATCAATCAGTCATCATGCTTTTTTGGGGATATTTAGAAAAACAGACAAGACATGCCTTTGAGTCATCATTTATTTACTGAACATTAATGACACTGTGGTCCTGATAAAGTACCCCAGGTTGTTTCCTGAGCAAATATTGAAACTATGTCTGCAGTGTGACTTGTCTTATTTATTTATTGTGTGTGTGTGTGTGTGTGTGTGTTTGTGTGTGTGTGTGTGCGTGTGTTTTGTGTGGCCAGGGAATTACAGGCCTCTTTAGCGCTCTTAAGGTGGTTCGACTTCTTCGACTGGGCCGTGTTGCTCGGAAGCTCGATCACTACCTGGAATATGGTGCCACCGTTCTGGTCTTGTTGGTTTGTGTCTTTGGCCTGGCTGCACACTGGCTAGCCTGCATATGGTACTCCATCGGTGATTGTGAAGCGTTGGGTGAGGCGGGGGACAGCCGGCCACATGCCTGGCTGCATCAGCTGGGCAACAGCCTTGGCAAGCCGTATCACTACAATGCCAGTGGGGACGGTCGCTGGGAGGATGGACCCGGGAAGGGCTCCATCTACATCTCTGCCTTGTACTTCACCATGACGAGCCTGACTAGCGTCGGTTTTGGAAACATTGCTCCAAACACAGATGGCGAGAAGATATTCACCATTGCCATGATGATGATTGGCTGTGAGTACTTCCCCCAGGCTATATCGATTGTGTTCATTAATTGTTTAAAATTAATTTTACTAATGCATATTCAATTACTCATTCAGGCATAAAATGATTGTTACGTTTTTAAAAGTCTAATGATGTGCTGCAATTAACCTGTTGTATACTGTGCTGAAAGAATAATGATTGATTGCTCAGATTATTGCAATATCTTGTTTAATGTAATCTTCGTGGAAAGATTTTAACAAACAAAGATGAGTCATTTCTTTTTAACAGTCAACATTCATCTCATTGCAAAAAGTGCCTTTTGCTTATAATGACTCACCTTCATGATAATTAGAAACAAATGCTTGATAAAGGACCGAGGCACATCAACTCCACGCAATCTTAACTTGTATAAGTAATTGAGTTGTGAAGAGTAGAGATGGAAGATGAAAGAATGGTACAATTTCTCCGTCGGTAAAGAGTACCTGCAGTTTTGGAGTTTGGTTTTATATCTAGCACTTAAAAAAGATTTGTTGATCATACTCTCACAAACAGGGAAACTTGGGACCTGCAAAATGGAGACATTATTGTTTTGTTTCTTTGTCTTCTATTGCTTAATTGCCATTCGTGAAATGTCCCATTTTCACTGATTTGAAACGCTGAGTTGTCTCAACATGCTGACAGATTGCCTTTAATCAGGTGTCAAGATCTGTATTTGTGTGATGTTTTTTTTCTTCTGACAACTGATTTGAAAGAAAATATTGTGTGCAAATATTCAGTGTAATCCACCTGCATATTGGAAATGACAATGGATAGTATTCTATTGTACAAGTCAGAGAAAGACTCTGAGTGAGGTCATTTCGGGGGCAGTGGCAAGATCAAAGCGAAGGCAACAAACAGCAATCGGGATTGATCAAATATTTGATAATCGTGCAGAGAAGGAGATGAAAGCAGACCCAAAGTGCAAAGCCCGTCGACATCCACTTTGTACTCAAAGTAAACTTGATGAAAACACCAAGTAAAACTAGAACGGCACTCACAGACCGCATACCTCTGCCAGGCTAAACAGTTTACGTTTTGGATAACACTGATGGGCCGGACCTGCATCCGGACCTGAACCAAAATATAATGAGCTTGTTCTTGTCATCTACTCAACCCATCCGCCAAGTTTCATCCTAATCCGTCAAAATATCATGCTATGTATATAGTTTTTGGCTCCATCTCTCAATGATGAAGCATCACTTTAAAATTATAGAATCCGGATCTTCACCAAAATCTAATCAATTCATCCTTGTCACACACCCAACCTCTCCACCAAATTCCGTCCAAATCTATCGATAAGTTTTTGAGACATCCTGCTAAAAATCAGACAAACAAGCAACCAAGAACAATGTCATGCATAGCATGATACTTGCAAAATCCAAATAAACTGTAGTTGCCATGGAAACAGCAATTTTGTAATTTGGGAAATTTGATTTATCAAGTGTTCCACATGATTGAATGTTATGCAAAACAAATTTGGTTGACACATTTTCTAATTGTGGCCTCATTGGGTTTTACATGTTTTGGATGGCTTTAACCTGGACCTTTGACTATGTTTGTTCTAATTTTATACACATATGCATAAAAATCATCAGTGTGCATTTCAATTTGACACGTTGAAAAATTACTGAGGTATGGTAATAATAAATTCACAAAAGGCACATTTGATTAAAATGGGGTGAAATTGTTGTCATAGAAACCGTTGGTATATCAAAAAGGCGAAATTGATTGTCCTGATTTTTGGTGAACCAGGCATGTCTGTGACCAAATATGCAAATCCTGTTCAAATTTCAAGTTGATAAGATGAAAATTGAAGATTTTATGTGACCTTGAGCTTTGACCTTATGACCTTAAGCAATCGACTTCAGTGACCCAATATGCAAACTCTGTTCAAAATTTAAGTCAATCGGATGAAAATTGATGATTTTATGCGACCATGACCTTTGATCCTTTGACCTTTAGACCTCAAAAACAAAATGCTTCTTGGTTTTGATTGGTGAACCAATTCAGTGACACAATATGTAATTTCTGTTCAAACTAGCAGAGTACCCACCCTACGGCTGGCTGGAGATTGTATATTACTTGCTTAAAAAAGTATAGTCTGTGTATTGCAAGAGGCCTCTATCGATGTTTGTGTGGTGTGTGTCTGAAGGGGTCTAAAACGGGTCGACAGGTCGAAAGGTTCTAAGGTGTCTACGACCCTTTAGACCTGTAGACCATAAGAGGTCTAAAGGGTCTAAGTGGTCCAAAGGGTCGATGGGAGTCCGTGATGGTCTAAAGAAGTATTTTGGGGGAATAAAGATGTAAAGGGTATTTCCTAATAGTAGTTATTGTCTGAAAGGGTCTAAGGGTCAAGGGGTCTAAGTGGTCTAAAGGATGTAAATGTCTTTATGAGTTGCAGAGGTCTAAAGGGCCTTAAACGGTCTTAAGGGGGCTAAATGGTCTTCAGGGGTCTAAAGTGTCTAAATGGGTCTAAGCAATCTAAAGGAGCAAAGGATCTCAGGGGTCAATAGGGTCAGGGGTCAACTCTGTACACTGTTGAGGTTCATATGAGAGTGTTCAAAGGTCCAAAGGGTTTAAAAGAGTCTAAATTGTCGAAAATTTCAAAGGGGTCTAAATGGTATGTTCCAATAATAGTTACAGGTCCAATGGGGTCGATGGGGTCTAAAGGATTTTAGGGGTATCAGGGTTCTAAAGGGCCTAAAAGGTCTAAAATGGCCTAAAAGGTCTAAAATGGCCTAAAAGGTCTAGGGTCATTCTTAAGGTTATGTCTCAACAGTAGTTACAGGTCTAGATGGTCTAAGGGGTCTATAGGGTATAAAGTGTTGAAAGGGGCCAAAAGGGTACAAACTGGGTCTTAAGGTCTAAGGGTCAAGGGGTCTAAGTGTCTAAAGGGTGTGAAGGTCTTCAGGAGTGTAAGGGGTTCTAAAAAGTCTGAGAGGTTCTTAAAGGTTGAAAGTATCTCAATAGGTTCAATGGGTCTAAAGGGCCAAGGGTGTATAAAGGGTCTTAAAAGGTCCAAAGGGTCTAAAAGGTCTAAAATGGTTTAAAGGTGTCTAAAATGTCTAAGGGCTCGAAAGGTCTAATGCCTAAAGGATATGTTCCAATCGTCTGTAATTAATTGACATACTCACGGTCCAACTCACATTCAAACAGTGTGTAATGAATAGACATACTTACTACATAGGGTGGGTGTCTGGAGGGAGGGGAGTGGGAGGAGGCAGGGGTCTGAGGAGGGAGGGAAAAGGGTGGGGTGGGAGTCCAGAGGGAGGGAAGGGTGGGAGGGGAAGGGTGAGAGGGTAAGGGGTGTGGTGTGGGGTGGGAGGGGGTAGGGGAAGGGGAAGGGTTGGCAAGAGGGACCCGATGTTTCCCGGAATTGCTGGGTACCCTTGCTCACCTCACCACATGTCGCTAAAGTGGAACAAACACCGCCACGTCATTAAAAACACCTTACCGCAATGTTATTAAAAACACCTTGATGCCACATTATTTAAAACACCTCACTTAATTCTCAACTAATTGTTGACCTTTTGGTAATGTTGGCCTCAAATAAAATTGGCTGGTTTAATTCATTCACTTGAAATTCACTATATATCCTCTTCAAATTTCAAGTCAATCAGATGAAAATAGAGTTTAGAAATCTCACCTAAGTTGTTGACCTTTTGGTCGATGTTGACCTCAAAAATAATTGGCTGGATGAATTCAGTGACCTGAAATATAAATCCTGTTCAAATTTCAAGTCAATCGGATGAAAATTGAGGATTTTAGAAATTTGACAAGTTTGTTGACCTTTTGACCTCAAAAACAATAGGCTTCTTGCTTATGCCAAACTCGACCACGTGGTGAAGGTTCGTGAAGATTGGTTTAAAATTGTGACCTGTCGGTGATAAACAGACAGACAGACAGACAGACAGAATAACAAAATCAACTGACCAATACACTTGAAATATCTTACATTTTGCCAATAATATAAACAAATAGAGATGCATTTAAAGTCCATTGACCTCATTCCAAATAAATAAATAACAAATCCTCCAGCACGTGCCATTGCCATGGCGCCTTCGTTGGAATTGGAATTGGGAGGGAGGGTGCACTTCTGAGGTGAATGTATACAATGGAGGAGAGGAGATTGGGACCATACTCTGTGCAGAGCGTTGGTGCTGCTTAAACAGTCTCCTTGGCTAGTGGGCACACACTCCTGGACGGGTCACCACTCCGACACAGTATACCAGCAAGCTGGCACTCATTTTGCCGACCTCGGAAGGATGACAGGCCGAGTTAACCCCACCTGGTATCAATTCAACAGCCGAGTAGGATTTGAACTCAGGATCCTAAGATCCCAAGCCCACCACCCTAACCATTAAGCCAACACCAGGCATACAAATGGTACTGGATATAGAATTGGGATAGAGCAGTGTACAAAAAGATAAAGAATTGCTTTGCTATACATGTCCCCTACCAGTCCCAATGAATGTTCTGGAGATTAAAAATATAAAAAGATGTTTGCATTTAACGCACGCTCAAGCCGATACCGGAACCAAAATGAAGAAGAAGAGTGTCTATAATGCACAGTGTTTGGGTCCATTTGGCAAAATAAAAGGAAAAGCAATTTTCATTTACTGATATATTTTGTAGACTAGAAACCAAGAGACAACTTTGATAACAAACCGGAGATAAAAATCGGTTTGCTTTATGGTATGCTCGAGCTAATGTCGGGAACAACATGAAGAAGAAACTCGAACCCACTGTATTTCGTTTGCTTCTCGGCTTTGCCTATTTCATTTTAAATTAACCCCGTGTACATACATGAGACAAAAATATGCATCCGGCTTTTGTGTGTGTGTGTGTGTGTGTGTGTGTGTGTGTGTGTGTGTGTGTGTGTGTGTGTGTGTGTGTGTGTGTGTGTACTGTGTATGTATGTACTGTATGTATATATATATATATATATATATATATATATATATATATATATATATATATATATATATATATATATATATATATATCGATATAGATATAGCATATATTCATATATATTTATTCATATTTTATACATTTTGGTTATAGTGCCGGATTTATGGTTGTGGAGGCCCTGGAGCACACGGGTGGTGTTGGCCCTTTCTGCCACCAACGATGAAGTGAGGCAGAGGTTTTTTATAAAAAACCTTTTTCACTGATGACAGCCTAAACTCTTATATCTTATTCTGTGGCACCCCTCTGCATGTTTTCAGTCCTTTACACATTTCAAACTCCCAGATCAAAGCTTTGTTTTGTGTGGTGTCAATCATGGTGTGTGATATCGATCTCCCGAGCATTTGCGGCAATCCATTGGGCACTAGAGCACTGTCTACAGACAGAACCGAAACCGATTAACCTGAAATGACAAGCAAAATGTACAAGCTAATCATACAGGTTCAGTGTATAAACTTAACCCAATTCCACTGGTGGTAACAATAGTTGCGAGGCACATATTGCATTTGAATGTGTGTACAGTATGTATGAATGCATGCATGCTCTCGTTGGTTGTTATCTCCATTTGTGGGTTTCAGGAGGTGGGAGGAAGTTCTCCCAGAACTCAAAATCTACACATCCTATTTTTTGAGTCAAGGATCATGATTCATGAACCAAACTGTGAAACTCCGTTCTTCCAGCCTCATTTCAGGGGCTGTTTTCAGAATCTTCACTGAACCTCTAACAAACTCCACTTGTCGGTCGTTTGGAGTGATATTCCCCGGAATGATTTTTAAATACAAGGGTTTTCTTCATCATTCCTGTAGCTCTAACTATCACTGGTACAATTGCAGCTTTATTCAATTTCCACATCCTCTTGACCTCATTTTTCAGATCCTGATATTTGGAGATTTTCCTGATTTCTGTGCCATTTAATCCAAAGTCATTGGGAACCGAAACCTTGATCAACAATGCTGACTTTCCCTTTTTACTGTATTTTTATATTTTTACTTTTTATATTTGAGTTCTATGTCCGGATGCAATGCTTTGTTTGCAATGTTCACACTTGATGGGTTTGTCTTGTCACACCTGAACGTTTTATGTTCATTTTCGAGAATCGGATTTAGTTTGTGTTTCCATGATTGTTCTGGGACCGGGATGTTGAAATGTTTACAGATGTGCCAGTGGATTACTCTGCAGACACTGTCGTGTCTTTCTGTGTACAGCTGTTCCGACATGAGTTTTTTTTACATCCCGAAAGGCGGTGGCTGGTCGTGGTACTTTCTGTTTCTTCCCCACAAATCCTGCATTTGTTAAATTTACTCAATCCCACCATTTTCTTAAAAGCATTCGTTTAATGTCCTTCATCTTGGGCATTAATGATGACTCGTTCTCCATTCCAACTAATTTGACCTCTTCTTAGCCATTCCAAATAGCCTTCCTTTTCGATCCCTGTCCTGTTAAGCTCTTTTTTGAATCTTCCTGCTCTTCTATCATTCTCCCATTTGTCAAAGTACATCTGCTTATATTTCTTTTTGTAATTTTCCTATTTTTTTTCTTTGCATTCATTTGGGCTGTGTTTTGTTTCTGGTTCGTTTTCCTGAGTAGTATCCATCATTAACATCCGCCATCGAAGATGGACGGAGGTTACTGTTTTCACCCCGTCTGTTTTTTAGATTTCGTAAGTATATTGATGACTTCCGTCGTCTGTTTGTGTGTTTGTGTGTTTGTTTGTAGGCACGATAACTCGAGAACGGAAGAAGCTACCAATGTCAAATTACACCACGTGATTCAGGAGGGTGATGGGTACGGCAGATTAGATTTTGGTCAAAATCGGTCAAAGATCAAGGTCACAGTGAGGTCAAACATCCCAAAAAAAGTTATAACTCAAGAAGGGAAGAAGCTACCAATGTCAAATTACACCACGTGATTCAGGAGGGTGATGGCGAGCGCTGATTAGATTTTGTTCAAAATCGGTCAAAGGTCAAGGTCACAGTGAGGTCAAACATTCCATTTTTGATGGTTTGGCACAGAATCATCGTAGAAACTTCTGGTTTGCGTCGCTACCTTCTCGAGAGACAGCTTTTATTAGACAAGGTCAGAGGCCAAGTTGACGTTTTCGTAAGTACCAGTCTATAACTGCCTGTTTGTTACTTGATTTTGTCAGTATATTGATGACTTCCGTCCTCTGTTTGTGTGTTTGTTTGTATGTGTGTGTGTGTGTTTGTTTGTTTGTGTGTGTGTTTGTTTGTAGGCACGATAACTCGTGAACGGAAGAAGCTACCAATGTCAAATTACACCATGTGATTCAGGGGGCGATGGCTAGCGCTGATTAGATTTTGGTCAAAATCGGTCAAAGGTCAAGGTCACAGTGAGGTCAAACATAATTCCGTAAATTCATGTGGAGAAATGGAGTATTTTTGCTTCGGTCGACGTTACGAGTTCGTTTTAACTTCGATTTTAATTTTGTCTTCGGTTTTTGCGATCGCTTAGGATGCTTAACACTCGGTTGTCGAAATTCTGGTAAAAATCGGATGTTTTGGAGACGTTTTAAGATTGTATAAAAAATATTTCAGTCGCCGCGTCACGGCTCGTCACGTGGTGCAGCGCGCTCGAGCAGACGCGGCATTGAGTCACGTAAAGGTTTTGCGTGTGCGCGCTGACGGTGTTTTCTATAAAGATGCTGTTTAAAAGTCATTTTTTATCCCAATAAAGGTTATCGTCGCATGCCTGACACGCTAAGTCGTCGGATTATGTAAAGATTGTTGTTGGATGGCCGAATATTACGGTTTTGTGACTTTGATAAAATAATATTAAATAATTGCGTGGAGAAATGGAGATTTTTGCTTCGGTCGATGTTACGAGTTTGTTTTAACTCGGATCGCAATTCTGTTTTCACTTTTGGTAACGGTTAAGTATGCTTAACACTCGGTTCTGGAAATTATGGTAAAATTCTGATGTTTTATGAGATTTATGTCGGGTGTCGTGTCTGAGGCTTAACTGAAGATTATGCTAATGAGGGGGATTGTAACACAGCATTACGCGCTTGTTTTAAAGTCAATTTCAATCATGTTTTCACTTTTGGTAATGGCTAAGTATGCTTAATACTCGGTTGTCGAAATTCTGGTAAAAATCTGACATTTATGAGATTTATGTCGGGTGTCGTGTCTGAGGCTTAACTTAAGATTATGCTAATGAGGGGGATTGTAACACACGGCATTACGCACTTGTTTTAAAGTCAATTTCAATCCTGTTTTCACTTTTGGTAATGGCTAAGTATGCTTAATTTTCGGTTGTCGAAATTCGGAAAAAATCGGATGTTTTATGAGATTTATGTCGGGTGTCATACCTGAGGCTTAACTGAAGATTATGCTAATGAGGGGGATTGTAACACACGGCATTACGCGCTCGTTTTAAAGTCAATTTCAATCCTGTCTTCAATTTTGGTAACGGTTAAGTATGCTTAACACTCGGTTGTCGAAATTCTGGTAAAAATCGGATGTTTTATGAGAGGTTTGGTACAGAATCATCATAGAAACTTCTGGTTTGCGTCGCTACCTTCTCGAGAGACAGCTTTTATTACACAAGGTCAGAGGTCAAGTTGGCAATTTCGTAAGTACCAGTCTCTGACTGCTTGTCACTTACAAAATCTAAAGATTTCGTAAGTATATTGATGCCTTCCGTTTCTGTTTGTTACTTACGAAATCTAAAGATTTCGTAAGTATATTGATGACTTCCATTTCTGTTTGTTTGTTTGTTTGTTTGTAGGCACGATAACTCGAGAACGGAAGAAGCTACCAATGTCAAATTACACCACCTGATTCAGGAGGGTGATGGCAAGTGCTGATTAGATTTTGGTCGAAATATGTCAAAGGTCAAGGTCACAGTGAGGTCAAATATTCGATTTTTGATGGTTTGGTACAGATAACTCGAGAACGGAAGAAGCAACCAATGTCAAATTACACCACGTGATTCAGGATGGTGATGGCTAGTGCTGATTAGATTTTGGTCAAAATCGGTCAAAGGTCAAGGTCACAGTGAGGTCAAACATCCAAAAAATGATAACTCGAGAACGGAAGAAGTTACCAATGTCAAATTACACCACGTGATTCAGGAGGGTGGTGGCTAGCACTGATTAGATTTTGGTCAAAGGTCAAGGTCACAGTGAGGTCAAACATCCAAAACATTCGATTTTTGATGGTTTGGTACAGAATCATCGTAGAAACTTCTGGTTTGCCTCGCTACCCTCTCCAGAGACAGCTTTTATTAGACAAGGTCAGAGGTCAAGTCGACGATTTCGTAATTACCAGTCTATGACTGCTTGTTTGTTCGTTTGTTTGTGAACAGTATTACGGAAAAACTCTTGGACGGATTTCAACGAAACTTGGTGGGGGGATTAGGTATGGTCCAAGGATCATGCCATTAGATTTTGGACTTGGTCCAAAGTCCAATATGGCCGCTGCGGTGGCCATTTTGAAAAAATATTTGAATTTTTGTTTTTGCATTTCTACATGATTTAAGTGATTTCCAACCAAAAAAAGAATAAATTTGTTAGAGAAAGAAAAAAACAAAATTTTGCAACTTTTTTTCAAAAAAATTTCGTTTTTATTTGAAAAAATTTGAATTTTGTTTTTTGCATTTCTACATGTTTTCAGTGATTTACAACTCCCACCCCCCCTCCATTATTAACGGGGTAGAAAAGATGGAGGATTTGGGTGGATGATGATAAGAGGTGGTAATGAATTGCTGTTGGGAAGGCCTGGAGGGAAGAATGGAATTGAACAGAGTGAGGGAGTTTATTCCAAAGGCGGGAAAAGAGAGGAATGAAAGAGTGAAGGTGAACAGTGATTCGTGATTTTGGGAGTTTTACCAGAAGGCAGTTAGCGGACCTTGAGCGCCCTGTGGAAATATGATGGGGACAAATCGCAGACACAGCGGGGGGAGGGGGGGACACCGGTGAAGAGACGGTTGAAGACAGAAAGACCACCGACCTGCCTGCGGTGAGAGAGTGAAAGGCCCAAAGACTCAGCCTCATCGTGGGAGATACCAATGATCCCAAATGCCTTGTTTTCCACAGCATGAAGCCGAGAAAGATGGGAGGCAGGAGCAACAGCCCAGAGGGGAAAGTAGTACTTCATCAGGCTGTGGAGAAAAGCTTTGTATGTGGTCAAGAGGTCAAGTGGGCCGAGGAAGGATATTGCACGACGGAGGATTCACAGTCGGCGACTGGCTTTGGAGGCCAGGCTAGAAATGTGGCTTTCCCAGGAAAGATCATGGCACACAGTGAGACCCAGAAGCTTGAAAGAAAGGACTTCTTCCAGACGATTGTTGAGAAAGTGGATGGGGGGGGGGTTGCCAAACAGTCCTTTCAGAGAGATAGTGAGAGTGTGAGATTTGTCCGGATTGAAAGACATGTTCCACATGTTTGACCAGTTTGTCATTTTACCCAGATCCGCAGTGAGCGAAGAAGCTGATGCTTGCCGGTTTGAGGGATGACCAATGGTACGGCAGAGTGTGGAGTCATCAGCAAAGAGATAAAAAGGATTTTCCAGAGAGTCGGAGAGATCATTGATGAAAACCAGAAAAAGAACAGGGCCCAGAACGCTACCTTGAGGAACTCAAGCCTGGACAGGAAGAGGGGATGAGAGAACTCCATTTAGGGCCACACATTCACTGCAACAGGAGAGGAAGTCTTTCAGCCATGAGTGGAGATGGCCTTGGATACCATGGGAAGAGAGTTTTGTGAGCAGGGCAGGGTGGCAGACTGTGTCAAAAGCATGCGATACGTCTTGGGATATGGCTCTAATTTCCTGTCTGGCATTGAGGACCTCCATCCATTGTTGGGAGAGCAGAAGCAGCATATCCACGGTAGAGTGACCTGGTCTGAAGCCAAATTGATGATCAGAAATCAAGCCATTGGAGAAGAGGAAGGATTTCATGTTTGAAGCGAAGATGGATTCCATAACCTTGCTGATGATTGGGAGAAGGCTGATTGGTCTGTAGTTGCAGTGATCTGCTTTTGCACCTTTTTTGCAGGGCAGTAATGTTTGCTGATTTCCAAGCAGATGGCAGATGACCTTGAGCAAATGAGAGGGTGCATAGAACAGAGAGAGGGTGAGCAAGCACAGAGGAGCAGGTTTTGCGACACCTGGGCTGATGCCGTCTGGACCAGTTGCAGAATCTGAGTCGAGGTTTGACAGCAAGCTCTCCTCCTTGTCTGGAAAAAAGGACACAGAGTCCAGGGCCAGTTGGGTGTGACTGGGTAAGGTGGGTTAAGAAAGCGATGGGTTTTGGACACAATATTTCGATGCAAGCACCGAGTTTAGGCATGCAGCCTTTTCACTTGCGGTATCAGCAGTGCGGCTATTTGAGGTAAGGGAGGGGGAACATACACCAGAAACAGATTTGATTAGATGCCACCAGGATTTGGAGGAGAGAGAGAGGTTTGAGAGTTCAGACTTGAGATGAGAAAGATGTTGTTTTCTGGCTCTCTTGAGGGGAGATACACACTTGTTCTGAGCTTTATAGAAGGAACTGAGATTACTCTTAGTTGGGTTTGCTTTCCATGAGGCAAAGGCAAGTTGTTTCAGGACAACTGCCTCGCCACAAGCTTCAGTGAACCATTGGCGGGAAGAAAGGAAGGACAACTGAAGACGAGAGGGGATAAATCTGTGCATGAGGGAGAGCAAGTTTCTTTGAAAGAATTCCCAGGATGATTTGATGTTGGAGAAAGTAGCGATAGGAGACCAGTCTATATGTTTGATGGCTGCTTGGAGACCCTGCCAACCGGCTTGAGTGAAATTCCAGATTCGACTGCGCTGAGGTGGTTCTCTGATAACAGCCAGAGAGATGTCCACTTTGACAAGGACGTGGTCAGAAGAACCGATTGAAGCGGAGGAAAAACAGCAGATATTGCAGGGAAATTTGTTAAAATCAGATCCAGAAGAGATGGATTACCATTGGCTGAGATCTGCGTTGGGAATTGACCGATTGGGTCAGTCCCAATGAGCCGCAGAAAGCTTTTGCTGAAGTGCCATGACAGGTGAGAGAGGTACCCACACCTAGCCAACTGGCATGATGACAATTGAAGTCACCAGATATGAGGAAGAAGAAGTTTGGATAAGAGGATAGAAGTTGGTCCATGTTTTTGGATGGTGAGGTGTAGATGGAGTCATCACTGTTTGGTGGACGGTACAGTACACATATAAACATGTGGGAGTGGAGGAGAAGCCATATCCAGACGTATTCCTGAGGGTGTGGGAGAGTAAGGGCAGTGCACGGAGAGTGAGGAATGGAGTCTTTGATGAAGAGAGCAACTCCTCGAAAAGGACGAGGCTCAGGTCTGTCATACTGGAGGAGGGAGTAACCAGGGAGAGATACTTGGGAGTCAGAGACAACTTGAGGGAGGAAGGTTGCTGTTCGGCAGATTAAGTCTGGTTTGTCACTTTTCAACTTGTATGGAAATATTTGTAAGGTTTGAGCGAAGGCCCCAGTTATTTGAGGTCCACACTGTTAAAAAAGAGGGAGGGGAGGAGTTTACGGATTTCTGGGATTGCGGGTTTCTTGGGTCAAAACTAAGATCCAGGCTTTCAATGACATCTTGGATGCTGCTGTCCTGTCTGTGTCTGTTTGTGGTGAGGATGTTGAGGTCGTGGAGAGATTCACTTACCTTGGGAGTGATATTCATGTCCCTGCTGGCTGTGAGTCAGAGGTCAATAGACGCCTGGGTCGGGCCTGGGGAGTCATGGATTCACTGGATCATGGGGTGTGGCGCTGCTGGTACCTATGCGGAGGACGAAAGTTCGAGTCTTCAGGTCCTTGGTGCTTCCAGTCTTGCTCTATGGATGCGAGACTTGGACTCTGATGAAGGATCTGAGACGGAGACTTAATTCTTTTGGTCCCAGGTCTTTCAGAGAATCCTTGGCTATCATTGGTCAGATTTTGTGTCCAACGAGCGGTTGCTGAGAGAGACTCGGATGAGATTTGTTACCTGCATGGTCCGTGAGCGTCAATTGCGGCTGTATGGACATGTGGCTCGTTTTCCTGACGCTGATCCTGCTCAACAGATTCTCTCAGCGAGGGAGTCTCGTGGTTGCAGCAGGTTGGCCAGCATCTCAAGGAGATTGGGATGGGCCTGGCATCTGCCTGGGGGATGGCCAGACGGAGGCCCCTGGAGTACCGGCGGAAAGTGGAGGCAGCGACGCGCTGTTCTGGCACATGCTCCCATACCTGACCCTGACCTGACCTGGAGGAGGCTTTGGGTGCAGGGGATGGGAGGGGAGGGGGAGGGTAGGACAAGGGAGGAGGGGGTGGGGAGGTAAGGAGAGTTGTTGAATGAGTGTGGGGGATTGCAGAATAGCAAGGAAAGGGGGCCAGATGAGGAGGAGAAAAGGCTCTCTGGTGCTGGGGGAGAGGGGGGGACAAGAGAGGGGCAAGAAGGCAGTTGAGGATTTGAGGAGGTGGAGTGCTGAGATGGAGGTGAGAGGGCAGGGGATGGAGGCAGCTTTGTGGATGTGAAGGTGGGGGCAACTTTGAGAAGGGTGAGTGAGGGAGGTGAATGGTGGGAGAAGGGTGAGTGCGGAGAGTTGAGGGAGGAAGGTGAGGGGGAGTTTTTGAGAAAGATGAGAGGGAGACTTGGAGGTAGAAGTGTGTGATGGATGCTTTGAGAGGGAGGGGTGAGAGGGGTGAGGTTAGCACTGAATTAGAAAAAAAGAATGGTTGATGGAAAATGAACATTCGTAGCAAACTGGGATGTTAAAAATTTTAGGTCCGGGATGCGATGAAACTCATTTCTTGAGGGATGCGATAAAGGCGAATTAAGAGAATGGAGAGAAGAAATGCTGTAACAGTTGGATTTTTTTCGGCAAGGTATGAGGGAAAGGTCGAATTGAGGAGAGCAGTCTGTTTAAATAGAAGAAGAGTCGTGTATTATGATTCAGTAAGGAGAACCACACACCTGAAAGAGGAAGATGAAGCATTATAAGAGATCGTTTTTATTATTATTATTATTATTATTATTAATATTATTATTATTATTGTTTGAGGGAGTTTTCATCAGATTTGGTAATGGAAAGGTTGTAGAAAATAATCGTGAGGTGAATGGTGAATTTGGATCGGTAAACGCAGGGGGTGTAAACAGATCGCGTGGTTATGGGAGAAGCACGTGAGTAGGGTAAGAATACTGGTTCTGGCTCACTTTCCCCCATGTAAATGAATGGGGGATTTTCAGCCATGAAATTTTTCTTTTTTTTCCCCTAAAAAAATAAATCCCCTTTTTAGCCCAAGGTATATTTATTTGTCTCCCCTTTTAACCTGGAGCCTGGTGTTGGCTTAGTGGTTAGGGTGGCGGCTTGGGATCCCAGGGTCCTGAGTTCAAGCCCTGTTGGCTGCTGAATTAACACCAGGGGGTTGACTCAGCCTGCCATCCTTCCGAGGTCGGCGAAATGAGTGCCAGTGTACTGGTCCCGGTGTATGCCCCGGTTAGAATAGGTGTACCATATCCCTGTGTGTCGTAAGAGGCGACCAGGGTTGGCGTCAGGAAGGGCATCCGGCCATAAAACATTGCCTCAAGAAAAAGCCAAACCCCTGCACAGCAGGGAAAAATGGCTGTAAAAACGGTCATTTTTTTATTTCCCCTTTTAACCTAGGGGCTCTCTATTCAAATAGCCCATACAACAAGATAAAGATTTGTTAAAGGTGATTCTAAAGAAATATCTGAAACGCCTAAGCCCCGGGACACTCTTTATAAAATAACCCATACAACAAGATAAAGATTTGTTAAAGGTGATTCTAAAGAAATATCTGAAACGTCTAAGCCCCGGGACACTCTTTATCAAATAACCCATACAACAAGATAAAGATTTGTTAAAGGTGATTCTAAAGAAATATCTGAAACGTCTAAGCCTCGGGGCACTCTTTATCAAATAACCAATGCATATTGTTTAGCTCACTCATTGAACCTATAAACATTTGTTCATTCTCAAATTCCTTCAATAGTTTAATTTTCTTTGCACAATAATCCCCATCTAAAATATTGACAAACAAAACATTTGAATCTTTATATTTTTTAAGATACCCCTTTTGTGCCATTACGAAATGATAAACTTCTCTTAATGATCTCATCTGACCACCTCCTGAGTTGCATATCATTTTGATATTGTAGTAAATTATTTTTCCATTGTTCAATTGATAACCATCAAATTTTTCAGTCCATTCAAACATATTTATTATTTTCTTTACATCCTCTAACTTATTGGTTTTTAAATTGATTCGCATATTTGTTTTATTTACCTTTGTTTTAGATATTTTTTCAATAAGACTTATTTGATATTTTTCACATTCATTATGTTTTCCATTTGTATACCAAGACTGAGATTTTCTCCACTCTTTAGTTTGACTAATACTTGTTTGGACCATTTATATATTGTGAAAAACGCGGCGGTAGCCCTTAAAAACCCTAACCCATCTTCCCATCATTAAAACTTGCATCCATATGGAACACAATCTATTCTATTCACTCTATCATACAATACCCATATGGAACACAATCTATTTTATACACTCTATCATACAATATCCATATGGAACACAATCTATTCCATTATCTAAAATAAATCTCTTATCATCAAAGGCTCCTAATGCCTTTTTATTTACTTCTTCACTATATATCTTATGTTGATAACTTCTTATTGTATTCATTTTCCTATATTCTTCTTTCTTATTCATCAAACAATTATAATAATTTCTAAAAGTTATTGATTTCTTTATTACATATTTCTTTATTCCCTTTAACCTTTTATCAATCTGATCACCATACTTATAAGCATATGCCTTTGCTCTCAATCCAATAAACTCACTCATTACTTTTCCACCCAACTCATCCTTAAACTTGCCAATAACCTTTTCATTCTTTTTTGAAAATAACTCACTCTTCTTACTAAAATTACTTGTATCATATACTCCAATGTTTTTCTTCATATCTTTATAAACATCGTCAGTTTTTATATCTAGAATAAAACTATCAGTGTCCATATACAACAATGAAGCATTTTCACCATACTCTTTCTTTAAATCATTATACAAATAATCATACATCAATATCTTTGATAAATCAAGAACTGCTGTTCCAATATAAATAGGTTTATCCATGACAATACTTTCCTTTTTCATATGAATAGCAGAAAAGTTCTCTGAAAAAACCTCTTCTCTCTCAAAACTTGGTTTATTTATCAATCTAGAAGCTTCTTTCCAAGATGTTGCAAATCTAATGTTTTGCCTGTTTCTAACATTTTCCATTGTCTTTCCAAAGACAGCATTATTCATCAATTTATAGAATTCCCCTTCAAATTTTACTTTTGTATTTGTTCTCATATCTGTATTGAATTTAATATACTTTTTCATCCAAGGACTTTGTTTAAATTTTAAAACTCTATGAATTTTAGCTACTCTCAACCCAGCAGATAAATATTGTCTCAAGTTCCTTTGATGCAAAACATATCCCTCTTTATCATAGAATGTTGTTAATAACTTTTCTGTTGATTTGCCTTTAATATTAAAACTTTTATGATAATCACTGAACCATTCTTTCTTTGGGGTTTCTTTCTCACATGCAAAAGGAAGGTCTTTATGCTTATTATGAAGATCACTCGGGTACTTCAAATCAACTTCAAAATAATAACCTTCTTCTTTGTCATTCAATTTCTCTTGAGAAGAAATAACAATATTCATCAAAGCCTTTTCATAATCCTTTTCTTCCACCCACTCTAATTTACCATAAGGCAGAGATTGAGACATTGCCCATCCATACAAATTATTAGCATCAAAGTACATCAAATAATTACTATCTTTTTCACTCTCATAATTTGGAAGATATTTATTATTTGCTTTAGCATATCTTTTTGAACATACTTGTGATATTCCACCTCTCTTAGACTTCTCAATCATCAAAAGCATATCTACATCACTGACTAAATCTATATCTTGTTTTGTCATTTTCAACATTGCACTCCAAGCTAAACCAGGAGCTGTGAAATAGTGGGCAGGATCTAATCCATAACAATTTTTATTATGACAGAGTGATCTAAAAGCTTCAAACACATCAGCTAACAATAAAACATCTGTTTTTAGATACAAATCATGATATTCTCCAAGGTTCTTTATCTTAAATATTTTCCAAATTTCTTGTGCGTGTTTATATTCCTTATCACTTATCTCTTCTTCATAAAGGTTATTATAGAAACTTTCTTTTGAAGGAAGTTGTGTTTCTTTAAATCTCATAAATGAATCCATATAACCATAAGGATAAATTCCCTTACTTGTAAGAATTTTCTCTTTACTTTGAATTTCATTCCTTGTTTCAATTTCCTCTCTAGTTAGAATTCCCTCTTTAATCAGAATTTCATCTATAATCAGAATTTCCTCTTTAGTTAGAATTTCATTCTTTGTTCGAATTTTCTGTATAATTAGAATTTCATCTTCAGTAAGAATTTCTTCATTCATTTCCTCATTAATTAGAATTTCCTCTTTACTTTGAATTCTCTCTTTAATCTGAATTTCCTCTTTAGTTAGAATTTCCTCTTTTGGAAAGAATGAATTAAGATTTGGAAAAGAGCCTGTGGAGCTTAGATTTGATGCGAGGTTGGCTAGTGGCGTTCCCATAAACTTGTAAGAATCAAGAAACCTTATACGAGTAATAGGTTTTGTGAATATCATTTTTGTAAATGAAATATACTTTTGACTTGTGTTTGTTATGGCAGAAATATTCCCTGGTGTTTTTGAAAGTTCATTTATAAATAGATGTGTATCATAGTTGGCGCTGTTGTGAAGAAAGACTGGAATAAAAGAAGGTAATTTATAATTAAGATTACAACAGGAATGAGCAGGACCTCTATATTTACCAGTAAGATGACAATGATCCCTAACTTTAGACTCCTCAATTTCCTCCTCACAAATATGACAGATATTGTTCTTTCTAAATTCTAATTTTTCTTCTATGGTTAATTTCATCGGTTCATTTGTTTCTTTCATTAATTTAGTTAGTCTTATACAATCCTTTTCTAATCGTTTTACAAACTCTTGTGAAGCATTTTTTCCACTATACTGTTCAAGTTTATTATACTTTTCTCCAACAGATGATTTGATATAATAACAGAAACCACAAGGAATATGTTTTTGATATTTATTTGTATATGGTTCTTTTGGATTAGGAGAAGCAGTATTTATCTTTTTAAGGATACATTCAAAATCAGCGTATATCACAAATGGGTGCATGATAGATTTATTATAATCTTCAAAAGAAATCTTTTCACCAGGTTTAGGCATTGTAATTACAGCTGATTTATGATTACTACAATATTTTGAATGTTGTTCTAATCGTTCTTTTGTATGAAATGAATTAAGACATCGCTTACAAGGATATATTTTGTTTGCTGTTCTGAATACCTGAGAAGAGATTAATCTTGATAAATTATTGATGTATGTGTAATGTGAATTCTTTCCAACACTAAAATATAAAAGATCAATGTGTGTTTCTTCATTTTTATAGTTGTTTGAAATTTTTAATATTTGAACTTTGTTTGTATCCGTTAATCCATATACATTAATAGAAAGATTATTCTTTTTCTCAAATTTAGGAATATCTGTTAGTGGCATTGGGAAATTAAAATCTTTAATGTCCAAGGTATTCTCATATTTCATATATTGTTTTCCTCTTTCTGAATTACATTTTGGTGGATGTAAGTGAGCAAGAACAGACCAGAGAAAACATTTATTATCATTATTCTTAATATTAACAACTGCCTTCTTTCGTTTTATTTCTTTTGGTAATTCAATATAAGAAGAAGCTTTGAGAGGGTTTGATTTTAGAATGTGTATATCTAAAAAGATGATTTTTTTAATATTGAATCCACTTCCTACCACTGTATTATCAACATCCTCCTCTTGTCTTGATAGTTCTTCATAAACCCCACTATTCAAAAAATCTTGAAATGATGTTATAAAATGAAGATCTGTCCTCATATAAGGAGTTTGTTCTTCATCTTGTCTTTTCATATTCATTTTCACTCCCATATAAAACTTTAAAGTTTTCATTTCTTTTAATGTCTTTTTAATAAATTTTTCAACATCAGGTTTCACTATTTCAATTGATTCAACTATTGATGATGGACCGGGTTCTCCAAATTGAAAAATCCTTATTTTTATATGCCCTTTAAATGCCCCATCAGTGTTTTCAATATAATAGTCTCCCTTTACTTTAAACTCATTTTTCTTGTGTTTTTGTGATTGAAGATGCCTATTATAACTACTCTTCAAAACATCCTTTGAGCAGGTATCACAATGTTTTCTTTCCAACTCAAGAGGGGATATTTTGTGAAATAGATTAAATGTGTGTTTGTTGGTTCGGAGGTGTTTTCTATAATGTTTATATTCATGATTACAAACATCGCAGTATGTTGTATTCACCATATTTATATAATAAAACTTTGCTTAAACTAAAATTTTCTTGATGAAAATTTCGTTTATTTTACAGGTGAATCTGTGCTTAAACTAAAATTTTCTTGATGAAAATTTCGTTTATTTTACAGGTGAATCTGTGCTTAAACTAAAATTTTCTTGGTGAAAATTTCGTTTATTTTACAGGTGAATCTGTGCTTAAACTAAAATTTTCTTGATGAAAATTTCGTTTATTTTACAGGTGAATCTGTGCTTAAACTAAAATTTTCTTGGTGAAAATTTCGTTTATTTTACAGGTGAATCTGTGCTTAAACTAAAATTTTCTTGATGAAAATTTCGTTTATTTTACAGGTGAATCTGTGCTTAAACTAAAATTTTCTTGATGAAAATTTCGTTTATTTTACAGGTGAATCTGTGCATAAAACCATTTTATCCTCCAACTTTTTCACTTAATAAATACAATGTTTCAAGACACAAAAGACAAGTTTCAATCAATCTCTTCATTTGTTAAAGATGCTGAGAAATATGTCAAGGATGTAAAATTGAACAAAGATAAATATAACAACTATTGGATAAAAACAATTATGGTGGATATGATGAGTTCTTCAATTTACTTCAGTGGAAGGGCTTTTAGTATACCTGGAAGAACATCAATTAAGGTATCTCTAACAAAAGTTTCTCCTCTCCTTCTGGCAATATATTCAAAACTAGAAAAAGCAATGAAACAAGAAAAGGTATCAAAAAATAAAAACCTTATGGATGAAGCTTTAGAAAGAAAAGATAAGACCATCTGTAATATGCAAGGAGAAATTTGTATTTTTTTCAACAACCCTAAAGATATAAATCCTGATGAAATAAAGGATGTTAATATATCAGGTGAAATGACATTTCGTTCAATTGTAGTTAAGGATCATTTTAAAATTACCTTTAATATAAAAAATGTAGCAGTTGAATCTGTTAATGAAAAAATGTATATCGATATCGATGGTAATGTTTTTTCTACTAATTAAATGAGCCAATATTCAACTGAAGATTTTGAAGATTATGAGAGTGATTATGATACCGAGAGTTTGCATTCAAACGATAGTTATGACACCGAGAGTTTGTGTTCAAATGATAGTTATGAAAGTATAGATGATTCTGAAAGTATCGAAGATGATATCGAAGATGAATTTCAGTTTAAGTAAAGTTTTACTTTATAAATATGAATAGTTTACTCGATTTTGAGCCTCTTGAATTCCATGATTCTCCATATGACAAATTTGAGAATTGTCCTGCGTGTGAAAGACGGGGATTAAACACAGAGTCAAAAGCCTATAAACAATGTATATTCTGTGATTATCTTCTAATTAATGATAATCAAAAATATAAAAAGGAAAATAATTCTTTTAGATTTACACCAAAAATGAATTACTTTACAAGATTGATTAGAGAAATGAATGTAAAGTACGAGGGTGAGAACACACCTTTCCTTACAAGGGAAGAAACTGAACGTATTAGAGAAATGTTCAAAGGATTGTTGTTATATATTATTCATGGATGTGATTTTCAGGGAAATATCAACACAAGATATTGCATAAATAAAATAATGGATTATCTTGAAATTAAACCTGAACTTAGGATAAAATATAGAATTTCGAAAAAAGCCAATAATAAATTAAATAACCTGTTTTCCAAATATATAAATGAATGATTTTTTACCCATTTGGGAAAATAAGATAAAATTTGACAACCATAAAAATCTCCCAAATTCATTAAGATGCCTCATAGTTGGTTCAAGTGGATGTGGAAAAACCTGCTTACTTTTAAAGATGCTCCTCACTCCCAACTTTTTAGATTATGATAATTTAATAATTTTCACAAAGTCGAGTTTTCAACCAGAGTATCAACTACTCTCACAAGGTTTTAATGCTGGTCTTCAAAAAGAAGATATAATCGGTTTATTTAAACTTCAAAAAAACCTAAATGATTTTAACATTGAAGATATAATACAACTATTTTGTGATACACAGAGATGTAAAAAGAAATCAAAACCGATAACTTGTATTTTGAGTGATAATACGGATGATATACCGTCTCCCCAAGATTTGGATAAATCCAAAAAGAACCTCGTTATCTTTGATGATTGTGTTAATGAGAGAAACCAAACGGTAATTGACAGCTACTACACAAGAGGGAGACATTCTTCTTGTAATTGTATTTATCTTAGTCAATCGTACTTTCAGCTTCCTCGTCGTTCCATCAGAAACAATGCTAATACTTTTATTTTATTCAAGTTAAATTCAATAGATATAAACAATTTTTGGAGAGACAATTGTTCTACATTATGTAGTAAAAAGGAATTTGGGGATTACATGAAACACACGACTGAAAAATATAAATATATTGTTGTGAAACAAGATGAGATATTAAATGATATTTTTCAATAAATAAATGGATGCGAAAGAAAGAGCAAGAAGATTTAGGGAACATCAAGAGTTGGTTTCAAAAGTTGTAAAACAGCAGGAAGACATAAAGAAGAAACGCAGACAGAAACTAACGGGCGAAGAAGCATTTGAAAGAAAACAAGAGAAACTTTTTAAACCACTTTTAAAAACTTCCCAAGAAAAAATGAAAGATGTTTCCACAGTTCCCACAGTCGAATATACTCCTAAAAAACTTCAAATGTTAAAAGATTTCAGTCAAATGACGGAGGAAGAATTAGAGCATATTGGAGAATTAGAATATCATGATGAAGAATTATTTCAACAACTGGAAGAGATTAATCAACCCCCTGATTATATTGTGAATGCTGTTCAAAACAATGAATATTCAGCGGATTCAAAAACCAAAGCAGGACTCATTCCAACAGAACAATCAGCAATATTTCATCTTGTTCAAGAAAAGGTATTGATATTTAATGATGAATTAAGGTTCTTGGGTTCTGCTCAACCCCCTGTTAAACTAACTCCGAGATTAATGTTTCTTCTCACAAAAGATGGAAGACAAGGTTCAACTGTGAGGGATGAATCAAAGTATATTGATAAACCATTGGATATGGAAAATAATGATGATAGAGTATATATTGATCTGCTGAACACTCTAAATTATAAGGTTATTCTTTCTGGTAAAAGTAGGAAGAATGAGAAGGAGAAACACATTATTCAGGCTTTAAGTATCCTTGGTTCAGGTGTTAGTTTTCTTCCAAATGACCCATCGCAATTAGTTAATAGACTGTTATTGTTGTTAGGCAGTAAGAAGGCTGGAAATAACAATTGTTTTAATGAAGCATCAGCCATTTTAGACCAGTTGATGAACATGAAAATAATTAATAAATATCAATATAAAGACATTTTATCTCATATTAAATAAGATGAGAAGCACAATCCTTAGTTTCAATTTCACAACAAGCGATCACACATCTTCATTCCCATACCCACTACAACTTGACACAACAAAAGAATATGAGGCATCTTTATTGTCCATGGAAACTTATAATACCTTATTTAATATAAGCGAGAAAAATGACAAGTTTAGTTATAATCCGGGAAGTGGATACAAAACGACAACAGTCTCACCCGGAGCATATGAGATTTCTCAAATATCTTCCGAAATTGCTCGTCTTATAAAAGAACAGGGTGATGAACCAAAAAATATTGTTATAAACATTCAAAAACATACTTCAAAATCAACGATTAAAGTTTAAAATAACTACAAGGTTGATTTCACAATTGATAATTCATTTAGAGAGTTATTGGGTTTCTCCTCAAAAAAGATTGAAACTAATGGGACGTTTTACAGTGATAATGTCATTCAAATATCCTCAGGAATAAATTCGGTGTTAATTCACTGTGATTTGATTGATGGTGCTTATAATGATGGGAAAAAAACAAATACAATATTTTCATTCAGCGCATACTCAACCCCAATTGGTTATAAATTCAATATGGAACCCAAAAATTTGGTTTATCTACCTGTGTCAGGAAAAACCATACACAGAGTAAATTTTAGGATAACCGACCAAGATAATCGTGTGATTTCTTTTAATGGAGAAGTTATATCCATCAGAATTCACCTACGTGAAGTTTTCCAATAAATAAATACGATGGTTATTGTGAGGAAACACGAGTTGGGAAAATATAAAATAATTACAGGGATGGGATGTTCCTTTCCCCATACTACAAGTGTGAAGGTATGTATCTTGGTAGAGGATACTATAAACCTAAGAGACAAAGGGGTGTTGGGCATCAATTTAGAGGAGATCGGATAATTGATACTCTCATGGGTATTGGTTCAACTATTCTTAAACATAAAGATCTAATTGGTTCAACTGCTTCTGCTGTGGGAAATGTAGCAGGTGCTGTAAAGAGTATAAAAGATGCTCAGAATGAATCTCATAAATTACAAGCAATAAAAGAAATTAAGAAAGGCAAAACTCAGTTGTCCCCCCAAGAACGACAGAAAATAATTCAAATACTTGGATCAGGGTTTCAAAAGTTTTAACATCTTTTTTCCGAAATAAATACAAGTATGGAAGCAATTGATAGTATCTATGATTTGGATGACACTATTATTATCTCAAACTCCACTAAAAAAGAAGATTACTTCAAGGTAAATGCAATAACTGGAACAGACTGGAATACGAATGGTACAAAAAGTTTTGAAATAAATAATAAACAAACCTATTTGAATCTCTCCGAAAGTTTCTTGTTGTGTAAATTTAAATTCACTAAAGCTGGGAATAACACAAACGCTACACTTGTAAATGATTTCTTCTGGAAAATGTTTGATAGTGTGCGATTGTATATTGGAACACAAGAAGTTGAAGCGGTTGATTATGTCTCTGCTGTATCTGAAATGATGAAATTTACACTCTATACATTCAGTGATAGAATGGGAAAGGGGTCTGCCGAAGGTTTTATTCCTGATATGTCAACGGGAACAAACACAGACCCTGGATATACTCAAAGGAAAGGAATGTATAATGATGATACAAAAGCAGAAAATAGTTTTACTGTGGCAGTTCCTCTTAAAGGTATATTTGGATTTTGTGATCATGATAAAGTTCTGTATGGTCTTAAAATTAGATTTCAACTACAGAGGAATGATAATGAAAATCGATTGCTTTTTGGTGTTGGTAGTGCTTTTGGTGAACAGAATAAATTTGTAATTGAGATGAGTTGGTATATCAGTGAATATACTCCTAATCTTAAAACAGAAGAGATGTTGAATCGAAGACTTAACTCAAAGAAACCACTCAGTGTATCATACCTCAAAAGAAGATGTCAACACGTTAAACTCAATCAAACTACTTACACGTGGAATTTGGGTGTTCTGGAAGGAAAGCCACGATATCTGTGGATCATTTTTAAAAAGCCAGATGGTGATACTGCGACTGATAAGAATAATGCATTGAGTGATAATGCTAAGGTGAAACAACTTCGCGTTTCTCTAGATGGAACATTTTACCCACGAGATAGATTGGAAATTAATTGGGAAAAAAATGATTTTGCTGAAGCATACAAGTCTTACCAAAAGGTGTGTGAAAGTAATGGAAATAAAGAACCTATTTTGGATATGACAGCATTTAAAAGTTTGTATACAATCTATGCGTTTGACCTGAGCGCTCAAAAGGAAACTATAAAGTCTAATCGAGTGGATACTTCCCTATACATTGAAAGAGGAGAGAGTGAAGAAGTTGATACATATTGTTTGCTTTTGGAAGAAACAGAATTGCAGATTAATACAGATAATGGTGTGATTATTAGTCTCACATAATTTTTTGTTAAATAAATGAGTGGCAAAGTACCAACTGGGGTATATGTTAATCAAATCAATCTTCATAAACTATCATCTTGTGTTCAAAATCAAAAGCCTTGTACGATTAACGTTAATACAATTCAGAGAAAAGGAGCAGTAAGAATTGATGTTTTTCTCACAAGAGAACAGGTTAAAATCTTGAATGACACTGGCTCACTTAAAATTAAAATGACAAAACCAATGTTGAAAAAATATTCAATAAGAGAGACGAGTGGAGGATTTCTCCCATTTCTAATTCCTTTATTTGCTGGTTTAAGTGCGGTTGGAGCATTGACGGGTGGTATTTCAACAGCGGTGAAAACTGCCAACGAAAGGAAGGCTCAACTCCAGGCTCAAAAATAATTGGAAAGACATAACAAAGAGTTGGAGAAACAAATTAGTGGAAGTGGTGTAATTGTAGATTTTGCTGAAAAACTTGAAGGTCTGCCTGATAAAGCGAGATTGTTAGTTGGAGATATGCTTTCTTCTATAGCACAAGCAGGTGTAAAATTAACGAAAAGAGGTAATGGATTATATCTTTCTAATAAATAAATGAGCATTGATGAGTGGTTGAAAGAATTTGGAAAGAATACAACATCAAATTTACAACTTGTCAAATATTGTAAGAAATTAAAAATTCATAATGTGGTTATTTGTATGAGAGATGAATTAACAAATGTGCCGAAACATACAAAGAATATTATTATGAACTTAGAAGATAATAATGGGAACGGTTCTCATTGGGTTTGTATTTTTAATAGTCAAGACAAATATTATTTTGATAGTTTTGGTCTTCCGCCACCTGTTGAAGTCATAAAATTCTTACAGAATGGTGTTTATCAAACATTTCAAGTCCAAGAATTAAATTCCAAGTGTTGTGGCCAATTATGCCTATATGTGTTATTTCAAGTCAACAAAAATAAAAAATTTTATGATATTATTTTTAATCTAATATAAATGACTTATGTTGGTAAAGATGGTTCTATCTTTGGTGTATCTCAAGAACTGGATATTGATTTATCAAATTATTACACAAAGGCACAGGCTGAACGACATAAATATAATATAACCAAAAATATTAACATGAAAAATGCTTATAAATTAAAAATTATCCAACCCCAACTGAAGCGAATGACTTGGTGAGATTAAGTGATTTATCACAATATATATACTTAAATAAAACGGCTGTGTATTCCAAAGATACAGAAGTGTTGATATTATCTCCAGGTCTTACAGAATTCACAGTTCGAATTAAAATAAATTTTTATAAAGAAGGGCGTATCGTTTGTATGAGAATAGAACAATGGGGGTATGATATGAATGATTTAGGGTATAATTGGTCATTTAAAATTAACCTCGAAGACCTGGAACAATTAAATCAGTCTCGTAAGGAAGAATATTATCCACTTGGTATCGAGAATGAGTTTTGTGGGGCTACGATTAGTAAACAACAGATAAAAGAATTTAATAAGGGTAAATATAATAATGGTTTTGCCCTTGTTTATCTCATGAAAACAGAAAAAATAGGATTATATATAATAAGTAAGGAAATACAAAATGATTTAACTATGGGAAGATGGGGAGGTGTTTCATGCCATAATATTATTCTAACATATATTTCTAATACATAAATGACAGCAAGAAGGCTTCAAGAAAATTATCATTTCTGTGTTCAAGCATACCTTCAAGAAAAGGGTATTCGGTATTTTAATAAATATGTTCTACAACATAAGAATGAGGTATTTTCAATAAAAGATTGGCATTATGCTGATGTTGATAAACCGACAACTTTAGATTTAATTAGAATGTTAAATAATGAAAAAATTATAAAGTTAAGAAAAGGTAAGGCTCTTTTAGAAATTCAAAAGAAATTTTATTGGTTTCCTGTTGTAAAAAAAATTATTTTGGATACAGGAATAACAAGAAATCCTGATGAATATATGTATAATATTCTATGGGGTGTAAGCGATTCAAGGATAGTAAGGGATGAGGAAGGAGTTGAAGAAGAGAGCGAAGAGGAGGAAAAGGAGAAGAGAGAGAAGGAGGAGAGGGAGAAGAAAGAGAAGGAGGAAAGAGAGAAGAGAGAGGGATGAAAGGGAGAAGAGAGAGAGGGAGGAAAGAGAGAAGAGAGAGAGGGAGGAGAGGGAGGAAAGAGAGTGGATGAATAAATATCAAAATATGGAAACCAGTGAGATTCAAAAAAGAATGGTGGTATTACAGAAAATAACTCAACCCACCGAGGAGGAAAACAAAGAATTGATAAGTCTATTTACAATACTTTCGACAAGACTATTGACATCGAGAAGACATGTATTTTAATTCAAGTTTTTCATTTTTTTATTTTTTTTTCTTAAATAAATGGGGGAGAGAGTGAAGGCATTTCTAAGGATTCTTTATGTTTTAAAAATTAAGATTCAAATGTGCATGTTGGAAACTAAAAAGGTTTTTGCACTCTGCAGGAATTTTTCTCATAAATAAATGAGTTATTGTCTCAAATGTAAAAAGAAAACTAATACTAAAAATATTTCATATATTAAAAGTAAAAATAACAGGGTTATACAAAAAGGTATATGTTCGGTGTGTGGTTCAAAAAAAAATCAATTTATCTCCCAACACAAACTAGGAGGAGATATACAAAAGTTTTTATCAGGAAGTAAATTTACAACTACTGGAATACCAGGGGAATTACATCTTCCAGGGTATTCTTTCTGTGGTCCAGGCACAAACTTGGATAAAAGATTAGATGAGGCAGACAATCCTAAATCCTGGAGTAAGCCTATCAATAGAGTTGATGAAGTGTGCATGAGACACGATATTGATTATGGGAATACCACAACGTTGGAAGAAAAGCATGAAGCCGATCGAGAAATGTTGTATAATTTGTCTCTGATACAAAATCCAACCTTGAGAGAAAAAGTTGATCGGTTCATTGTGAAGAAGATGATCAGTGCTAAATTGAAACTTGGACTTGGAAATTCAAAAAACTTGTAGGCTCTAATGATGTCATTAAGATTGAAGAGCAATTAGCTGATGAATTACATAAACCAATATTCACAAAGTTTCAGAGAAGGAAAGTTTATTCCAAGGAAGTAGATTATATCTGGTCTGCTGATTTGATTGAACTCAATAATGATAAGGGGTACAAGTATGCTTTAACCGTTATTGATTTGAGGAGTAGATATGCGTGGGTTGTGCCATTAAAAAACAAAACAGGTAATACTCTTATGTTAGCCTTTCAACAGATATTTAATAAAAGTAAGAGAAAACCTAAAAAATTGTGGACTGATGAGGGTAGAGAGTTTTATAACAAGACATTTATGAATTTTCTAAAAAATAACAGTATTACATTATACAGTACCTTTAATGAAGGGAAGGCAGTTGTTGTTGAATGTTTTAATCGTACCTTAAAAGAGAGACTATATAAAAAATTCACACAACTCGGTTCACAACAATGGTCATCTTTTATTCAGGATATTGTGGATAAGTATAATGACACGATTCACACGGCAACAAATATGAAACCATCAGAAACATTTACAAAATTAAAATATGAAAAAGAGATTAATGTCAGAAAACCTAAGTTCAAAGTTGGTGATATCGTAAGAATATATAGGTGGAAATCTCATTTTGAAAAAGGTCATACGAAAAGATGGACCAACGAGCTTTTTAAAATTGTTGATGTAATAGATACGGTTCCTTGGACTTATAAGATATATGATTTGGAAGGGGAAGAGATTTTAGGTTCATTTTATTCACAGGAATTACAAAAGACAAAGATGAATTGAAATTTTTTGACTCCGCCCCTTTTTGACTCCACCCACACAAGCCCCGCCCACACAAGCCCCCGCCCACACAAACCCCACACAAACCCCACCACACACCCCCCCCCACAAGCTCCAATAAATTGAAATTTTTTGACACCGCCCCTTTTTGACTCCGCCCACACACGTCCCTCCCACCGAAGCCCCGCCCACACAAACCCCACACAAACCCCACACAAGCTCCACACAAGCTCCACACAAGCTCCACACAAAAACTCCACACAAGCTCCACACACACAAACCCCACACAAGCTCCACCCATATTCATCATATTCACATAATTAGTGATTAGTTAATTAGTTCCCCACACACACAACATGTTTATTTAATTAAAAAATTATCCACCCATCCACACAAGCTCCACTCATCCACCCATCCCCCCATCTCTCCACCCATCCATTTATCCACACAAACCTCATCCACATAAGCCTCATCCACATTCAACCCTCCCACACAAGCTCCACCCACATAAACCCCTGCCCATATAAACCCTGCCCACATAAACCCCTCCCACATAAGCCCTGCCTACACAAGCTCCACACAAAAACTCCACACACATAAACCCTGTCCACATAAACCCCTCCCACACAAGCTCCACCCACATAAACCCCGCCCACACAAGCCCCACCCACACAAGCCCCACGCCCACACAAGCCCCTCCCACACACACCCCACCCACACAAGCCCCCACCGAAGCCCCGCCCACACAAGCCCCGCCCACACAAGCCCCACCCCCTCATCCCCCCTGTGCGCCCCCACCTTTGACCCACCACCTCCCTCATCCCACCCCCACCCTTCCCCATACACACATGGGGAGGGGAGGGATGGGATGAGGGGGTGATGGGTCATTGGGGGAGCGCACCTACCCCCCCCTCCCCCCCCAACCCCTCCCTCTCGTTCATGTCTTGATTCTTTTCTTGTAATTCAGAATCAAGTAATTGTAAACAAAACAAATATAATTTATTAATATTGAAAATATTAAATATTCATTTGCGAGAATGTATAATCTTTCCCAGCAATCTTCTTCAGATGTCTTGTGATTTCGAAACTCAGACACCATATTCTGTTTTGAAACAAAAAGTGGATAATAATTAGGTTTTATAAAGATAATTACATGGTAATATGAGTAAGCCTCGTTGACCACTGAATTAACACACCAGGAGCCTGTCATCCTTTCAAGGTCAATAAAATGAATTCCAGTGTACTGACAAAACCACGTCCAAACTAATGGTGCAACCAACATAAGGCGACATTCTAAAGAGAGAGTGATATTAATAATAATTCAGAAATATTTACCTCCAGAAAATCATGTGTTGTACGAGTGATATTAATAATAATTCAGAAATATTTACCTCAAGAAAATCATGTGTTGTACAAGATTGCTTCAACAGCTGATGTTGTGCGATAGTGCTGAAAAAAAAAATAATAAGTCAAGGGTATAGATGAAGAGACAGACAGGGAAAGCAACACACACACACACGCACACACACACACACACATACACACACACATAGACACACACACACACACACACACGTGCCTCACCATTGGTTTAATTCATTCGAGATCAGAGACCAGTCATTATAAATCATTGACCTCTTCAATAAGAGCAGAGAGAGGTAGGTAGAAAGACAGACAGAGAGAGAGACACACACACACACACACACGTGTCTCACCATTGGTTTAATTCCTTCGAGATGAGAGGACGTGATAAGACTTTGTGCCACTCATTGTAAATGTCTTTCAATTCTCTTCTAAAATCATTGATCTCTTCAATAAGAGTATTAATTTCATGAACCACGTCGTGATATGTAAACTCAATTTCTTCCAATGCCCTGTCAGGGAAAAAATATATATATCAGAATTATCATGATTTAATTAATAATCATTTGCTTCATCATTCAAAGAGAAAACCATACACAAACTTACCAACTCTGTAGTGGGCTGTTGTCTTCATCGGAAGAAAGATCGTCCATGCCTCAGTTGTAAAAATGAAAATCCCGTCTGGCAGAAACTTTGTCTGGCGAATCACTTATAAAGCAACGATGAGGAGATTGCTTAATCATTGGGTGTGGGCACAGGAAATGACAAGCTTCTCTTAATGATCTCATCTGGCCACCGCCCGAGTTGCAAATCATTTTTGTACATAAACCACGCCATAAAAAAGTTTTGATTCAAATGTATTCAGTTCGTGCTCTGAGATAAAATATAAACACGAGACCTTGTCTCACAGAATAGTTCCTATTTTTTCACAGCATGACAGTCCAAAACCACTTCCTCATTCACACAGCACGGCCGTGTCAAAAAAACACTTCCTCATTTTCACGGCATGAACTGAAAACATTTGAAACAAAACTTTGTTATGGCGTGGTTTATGTACAAAAATGATTTGCAACTCGGGCGGTGGCCAGATGAGATCATGAAGAGAAGTTTATCATTTCGTAATGGCACAAAAGGGGTATCTTAAAAAATATAAAGATTCAAATGTTTTGTTTTTCAATATTTTAGATGGGGATTATTGTGCAAAGAAAATTAAACTATTGAAGGAATTTGAGAATGAACAAATGTTTATAGGTTCAATGAGTGAGCTAAACAATATGCATTGGTTATTTGATAAAGAGTGCCCCGAGGCTTCGACGTTTCAGATATTTCTTTAGAATCACCTTTAACAAATCTTTATCTTGTTGTATGGGTTATTTGATAAAGAGTGTCCCGGGGCTTAGACGTTTCAGATATTTCTTTAGAATCACCTTTAACAAATCTTTATCTTGTTGTATGGGTTATTTTATAAAGAGTGTCCCGGGGCTTAGGCGTTTCAGATATTTCTTTAGAATCACCTTTAACAAATCTTTATCTTGTTGTATGGGCTATTTGAATAGAGAGCCCCTAGGTTAAAAGGGGAAATAAAAAAATGACCGTTTTTACAGCCATTTTTCCCTGCTGTGCAGGGGTTTGGCTTTTTCTTGAGGCAATGTTTTATGGCCGGATGCCCTTCCTGACGCCAACCCTGGTCGCCTCTTACGACACACAGGGATATGGTACACCTATTCTAACCGGGGCATACACCGGGACCAGTACACTGGCACTCATTTCGCCGACCTCGGAAGGATGGCAGGCTGAGTCAACCCCCTGGTGTTAATTCAGCAGCCAACGGGGCTTGAACTCAGGACCCTGGGATCCCAAGCCGCCACCCTAACCACTAAGCCAACACCAGGCTCCAGGTTAAAAGAGGAGACAAATAAATATCCCTTGGGCTAAAAAGGGGATTTATTTTTTTAGGGGAAAAAAAAGAAAAATTTCATGGCTGAAAATCCCCCATTCATTTACATGGGGAAAAGTGAGCCAGAACCAGTATTCTTACCCTACTCACGTGGCTCTGGGAGGTGTATAGTCAAAAGTGAATTTATTAATTAATTTATTTTAAATAAGGAATGAGTTCCATTCGGAAAAAGGGAAGGTTGAAGTAAAATCGTGGAGGTGTGTGGTGAATCTGAAACTGTAAACGCAGAGTGAAGCTGCTGGGTCGATTAAACCAATCAGGAAGAGGGTGGAGAGAGACACGTGGTTTCAGGAGGTGTGTTGATCGAAAGGATCCAGGAAGATCATTAATTTTTTTAATGTATTTTTGAAGATTCGGTAAGATTCGGGAATAGAAGGTTGTGGGAAGAACTCGTGAAGGTAATGGCGAGAGTGGGTCAGCTCAAGTAGAATAAAGATGGTGTGCCGGCAGGAGGAAGAGGAAGAAGAAGAAGAAGAAGAAGAAGAAGAAGAAGAAGAAGAAGGATAGGGACTCGTGGGTATGCAAGGAGAAAGGTAGTTTTTTTGTTTTGTTTTGTTTTGGATTTAAAACTAGGAACAGAGTGTTTAGTTGAGAGGGATGGGGGACGTGGGAAAGTGGGGAAGATAGGAATTGAAGGTAATGGGGAGAGAGAGAAAAAAACGATCGTACACCAAGAGGGGAAGGATGGGTAGGCCTCAAGGAACCCGGTAAGACTAGGTCGACGAAAACTCACAAAATAGCACAATTTTTGAAACAAAACCGAACTTGGAACAGACAGTAACATGTAGGTGAGAAAATAAACAGTTAAAACGGGACAGTTAACAACTTAACTTTGAGATTGTCAGCAGAGAGCACTGAAAGACCTTGCCGTCGCTCCAAACAATTCTGTTTTTTTTCATCTTTGTGGGACATCAAACACAGTTTCGTCGGTTGGAGTTGGTTTTTTTTCATAGAATATCTTGTGAATAGTTTGAAGTTTCTTTGTTTTGGTGTCTATATTGCTACTCTAATTGTGGCCAGTTTAGAATTGCACAGCTATATTGGAATACCGGCAATACAAGTTTGTTTATAGCTTTGGTTTTGTTTCTTGGGGAGAGGGATGACTTCAGAATTAATCTTATTCTGCATTGGTACACTTTGCTAATTATTTTACGCATTGCTTTGTGTTGTATCTGGGGGCCTTCTTTGATTCTGAAGTATTTGTGGGATGCTTTGTTTTCTCGTTTCTGTATTGTTGTGCTTTCATATCGATTTGAGATGTTTGTTCTTTTTGTTTTTACTTGTACAGATGTGCACATGGCACATTTGTCAAGATCAAACTCCATTCGGATGTCCTCTGAGTACTGCTTTACTCGTTTTAGTTGATCTGCCAATTTCTTATGATTTGGAGCAAAGAGTTATAGATCGTCCATGTACAAAGTAGGTATGTTACCTTTCTTGTTTCCTTGGTCATTTTTCTGTTGCATGTCAAACTGTATCCGTGTCCTTGTTAATTGATGAGGTTACTCGGTGGGTCCAGAGCCAGACAAAACAGGAGGGGTGGGGGAGGGAAGAGTGTCATCTTGTAAGATACCACGTCATATGAAACATCAGAGGAGAGATCAATTTTTTTTTTTTTTTTTTTTTTTTTTACGTTTTTACAGCCATTTTTCCCTGCTGTGCAGGGGTTTGGCTTTTTCTTGATGCAATGTTTTATGGCCGGATGCCCTTCCTGACGCCAACCCTGGTCGCCTCTTACGACACACAGGGATATGGTACACCTATTCTAACCCGGGCATACACCGGGACCAGTACACTGGCACTCATTTCGCCGACCTCGGAAGGATGACAGGCTGAGTCAACCCCCTGATGTTAATTCAGCAGCCAACGGGGCTTGAACTCAGGACCCTTGGATCCCAAGCCGCCACCCTAACCACTAAGCCAACACCAGGCTTGGGAGAGATCAAATAGACTAAGATAACAAAATGAAACTGTATGATTACGAAGACGGGCAGAGAACGTTGAAGAAAGAGAAGAACTATTGGAAATGAGGAGAAGATCGAAACGCCATAGGTCAAATCAAGTTGAACTACTGGATGCGAATAATCAACAAGCTGTAATCAATGTGGAAAAGCATGATGCAGGAAATATAACTTACAACTGAGTACTGCAATGCACGATATTGGGGACATGAGCTAGAGACATCAAATAAATATAGTACACTAAATGTTGTCATGATGGAAAGGTTTCACTCGACCTACTGCTGAGACACCGACTCCATTATGAGAGCCACTTACAGGGGATACATGCATAGCAAAGATCTCCAGAAAACAGATACTATAGTACACCTCAGCAATGGCATTCACATCATTGAGATGAAATCACCGCCTGGAAATGGTCCACACCACTTTCGAATACATGGGCAGATTTACCATAATGGTCTCTCTGCTGTATGCAAAGGAGGCAAATGAGCAAGTATATGGACAACTATAATTTTGATTCTGCTGAAGCAACAACAAAACAGCTTGAAAACCAATCAAACCAAAGACTTATTACCAAAGTAATGCAACAATTGACGAGATGCTGCGACAAGTTAACCCATTTGCTGAGTCATACAAGTAAATGCATCACATAATCCAGGACATTCCGACAACGAGTGTGTGCATGGTATTTATGGAAGATCCAGACTTGGAGTAAGACAAGAGACGATATAATGCACCAACATCAAGAACGGAGGTTGCTGCAATATTTGTTGGACAAGACGGGAACCACCTGCAAATAGAGACGTATGGATATATTTCACAGGTGACTGAGGTAGAAATATATCACCTCTAAAAAAGAATGGAGACCCTTTGGTGTATCTGTTGCTCTTCCCATGTGGAGAGGGTGGTTGGCACAAGTAACTGCAACATGGAGAAGAAAGAAGAACTGCAAGATATCAGAGAGTGACATAGTTATGTCGTGTTGGCTTTATGATTAGGGTGGTGGGCTTAGGATCCGAGGGCCCTGAGTTCACATTCAACTCTGCTGTTGAATTAATACCAGGTGGGGTTGACTCAGCCTGTCATCCTTCAGAGGTCAGCAAAATGAGTACCAGTTTGCTGGGATGATTGAGCCATTCGAGTATCCTGCGTCGGAGTGGTGACCCATTCAGGATTGTGGTGCCCATTCAGGATCCGGGTCCCAACATGTCGCTTACGTAAACTAGCCCAAGAGATTGCTTCGGCAGCACTGATGTTCTGTACAGTGTATGGTCCCAATGTATGGAGTAACACAGTTGCAGTTCTTTGACAATGGACTTGTGTTGAGACCTGGCTTGAGCCTATCACACAGTAGTGGGAAATTATTTCACCAATAAATTGCAGATGCCTACGTAAAGACTGAAGGATCTAGACTAAACTATTTATTCCATGATCAGAACGATCTACGAGTGGAAATGTACCGTTGACTAATGGATGCCATCAAAGCAAGAGCTCAAAACCAGAGCTTGAGAGCAGGGAAGATGATAATTCTGCCTACGACTTTCCAAGGGAGCCCAAGGTACATGCAACAGAACTATTAGGATGCTATGGAAATTGTATGAAAGTTTTAGAGACCTGATCTACTCATTACGTTTACTTGCAATCCTGCTTGGCCTGTGATTGTGAATTAAATGGAGGGGGAAAGCAATGACCTGAACACAGACCAGACATACATTAACTGTGCAAGGGTTCAAAATGAAACTTGCAGAACTGCTTAATGACATTCTCAAGCGGAACATTTTTGGTATTGTGATAGCCTTCATCGACGCAACAGAATTCTAGAACCGTGGACTACCACATGCACATATACTCCTCACTTTGTCTGCAGATCGTAAAATATGGACAAAGGATGATATTGACAGTCATAAGTGCAGAGCTACCATGCTCACAAACGAATCCAAGGTTGTTTGAAATCGCCACAAAGTGCATGTTACATGGTCCCAGCTGTTCAGGCACAGTCTCTATGCATGGAAGAAGGTGCATGCAGTAAGGGATTTCCAAAAGAGTTCAGAGATGCAACAGAAGAGAATGTCAATGGGTACCTGATATATAAGAGAAGAGAAGCATCTGTTAAAGTTGGAAAGTATGATGTGGGTAATCGATGGATTGTACCTTCTAATCCATGGTTATCAGAGAAATTAAATGCGTACATTAATGTGGAAGTGCGTGCATCCGTGAAGTGTAAAGTACCTCCATAAGTAAGTTTACAAATGTCATTATGCGGAATATGTGCGATTACAGACAGATATAGAAGGTACCGATGGCGTTTTGGACCACGATGATATTCTAACTTTCTTAGATGGACAGAATGTTTGTGCACATGAAGCAATGTGACGTTTGAATGAGTTTCTGATGTCGGAGAGGATTGGCAAGTGATCTTCCGTGAGGGCACAGAAGAGGAGGTCTTGCAGCTGGAAATGTCAAGAAAGACTATGGTTGGAAGATGGTTTGAATAAAAAGAGAACAGATGAGCAAGCAATGCAATTCAGTTATGCTGAGATACCTAAGTACTATGTATTTGAGAAAACTTCAGACAACGGGGTGGAGATGGTGTTATTGAATGTATTCCTGTTGTAAGTGTTCAAGACAGCAAGCAAGACTATCTCCACATGCTTCTTACAAGAGTTATAGGAGTTACAAGTTTTGAGCATCTGCGAGGTCAATGGACAACTCAGTGAAACATTTCAGCAAGCTTGCAACGAACACGGAATTTGCAAGGAAACAGCATATGGAACGACACACCAGTAAAGGCAACACACACACACACACACACACACACACACACACACACACACACACACACACACACACACACACACACACACACACACACACACACACACACACACACACACACACACACACACACGTTACTCTTTGCAATGACATGTGGATTTGGAGAACCAGACAATGTACCTGAACTACGGGAAAGACACAAGCAGGGCATGAGTGAAGATTTCATACGATGTTATTCTGAAGAAACTGATCCTCTCTTCTATGTTCTTGTGGAAATCATTGAACTGTTGAAAACCTATGGTCTGAGCCTTCGAAAACTGCATCTCCCAGCTGGTGGAATGCTGACAGCACCTCTGTATTTAAAATCCTTCAACATTTTGGAAGAACAAGCCAAAGTGATCGCAAACACACAAAAAAACTGAACGGAACAAAAAATGGCAGTTGATACTATTCTTGAGGCTCTGTACAATAACTTGTACACAAGTCAACACGACTTTTTTCTTGATGGTCCAGCTGGAACGGGAGAAATATTTCTTTTCTCAACTCTAGTACACATCATACGAGGCAAGGGAGATAGCTTTACTCTTGTTGCATCTATAGGTACTGCAGCAATTCTGTTAGCAGGAGGCAGAACTGCTCACTCGATGTTCAAGACACATCTACTGCTGAATGCGACTTCAACATGCAATTTTTTATAGCTGAACACAGAGGAAGCTAAGGAACTTCTCCAATCAGAACTGATAGTGTGGGGCGAAGCACCAATGACGCACGTTCACGACTTTCAAGCAGTAGACAGACTTCTGCGTGATCTGACTCAAGTGGATAAGTCTTTTGGAGGGAAAGTTATACTACTGGGTGGAGACTTCAGGCAAGTCCTACCGGTGATGCTACGAGTGTCAAAATCTCTAACTGTTGCCAGTTGCATAAAGAATCATTGGCTGTGGGCCGAATTCCATGTACTGAAACGTACACGTAACATGTGATCACGAGCGAGTGAAACTTACACATAACATGTGATCACTACCATCATGTCACTGCACTCAGTGGGCTCAGCAACTCAAAGGCAGTGCAAAACTCATTGTTACAAATGAAATTCTTTGGAACTGAACAACAAAGTGTTAGACCGTATGCCCAGAGGAGAGGACTGTCCAAAAAAGTGTGGATACTGTAGCAAGCGATGAACCAAGTGACCATCTGGCATGCCCTGAAGAGTTTCTCAACAGCTGAATACCAACAGGAATGCCTCCTCACACACTAAAACTCAGAGTAGGTACTCTAATCATGCTACTACACAATGTTATGCCATCACAGGCACTCTGCAGTGGAACGAGATTGACAATTCCACATTAACAAAGACACCACATAGAGACCCGTGTCATAGATGGGTTCAATTCAGATACTGTTCTCATTTCATCTGATACAAATATGCCTTTCAGATTCAAAAGAAGACGGTCTCCCCTACGTCTGGCTTTTCCATGACCATCAATCAACACGCCACGGGAACAGAATTTTGACAGAATTTGTTTATACCTTCCCGAAACCTTTATTCATTCTCAAGAGTTTGATCATTTGACTCATTTAGCGCCGTATCTGAGGATAATGAGACTGTTCATTGTGTTTGCAGTGAAATATGTGAATAAACGTGTTCAAAAACACTAGGCCGTGTATGTTACACGGAGGTAGAGCTAGTTCTATCTGAATTTCCTTCTGCCTGTTTTTCTTATATTTCCTGTACTTCATTCTTTATCTCTCCCTTTTCTCAATATCTCAAAAATGAATCTTCATTGAACGAAACGCTTCTTCATTCTTAAGGCCCGGTCACACCTTGACGTTTTAGCCAGCGATGGCAACGTATTAAAATGTATGTAAAACGCTGGCTTACGTTGAACTTTTGATGTTTTTTTTTTAAGATTCGGACGTATTCATAACGAGTTGGTCGTATGCATAACATATTAGTAATGGACACAGAACGTTTCGTTGTGTTATAGATAACTTATACCAACGAATGCTGAACCTGTTGTCGGCCTACACAACCGATGCCCAACGATAGTCTAACTTAGGCATAGTGCGTTGCACGCATCGCAGACGATGTCGTGACGTAGCCTATTAAAAGGCTGACGCACAACGATTCGAATCATAACTGCCGTAGAAATGGAAGTGACAACATCGCGGTCACACCTTCGCGATCTTGCCAGCGTATGCCGACCTAAGAAAAATGTGTCTAAAACGTTGGGGCACGTCGAATACGGTATGAGTAAGTTTGGTATACGTGAGTAGAACGCTAAAGTACGCTATCATACGTCGTAGTAAGTAGAGGACGTCAAGAAATTTTAAACATGTTCAAAATTTTACGACGTACTCGGCGTATGACACACGTTCCGCATGCGATGGGGATAAGTTTTACACACGATATGTGGACGCTTACACACGTCCACAAACGCTACTTATAAGCTACTCATAAGTCGAAACACGTCGCGGTAATGTCTTTTTTACGCGAAACTTATTTCTAACTTATGTTTGACGTGCTTTGAACCAATTCTTTACGTAGTCCCAACACACATCGACGTATGTAGACGTATTCCAATGACGTCTTCCAGTGGACAAAAAAAAGAAAAAAAAAAAAGAACGTGTTTCTAGCTTACAACTCCCATATAAAGACGTGTTCCCAGCGGTTTTGGGAATTGGTATATAAAAATGCTGCTCATAAAAGGGGAACCCAACAGTGTTTTCGAGTCCTTTTTGAGTCGATGTCCATGTCAGCAGGAACAGTATCAGTATCAGTATCAGTATCAGTATCAGTATTAGTATTAGTAGTAGTGTTAGTATTAGTATTAGTATTGGTATTAGTATTAGTAGTAGTTTGTTCATGTTGGCAGTAGTAGGTGAGTGTGAAGGGGAGGGTGTGGGTTATGATGGATCCTCCTTGCGTCCACGTGTCCACAGGTAGGTTCATAGGCTGCCACTCAACGATTGAAAGTAGACGCTTGCGCTCAACAATTGGATTTTTTTACACTCAACGACTTTTAAACGGTACCACTCAACTATTTTCATTGTTTACAATGAACGATTTAAATTGCTGTCACTCGCCTTTGTTTTTTGACGCTGGCGCTTGGAAATTTTAATCGTTTCTATTGAACGTGCAAAATCGCTCAAACCCCACTATTGAAAGTAGATGCTTGCGCTCAAAAATTGGATTTTTTTTTACACTCAACGACTTTTAAACTAAATGATGGAATCCATCATCGCTTCAGATATGAAATCCTTCCTCTTCTCCAATGGCTTGATTTCCAATCATCAATTTGGTTTCAGACCAGGTCACTCTACCCTGGATATGCTGCTTCTGCTCTCCCATCAATGGATGGAGGTCCTCAATGCCAGACAGGAAATCCGAGCCGTATCCCTGGACATATCACGTGCTTTTGACACAGTCTGGCACCCTGCCCTACTCACCAAACTCTCTTCCCATGGTATTCACGGCCATCTCCACTCATGGCTCGCAGACTTCCTCTCCTGTCGCAGTCAACGTGTGGCCCTAAATGGAGTTCTTTCATCCCCTCTTCCTGTGCAGGCTGGAGTTCCTCAAGGTAGCGTTCTGGGCCCTGTTCTTTTTCTGGTTTTCATCAATGATCTCTCGGACTCTCTGGAAAATCCTCTATTTCTCTTTGCCGACGACTCCACCCTCTGCCGTACCATCTGTCATCCCTCAGACCGGCAAGCAGCAGCTTCTTCGCTCACTGCAGATCTGGATAGAATCACAGACTGGTCCAACGCGTGGAACATGTCTTTCAATCCAGACAAATCTCACACTCTCACTATGTCTCTTCGAAAGGACCGTTTACAAAACCCCCCCATCCACTTTCTCAACAATCCTCTGGAAGAAGTCTTTTCTTTCAAGCTTCTAGGTCTCACTATCTGCCATGACCTTTCCTGGGAAAGTCACATTTCCAACCTCGCCTCAAAAGCCAGTCGCCGACTGGGAATCCTCATTCGTGCTAAGTCCTTCCTCGGCCCTCTTGAGCTCCTGACTACTTACAAAGCTTTTGTCCGTAGCCTGATGGAGTACTGCTCTCCCCTCTGGGCTGGTGCTCCTGCCTCCCACCTTTCTCGGCTTAACGCTGTCGAAACCAGGGCATTTAAGATCATCGGCATCTCCCGCAATGAAGCTGAGTCTTTGGGCCTCTCACTCAATCACCGCAGGTTGGTCGGTGGTCTTTCTGTCTTCTACCGACTCCTCTCCAGCCTTGCCCCCCCTGCTCTCTCTGCGATTTGTCCCCACCACATTTCCACAGGGCGCTCAAGGTCCGCCAACAACCCCCTTCTGGTAAAACTACCAAAATCACGAATCACTGCTCATCTTCACTCTTTCATTCCTCTTTTTTCCCGCCTTTGGAATAAACTTCCTCACTCTATTCTTTCCCATTCTTCGCTCCAGGCTTTCAAAACAGCTGTTCACCACCACCTCTTATCATCCCCCATCCAAATCCTCGATCTTTTCTACTCCCGATAATCCACCCAAGCCCACTTCCTTCATTTCTCCTGCTTTCCTTCCTGAAAGTCCCTGAAATGTCCATCTTCTCTTCGCCATGTTCCCCGTCCCATCCCCATCCCTCTCCCTTCCACAGTTCACCTAATGTGTCTGTTCCCCACTGTTTTGTCCCTTCCACTCCCGCCCCTCTTGTCTCATGCCTCCTTGCTGTGAGTTGTGTGTTTGCTCTCATACGAGCCTCGACCAAGGTATACAAAAAAAACAAAACAAAACGGTACCACTCAGCTAATTTCATTGTTTACAATGAACGATTTAAATTGCTGTCACTCGCCTTTGTTTTTTTATTTTATTTTATTTTTTTTGACGCTGGGGTTTGGAAATTTGAAGCGTTTCTTCTGAACGTGTTAAAACGCTCAAACTCGACTATTTTAAATATACGCTGCCGATGGACAATTGGAATCATAGCCAAGCTAGACATCGAAGTGTGAACATCCTCGTCATGCCGAAGAAAAGTTTGAAGAATGCTGCAAATAAGTGTCCTGGTGGTGGCCGTGGACGCTGACGCAAGGACGATCCATTATACTGACGTCTTTCAGCCTATGAGTAACTTAAAAGTAACGTCTGTCGATGTGTGGCAACGATCGCGTAACATACCAACAACACGTTAATCATAGGTTAGAAATAAGTTTCGGGTACGCTAAACATTACCTCGGCGTGTCTCAACTTATGATTAACTTACAAGTAGCATGTGTTGACGTCTGTCAACGATCGCAGACCGTGCATACAACTTGTGGCCAGCGTAGCGGAACGTGTGAGTCATACGCCGGCATACGTCGGGAAATTTCAAGCATGAAAAAATTTGAGGACAACCAAAAAGTACAACGTTTAAAGCCAGCGTAAAATGACGTATGGCAGTGTTTTTCAGCGTGCTCTCAATGTTATCAAAACTTACCCATAACGTATTCAACGTGTGCCAGCATTTTAGAAAAAAAATTCAAAAATCGGCATACGTTGGCTAAAACGTCAAGGTGTGACCAGGCCTTTACTTAGAAAGCTTTTTGAAACATTTTTAAATGTTTCACTTTCCTTATTTCTCCATGAGTACTTCACGTCTTCTTCTTCTTATTCATCATGATCTAATTCTCCTCTTATTCATAAAGAATATTTTACAAACCTCTCTCTCACCTAAGTGCTTGGTTCATCAAACCACCTCCTGCACCTACAGCAATACACACACACACACACACACACACACAGACACACACACACACACACACACACACACACACACACACACACACACACACACACACACACACACACACACACACAATTTTACAGTTCCAGCTATTCCTAAAATATAATATAATTTAAAGGATTTCTGTAAATGATGTTAATGTCACAACATCCAATATTCGACTTCATTTAAATTATAAACCCAGATCATAGTTCCCTTACCTAAAGGAAGAACCATAATCTGTAAGCAATTGAATGGTTTCCCGGCCACAGATCATCAGCTGGGCATCATTCTTCCTCGAGGTTTTCATCCTTTCAGCCCAGGACCTCTCCAAACGGTGGGTCCACAACTTCGGTTCGTGGATCCACATCGGTAGATTACCTGCATCACTGTATCCACAACCTCAGTTGTGTCCAGGCAGTCAATCAACCCATCAATGGGACATCACGAATCAGACTCTACTCAAGCTAGAAGATTTAATGTATTATCACATAGTAATCACAGAGTTAATCAATCCATCAGGAACACACTCTGTACAGAGCATCAGTGCTGCCGAAGCGGTCTCCCGGGCTATCAGGAACAATCCTGGATGGGTCACCATTCCTACACAAGACACTCGAAAGGCTCGATCATCCCAACAAGCTGGTATTCATTTTGCCAACCTCGGAATAATGACAGGCTGAGTCAACCCCACCTGGTGTTGATTTAACAGCACATTTAACGTATTATCACGTAGTATGTCCATGTGTCTTTCAGCACACAGACGTACTGATGAGAGAAACACTTAACACAGCCACTCAGCTTGGGGGGAGTTCCGTCACTTCCTGGGATCGTCTGGGTACCAGTGACATCATCACAATGGCGCCGCTTTTCTCACCGCACTCAGAGGGCCATTCCCTCAGGAGGAATTGCCTCCTAATGGTTGCCAACCTATGAGGATTGTCCGTTCTCAATCCTTTCAAATGCTGAACATCAAGCAAGGAAGCAGCACGTACCATTTTTAAGTCTTTGGTTTGACCTGGCTGGGGTTTGAACCACCGACCTCCCAGACTCAGAGCGGACGCTCTGACCATTACACGACCGAGTCTGGTCAAATCTTTGTCTCCCTATGTGCAATTTGGGAACCTAGAGAAGTCCAGTTTGCAGAGGTTGTCTGTGTCTGGATAGTTAACTTGTCACATGTGCTTCCCCATTAAGCCACCTCATGTGTGTTCGATCCCTTTTGGGGGTGGAACAAAATATAAATGTCTGTACTGGTTCATTGCCAGCATGGCACACTGCTCAAAGCATGGTGGCGATGTAAAGCTGGCTGTTCCCTCGTCCTTTTTTGTTGAAGACAATAAATATCCCACAATAACTTTTGAACATAAAAAGGCCATTGTGTGCTTTTACATCGTGTCGTGCTTCGGAAACACCACACACTGTTAATATCAAAAATATTATGGAAATTATTCAAACCTAGGGATTATTAATCTATCTATAATTCCAGCAATCTCTGTCTGTTTGTCTGTGACCGCTGTTTCTCGACAACCACTGGTCCGATCGAATTGAAACTTGCCAGGTATATTCCTGGGGCCCTGTGGATGTGCCTTTTCAAGGTTTGATATTAATCGGACAAGTGGTTCCCAAGTCATGGCCATTTATTTACCAAACCAATGACAGGACACAGTGCTTTGACGTCACAGTTCTTTTTTTTCTATTCTTTTTTTTTTTATTGCACGTTCGGCCACGCACTTACAGGGATGCACGTATGGGCACGCACGTACGGGTACGTACTACTAATAATAATAACAATACACTTACTGTGGTGAGAGCATGGCCGTAACAACGAACACCACGTTTTGATGCTACAATTCCAAAGGTGTCAATATTTCTCACCTGATAGCAATTTCCCATTTATTAACAAAGTAAACACCAGACTCGGTGAGTTAATGGTTAAAGCATCCATTCTGAGTCTGTGAGCTCGGCCGAACCAAGTCACACCAACGACTCTAAAAATGATACGTGCTGTTTCCTTGCTTGATGCTTATCATTTGCAAAGGGTAGAGCACGGACAAACAACCATAAGTTGTCAATACTTGTGCAGGCTTTGATGGGCTGAATGGCCTCCTTCATTGAAGTTCCTTGAAAGGGAACATATTGTTGTCAGATTGTCTATTAACACACACCGACAGTTGAAAGTCGAATAAAGGCGAATGCTAAAACGATGTTGAATGTTACTGCACTGCATTCAGAAAAATACTATTTAGGGTCTAATCAAAAATTATGTACTGTGTGGGGGTAGGGGGAGCAAATGTCTCGGTGTTAGGGAGTGCTACGGGGGAGGGGTGAATCCAGTGCCGTTACATAACACTAATTCAATCAACAAAAGTGGCATCACTTCCCTGAGAAGACGTTATATTTTGTATATTCACGTCCTTTAAATAAATTGTCCGATTTTATTACATCTTGTTTTTATATCACCAAGGTATGTACAAAATATCATGTTATAAAATACTAATAATGAAATGTAAATTGCAAAAGTACAAAATTAATGTTGTTGGTGCAGTTTTGATGACTATCCCATCATTGCTTTTTTCCACAGACACTTAATCTCATTTGCAAATGAAAACAATTGAACATATTTACAAACGATTACATCACTCCACGTGATTGGTCCGATGGCATCATTACAGCGATTCCGAATGCTGCTTAGTCTTGACGGTACACTGTGTACCTTTACTTTTTCAAATTTAGTTCGTGGTAACTAAAAAATAAAACAACGGAATAAATCGCATCCCGAGATTAAGGTATGAAATAGGGGGAGGGGTGTGTCTTCATCAAGCATTCCATCATATTTTAGGGGGTGTCGGTTGAAACGTTACAGGAGTTTGGGGGGTGTCAGATTTGGGCAAAAATACGTTATGTAATTTTTGAATGGCCCCTTACAAAACCCCAAGGATCGCCCAATAGGCAAGTCAAATTTGGCGGTCGATCGTGCATGGAAGGCAGAAAGGCGGAAAAACGTTTCTTATAATTTATATTGGTGTATGTACAATGTATTCGGGGAAAATGGGTAGACAGGACAATATAAATAAATCCGGCACAAACCAAGCAGTCAACACACACGTTGAGATGAAGAAAAGAAACACAATCATACTGTATATACGATTGAATGGGCGGCCATTTTTTCCACTATATTATCCCTCCATATGGAGTACTACCATACTCCATGATGGGAACTAAACCTGCTTTAGCACCAAAATACCAGTTTCACACAGTGAAGGGGAACACAGGTGAGAACTTGAGGCAGGCATAAGGTGATCTCTGCGTCTGCTATGTCCTGTGCAGGCTAGTGTGGGACAAGGCGAAGTGTGTGTGGCTTGGGGCTGGAAGGTGAAGAGGAATGACGGGCGATGAGGAACTGTCCATTATGTTGAAGTCATCCTTCTCGGGCAGTGAGACAGAGACAGAGCCATTGTTCCTCTGATGTTCAAATACTCAACTGCTGTTCACACGTGAAGACACAGCCCTTTCCTCCTTTAGGACCACCTTCATATGTGGCGGGTCCCATTATAGGCTGCCCGCATTCAGTGGGTGGCGTCATCTTCTGGGACGTTCTGCCTTGTGAGGTGATCCTTCACAAAAGCATTCCACCCTCAGCCAGAGCTCCATAGCTTACTTTATCACCATGGCTTGTGGTTTGCCAGACAAACAGTCCGTGTTGCTTTCTATAAAGTGGTGGGTGCCACAAGTCCTCCACCCAGCCTCACCTGTCACAAGGAGGTTTAACGCAATACAACAGTTACCCTATTCTGCTTTAAGGTTTATAATCGCCACCTCATTGGTGCGTGTTTAACGATACTGCTAACCTCTGACAGTTTTTCTGATACAGGCATACAATCATCTAAGCTACTCAATTCATATAGTCAATACTATCCTTAACACAATCTATCTATGGACTCCCCCCCCCATCCCATGTCACATTATGATTGCGTGGATGGACATAGTGGTTAATGGGAGTAAGATAGAATAGATATTTCATAAACAAATGTATGGCGTACGTGTTTTGTTTCTGTGTGAAGTTATAGGACACGTGTCGAAGAGTGTTTTAATAGCAGAATCCAACATGCTCCCGATATTATGTATGTGTCGATGCCCATACCATTCCCACATGTTTATTCTGTAAATAGTTCCCCTTTCGAATCTTGTCTATATGTGCTTTTAACCTTCTCGCCTTCTCGAGCATGGACCAGTATAGGCGAATGGCCTGAGGGGGTGCATGAAAGGACACAACAAATGTTGCCTTACCCACTGATGAGGAGGGGTGAGAGAACCCTTTTAAGCCATGTCTGCTCGCTGACATTTTTTTTTTGTATACCTTGTCGAGGCTCGTATGAGAGCTAACACACAACACACAACAAGGGGGGCATTAGATGAGAGTGGCGGTAGTGGGAAGGACAAAACAGTGGTTAACAAACATTAGGAGATCTGTGGACGGAGAGGGGTGGGGCAGAGGACACGGGGTATACAAGATGGACATTACAGGGACTTTCAGGAAGGAGAGTAGGGAATTTGAAGGAGGTGGGTTTGGGGTGGATTAACGGGGGTAGAAAAGATCGAGGTTTTGGATGGGGAAGATAAGAGGGGGTGGTGAACAGCTGTTTTGAAGGCCTGGAGGGAAGAATGGGATTTAATAGAGTGAGGGAGTTTATTCCAAAGGTGGGGAAAAAGAGGAATGAAAGAGTGAAGGTGAGCAGTGATTCGTGATTTTGGTGGTTTTACCAGAAGGGGGTTGTTGGCGGACCTTGAGCGCCCTGCGGAAATCTGGTGCATGTGGTGCCCTGCGGACATTTATGAAAGGCAAAGCGCAGCACAGATCGCCCTTCTTCTTCTGCCCTTCTGTCTCTTCTTCTCGTGTTTCTGCTTCAGGCTTTGTGAGATGATTTAGGGCTGCTCGCTCAGGAGGGTTGTGGTTAACAGCTCTGAAGCATCAGCGCTGCAAGGGGGAAACTGGACCAGAATGAGGAGAAGTTCCATGCTCCCAAAACAGTACCAGAGAAGATGAAGTATGACCCAGCAAAAGGCTCAATGGGATCCTGGACCAGGATGTGGTGCATCTTGCCTGCATAAAGCTCACCACTCCCACTGCAACTACAACCACCACACACACAAACATAGAGTCTGAACAGATTTCTTTCAGTCTCATCATCCTCTATCAGTCTCCCATTTGTGAGTGTGTGGGCTGCATGGTATCACGTAAGCTGATGGGATTATTTGTGGGCCCTGTGGTTATATTAAGGAACAGAATTTTCCTTCATTGTAATATTGTTTCTTTGTCCCCCCTACCCTTCTCTCTTTAATAAACCCTGTTTTATAACAGTGAAGTGTTTGTTTGGAGAGCAGTGTGGAATTGGGAATGGTATACCGACCGCAGTGCAAGTACAGCTGTGACTGTTGGGAATTGGTACAAAAACCCATCGTGAGGAGGGTACAAACATGGTGGTTCGTTGAGCGACTCGCTCAGCTCCGAATGCTTTGAACCGACGAATGCATCGTAGGTAGTCGGCTTTTTGGAGTTACTGTTATGATACCAAAGTGAGGTTACTTTGGGCTTTCCTGGTGGATGTCGTACAGTCCCAAGAACTACCTCTTGTTCGAGTGATAAATGTCCAGGTGTGAGATTTGACCTCATGTCCACCTGGGTCATCGTTTCAACTTACTACTACTAGTACAACTACAACTACTGCACTGCAACTTCTTGTATGGCTCCAATTATTCCCACTCTCATGTTGGGTCAGCTGGGGAAAGTTATTGGCTCAAGTCTTTGACTAGCTAGGCGTAACATCAGACTGACGGTGATTTGTGCAGGTTGCCAGGGATAATTTACTGACTCTTCCTGAAAAAACACAGGGAGCTCCATCCATACATCCATTGGGAGCATACTCTGTGCAGAGCGTTGGTGTTGCCTAAGCAGTTTCATTGGCTATTGGGCACAATCCTGTATGGGCCGCCATTCCGACTCAGGATACCAGCAAGCTGGCACTCATTTTGTTAACCTCGGAAAGATGACAGGCCTCGTTTAACCCCACCTGGTATTAATTCAACAGCTGAGCGGGATTTGAACTCAGGACCCGAGGATCCCAAACCCGCCACCCTTACCATTAAGCCAACACCAGGCATACTGGGAGCTCGAAAAGCTACCAACTAATGCCAGCAGATGGGACACACAGTTTATCTTGGACACAATCCAAGAGACGACATACATTATGATGCAACACTCTGCCCGTGGAGTATCAATTCGACAGATTATTGTTGGGTAGGGAATCAAATCCAGGCGAAACTTCTCAAAGGTAAGTGTGCTACCTCTGTACCATCCTGTTCAACTATTTGTTGTCTTTTATTAACAAAAGTGCTGGGGATTCTTTTGTTTCGTTGTATCACTGCCATTTTCTGCAGATTCTACTGCGATACATTTTAGTTGTGTTTGTGTAAAAAAAAAAACCCCCGTCTTTAGCCTTTGCAACCCCAGGATATCTAAGCACTCCAATTAGCCCAGAATAATTATGGTTGTTACGGAATATGGCCAATAGTTATGATGCAATGACATATCTCCTTGTGTCATTTTTTATTTTATTTTCAGGCTTTTTGAGACAGTTCAGTGTTGATGAAGCAACTGAAATAGCAATGTTAGAGACTTTCCTAACAAGACTGTAAAATAATATTCACTGCTGAGCAAACGACTCGAGACTTCCATGATCTTGCGTTATGCCTCGGGGTCAAATCATGTCTCGAATAGCATGAGTGGTGCTTCGTAAGAGAAGGTTTTAAAAATGGAATCGTTTTGTGAGTTGATTTAATGGAACAATCTTAAATTGAGACAAACGTGCTTGAACTTCAAATCCAACATGGGATATTTTACAAAATTTGTTGCTGATACTCCAAAACTCTCTTATGTATCCCAGGTGGGCTGATGTATGATGTTGCTGGGATGGTTATATGACACAAACATTCTGGGACAAAATGCATTTGGACTAATTTATAGATCCCCTTGTTGTGTGTTTTCTGACATCACAAAGTAACGCTCTTGATGCAGCCTCACATGTAACTATGGTGCAAGAAGGTGAAATCAATGTATCAGTTGACAGGTAATCAGCAAAGTGGAAGTCGTACTCTTCGGAGGCTTTGGCACTTAATTTTTTTAAATATCTCTTGATTGAAACTGGAAATAACAACTGTCCAACAGGATGGTGCACAGGTAGTGCGATTGCCTTTAAGCTATCTCATCTGGGTTCGAATTCTGATATGATTATCTAAACTGTCATACTGGAGTTTTGCCGGCAGGGCATTGCATCACAAATGATAGACTTTAAGCTGAGTGTCTTGTCTCCTACCATGAGTTGGACGTCAAGGATCCCATGTTATCTTTCTCCAAAGGTACGTGAGTTATCACCAGAACCCGAAATAAATTGAAATTTCCTGCCGTCTTCAGTCGAACATCAGGCCTAACAGCCGATTCTTGAAAGAGTTTGGTCAAAATCCTTTTCTGGCTGACCTGACCCCACAACAAGGTAGGAATAATTGGGGCCATCAAAGTAGTGTAAGTAAAAAATTGAAAGTAATAAATAATTTATAAAGGGAATTAAATGAACCGTCATAGCTCGATTATCGTGTGGCCTTTTATTGTATAAAGAGAAATCACTGTTTTCATGAACACAATTTTCTTGTTTCCCTGTCAGGTCATGAGTGGTTCAGTTGTTCAGTGGAGAAAAGCTAATTTATTCACTTAACCGTTGTCAGTGTTGTATATTGGGATTTTAGCTTATCGCCCTGAAGTGGACTGGTGTCGTATCCAGGCAATCTCCCAACACCATGATATCAGCCTAGCTGAGGTTCACCACATGATGATGGTGTGGCCCCCTCTGTCTGACTTTCATCATCTACTCATAACCTCTACTTTGACTCTGAATACGCTGCAATGGTCTTGCAGTAACAGATGGCTGCAGCAGGTTGTCTATCAATTTGGGCACATGTGCTGAGCCTCAGGCATTCCTTTATTTCTTTTGAAACCCTGTACTTTGTTTGCCCATTGAAAAACAATTTGTGATAAATTATAATTTCCCACCATTTGGAATCAGTTATGGAAACACAAGAGGGACATGCGGGAATCAAACGGTGAGTAATCACAACTCGGATAAAATTTTGATGACGAAGTTGTGATATTTTTACGTTTTTGCATTTTTACGGAGCTCGTTCTCTCCTCCATATATTTGTTCCAAGAGCTCTTTTTCAGGATTGTCACGAAACTGTGGATGTTTGATTGCCTCGATTTGTAGTTTGTTTGTTGTAATATCTCCTGGCATTACTTTGATAATCCGAGTGTGGTTCTCATTTACGATTGCAGGTGCTTTGACTATCACTGGCTCAGGGTTCGGATGCTTCTCAGATTCTAGGTTTTCATGACTTTGTTTCTCAGATCCGTGAACTTGGACATAATTAAGCCTCCCCCTATATGATTGGGGAAGGATTATACCTGTTGTAGCGTTTGTTTCAACCATTAGTATCCCCAATTTATAATGGTACCCCAGGGTTTCTTAGACCCACGAGGCACACTAAACCACCATTTAGGGTTTTTTTTTTTCTTCCATCTTTTTTGCCAATGTCTGAGCTGCATCTCAGAGCCAGCTGGGATGTTTGGAAAGCAATTTTACATCAATAATTGGAATATAAATGAAAACTGAGGACTTTTTTGACCTTGAACTAATTTTTATTGTCATGACCTAATAATAGAAAATTATTCATACATATGTGTATATATAGTATGTGTATCTATATATATATATATATATATATATATATATATATATATATATATATATATATATATATATATATATATATATATATATATATATATATATATATATATATATATATATATATATATATATATATATACTGCTGCCTGCCAAGCTGAGGGATGAGAGATGGTGTGATGGAGGGTGGAGTCATCAGCAAAGAAATAGAGTATTTTTAGTGGAGGCTGAGAGATCATTGACGAAAACCAGAAAATGCTCAGGGCCAAGAACAGAACACTGCCTTGAGGAACTCCAGCCTGGACAGGAAGACGAAGAGAGAGAATTCCATTTAGAGCCACGCGTTGACTGGGACAGGAGAGGAATTCTGTAAGTCATGAGTGGAAATTGCCTTGGAAACAATAAGAAGAGAGTTTGGTGAGCAGTGCGGGATGCCAGACCATATCGAAAGCTCGTGATATGTCCAGGGACATGCCTCTGATGTCATGTCTGGCATTGTGGACCTCCATCCATTCTTGGGAAAGCAGAAGTAATATGTCCAGGGTAGAGTGACCTGGTCTGAAACCAAGTTGATGATTGGAAATCAAGCCATTGGAGAAGAGGAAGGATTTAATGTCTGAAGCGATGATGGATTCCATAACCTTGCTGATGGTTGGGAGAAGGCTAATTGGTCTGTTGTTGCAGGGATCTGTTTTCGCACCTTTTTATGCAGAGCGGGAATATTTCCTAATTTCCAAGCATATGACAGATAACCTTGAGAAAATGAGAGGGTGAATAGAACAAAGAGAGGGTGAGCAAGAGCAGCAGAGCAGGTTTGTTGGACACGTGGGCTGATGCCGTCTGGACCGGTTGCAGAATCTGAGTCGAGATTTGACAGCAAGCTCTCCACTTTGTCAGGAGAAAAGGACACAGAGCCCAGAAATAGATGGGTGCGACTGGGTAAGGTGGGTATAGAAAGCAATGGTTTTGGGACACAAGATTTAGGAGCAAATACGGAGTTTAGGCATTCAGCCTTTTCATGTGCAGTGACAGCTGTGCAGCCATTTGAGGCAAGGGAGGGGACGGAGGGGGAACATGGACCAAAAACAGACTCAACCAGATGCCACCAGGATTTGGACAAGGGAGACAGGTTTGAGCGTTCAGTTTTGAGATTTGAAAAATGTTGTTTCCTGGCTCTCCTGAGGGGACACACATACTTGTTACGAGCTTTTGGAAGAACCGAGATTACCTTCAGGAGGAGTTGCTTTACCTGAGGCAAAGGCAAGTTGTTTCAGGCAAACTGCTTCAACACAGACTTCAGTGTACAATGGGCGGGAGGAAGACCCGGGAGGTCTTCCTACCGGACAACTGAAGACGAGATGGGATAAATCTGTGCATGAGGGAGAGCAAGTTTCTTTGAAAAAATTCCCTGGATGAATTGATGTTGGAGAAAGTAAAAATCGGAGACCAGTCAAGAAATTTGATGGCTGCTTGAAGACCGTGCCAGTCGGCCCAAGTAACATTTCATATTCTTCGGCGATGAGGTGGCTCTCTGAGAACGGCCAGAGAGATATCCACTTTAGCAAGCATATGGTCAGATGAACTAATTGCAGCCAAAGAAGAACTGCATACATTTGCAAGGAAATTGGTCATAACCAAATCCAGAAGAGATGATGTACTATTGGCTGAGATCCGGGTCGGGAAGTTGACAGATTGTGTCAGTCCCAATGAGTCGCAGAAGTCCTTTGCTGAAGTGCAATGGCAGGTGAGAGAGGTACTCACACCAAACCAATTGGCATGATGACAATTGAAATAACCACATATGAGGAACAGAGAGTTGGGATGAGTGGATTGAAGTTGGTCTATGTTGTCTGCAATCGAGATTTAAATGGAGTCATCACTCTATGGTGGACATAACACACATAAAACAAGATGTGGGAGCGGAGAGGAAGCCAAAGTCAAAGGTGCTCCTGGGGGTGTGGTGGAGTGAGGGCAGTGCATGGAGAGAGATGAATGGAGTGTTTCATAAAGAGAGCAACTCCCCCACCAGGACAACGTTCAGGTCCATCATATCGGAGGAGGGAGTAACCTGGGAGATATACTCAGGAGTCCGGGACGTCTTGAAGGAGGAAAGTTCATGTTGAGCAGATTATGTCTGATTTGTCAATGGCAACCCGTTTGGAGAGATCTGTTAGGGCCCTGTCACACCTTGACGTTTTAGCCAGCAATGGCAACGTATAAAAATGGATGTAAAACGTTGGCGTACGCTGAAATTTTGATGTTTTTTTTAAGTTTTGGCCGTATTCATAACGTGTTGGTCGTATGCATTACATCTTAGTAACGGGCACAGAACGTTTCGTTGTGTTATTGATAACTTTTACCAACGAATGCTTAGCCTGTTGTCGGCGTTCACAACCTATGCCCAGCGATAGTTTAACTTACGCATAGCGCGCTAAACGTATCGCCGGCGAACTCGTGGCATAGCCTGTTAAGAACCTGCCGGACGCCGATTTGAATCATAACCGCCTGACAATTTGAAGTGTCAACATCGCAGTCACACCTTGACGATTTTGCCAGCGTATGCCGACCTATGAAAAATGTGTCTAAAACGCTGGCGCACGTCATATACGGTATAGGTAAGTTGTGTATACGTTAAGAGGAGCCTGGAAAACAATGAAGTACGCTGTCATATTACGTGGTACGTGTAATAGTCATGAAATTTCAAGCATGCTGAAAATTTTACGACGTACTCGGCATATGGCTAACACATTCCACATGCGTTGTCATATGTTCCTGTCACGCTCCGCGATCGTTTTCGAATGACGGACACACATTACTTGCAGGTTACTCATAAGTCGAAACACGTCAAGGTAATATTTAACATACCCGCAACCTAATTTTCAACCAATGGGTAACGTCCTTTTAACCTATGAGTAGCGTGCTCTGAACCTATGTTTAACGTGCTTGAAACCTATGAGTAACGTGCATTGAACCTATTTGTAACTTGCCTTGAACCAATGACTAGCATGCTATGAACCAATGAGTAACGTGCGTTTAACCTATGTGTAGCATGCTTTGAACCTAAGTAAAACGTGCTTCTAACCTTTGAGTAACATGCTATGAACCTATTTGTAACGTATCTAAAACGCACATTGTCGTATGTAGACAAATTAGATTGACATCTTCCGCACGACCACAGCACTTACTGAACATGTTTCTAACTTACATCTACCGTATAATGGCGTATTGGCAGCGTTAAGGGGAATTGGTATATACAAATGGGCTTCACAATAGGAACCCATCATTGATCCAGACTCCATGTTGAGTAGATATCAATGCCAATAGTATCAGTAGTAGTAATACTATTAGTTGTAGTTGGTGTGCGTGACAGTAGTAATAGTAGTAGTAGTAGTTGTAGTAGAAGCATTATGTCTATGTCAGTAGTAGTATGTGAGTGTGATGGGGAGGGTGTGGGTGATGATGGATCCTCTTATCGTCCACAAATAGGAGACTACTTTGCACCATTGTTCGGTTCTTTTCAGCAAATTTTTTTTCCTCATTCCCACGATGAAATATTTCTTTGTTTTACTTTGTAAAGTATAAAAACGACTTTGACAAATGCATAATGTACTAGTAATGAACACAGAACGCTTCGATAACTTATACATAAGGTATACCAACGATTGTTTATCTAATCGTGTTTTAGTCGTCCACAACCTATGCCCAACGATAGTCGAGTGTATGCATAGCGTAATAATTCCCAAGCACGTTATTCATAGGTTATAAATAAGTCACGGGTACCCTAAACATTATTTTGATGTGTTTCGACGTATGAGGAACTTTCAAGTGGCGTGTTGCGAAGTGTGAACAACTTTCGTGTAGCGTGCTTACAAAACGTTTAGTTACTCATAGATTAGAAATAAGTTTTGGGTATGCAAATGTTACCTCTACATGTTTCGACTTGTGAGTAACATACAATTAACGTGTGTCAACGATCGCATAACGTGCCTACAACTTATGGCCAGCGTAGCGGAACGTGTGAGCCAAACGCCGAGTACGTCGTAAAATTTCAAGCATGCAAAATTTTTTTGGACAACCAAAAAGTACAACGTTTTAAACCAGCGTAATACGACCTATGGTAGTGTTTTTCAGCGTGCAACTGACGTACATATAACGTACGCATAACGTATTGGATGTGTGCCAGCGTTTCAGACAAATTTTTCATAAATCGGCATACGCTGGCTAAATCGTCAAGGTGTGACAGCTCCTTTAGGTTAGAGCGAAGGCCCCGAATGTTGGAGGTTCACATCATGAAGGAAGATGATGGGGAGAAGGCTTTCATTGCAGGAGAAGTGAGGGGGAGTTTAAGATTAGGGAGGAGAGGAGGAGGAGGTAGGGAGATCTGTTGACAGTGTGTAGGAGATTGCAGAAGAGCTGGGGGTTAGAATGAGGAGCAGGACAAAAGGCGAGGTGGTGATGGAATGAGGCACAGGGGGAGGGAGTAATATGAGAGGGAAGTAGAAGATTCGAGGAGGTTGAGGAATGAGTTGGAAGAGACAGAGAGAGAGAGGGCGGGGGTAGAGGAGGTAGTTTTGGTGATGTGGGGGGACTTTGAAAAGGGGGATTGAGGGGGAGATTTGAGAGAGAAAGGTAAGGGGGAGATTTGAGGGAAAAGGTGTTGGGGGACCTTTATGGAAAAAGGTGAGGATTAAGTTTGGAAGGGAAGAGAGCGAAGTTTGCTTTGAGCAGAGAACGGTGGGCTGATTTGAGAGGGAGGGGTGAGGTTAGCTTTGAGAGGGAGGGGTGACAATGAGAGAAGGCATGTCCATGGGGGAGGAGGGAAAGTGTAGTGAGAGGGGAAGGATGAAATTGGGTAGTGGCATGTTGAAGAGAGCAGCTGGTGGGAGGGGGAGGGGGGTGGGATTCTGGGGAGGATGTCGGAGAGATCAAGCTGCGGTGCATCATTTGGGAATGTCAAGATCTCAGACCTTGATTTCGCAGTTGATGCAGTCATCTTTGTGGAGATTCTGGATATCCTTTGAGGATATCCTGAATGAAGAGTCGGAGCCACTGGGATTGTGGGTTTGCTTGGTCAAAGCTAAGATCCAGGCTTTCATTGACATCTTGGATGCTGCTGTCTTGTCTGTACCTGTTTGTGGTGAGGATGTTGAGGTCACAGAGAGATTCACTTACCTTAGCAGTGATATTCATATCTCTGCTGGCTGTGAGACAGAGGTCAACAGACATCTGGTTTGGGCCTGGGGATTCATGGATTCACTGGATCATGGGGTGTGGTGCTGTTGGTACCTGTGCAGGACTAAAGTCCGAGTCTTCATGTCTTTGGTGCTTTCAGTCTTGCTCTACGAATGTGAGACTTGATCTCTGACCAGGGATCCGAGACAGAGACTTCATTCCATTGGGACCAGGTGTCTTTGGAGAATCCTTGGCTATCGCTGGTCAAATGTTTTGTCCAACGAGCGGTTGCTGAGAGAGACTCAAATGAGATTTGTTACCTGCATAATCTCTGAGCGTCAGTTGTAGATGAATGGACATGTGGCTCATTTTTCTGGTGCTGATCCTGCTCACCAGATTCTCTCAATGAGGGAGCCTCGTGAGTGGAGGAGGCCAATGGGCTGACCACGTGCTTTGTGGTTACAGAAGGTTGATCAGCGTCTCAAGGAGATGGGGATGGGCCAGGCATCTCTGCCCGGGGGATGACCAGACTAAGGCCCCTGGAGTGCCGGCGGAAAGTGGATGCAGCGACGCGTTGCTCCGACGCATACTCCCACACCTGACCTGACCTTGATACGTTTAAACACATGAGGGGAGGTGTGAAATCATGGCGAGTGAAGAGAATGGAGAAAGGAAGAGCTGTTAGAGTTGGAATTTTTATCGGCGGAAAGATTGAAGATTCAATGCCGATTGAAGGATTGATTTGAAATCAGCCTTTTGAAGAGGAATAAAGAGATGGAATTAGAATGGAATAGAGTATTCATCAACGTAGAAAGAGGAAGTCAAAACATTAAAAAAAAAATCCAACCAGATTAACATGCCAGGTGGCATGTAGCTGGAACAAGATTATGGAGGTGTATGAAGGCAATTTGTTATATGGTAGGAAGGACTGTCTCTTATTTTCTTGATGTTAGGCCAGTTAGTGGTATTGAATAGGAAAAAGTTGAAGAAAAGATCGTGAAGGTATATGGTAAAAGTGTGAATGTAAAGGTGGATCAGCAAAAAGGAGAAGGGGGAGAGGGAGGAGGAGGAGGAGGAAGAGTAAGTCACGTGGTTACAGTATGGGAGGTGTAAAGTAAGTATGGAAAGATTTTTTTAAAAGAAATATATTTTATGACGTTAAACAGAGGCCTGGGAAGAATTGAAACAATGGTAAAGGGATTGTGGTGAAAGTAAAAGAGAAAAGACAAATAAAAACGAGGAGAAGGCGGCACGCCCTCAAGGAACCTGATATGAAAAGTCCGAAGAATACGCAAATTGTGACACGTTTTAAACACAAAACTGAACTAGAAACACACAGTAAACACGGAAACAACAAAAGAACAAATAAAACGCGACAAAAAAAAATAAATAAAAACGACCGGGAAAACTCGTCCTTGAGAAAGTCAGCAGACGATGAAGAACACGACCTAAGCTCAAGAACCGGAACCGGAAGTTGAATTTCATTCCTTGGAGCAACTGAACCTGCGGTATTTGCACGACTACTAGTATTGGTACTACCATTACTACTTCCACAAAAAATACTATTGCAATGCATAGCACGATTGCCCTATGACTTTGTACTGATGTGTTAACTTCTGATTGGTGACAGCAAATCACAATGCTGCACTACCTCTGCTTTGCTCAGATGAAGGGTTAAAGCCCGAAACGTCAGCTTCTCCTTTTCTTCCCAGGCTGGTTAACATTACAGTACCTCACTCAATGTCCTGTTGATTTCATCCATCGCTCCACTTGTCTGCTGATACAGAATGACTAGGCCTTCACCAGCAACACTAGTTCGTCCTTCGATTGCACTATGTTGTTCGTTTTCATTTGATAAAGAACTGGCACTTCCATAGTATTTGCCTTAATAGCCTTTTCCTCAACATTTTAAAACTCTTCAATAATGCATTCGTGTTTAATGAAATGGTATGCGTGAGATTGAGGACTGGGAGAAGCTGCGGAAGGTGGAGAGGTGCTTGTGATATCAACGTTTTTGAAATTGGGACTTTTCTGATGACTGTAAGTTTAAGAGAATTTGCATGCATGGGTCAGAGAAAGAGAAACGGAGTTGGAGTCGTATTGAAGGAGAAGTGAACAGGGAAAGTACTGGAAATGAAGAGAATTGGTGATAGATTGATCCTGGTGAAGTTGGTGCCAGAGAATGGACTGGTGAATACAATATCGGTGTACGCACCACAAACTGGGTGTTCAGACCAGGAAAAAGGCATTTGGAGAGCAGTTAGAATATTGTACCGACCTCGTATGCCTGGTGTTGGCTTAATGGCTCGGGCGGCAGGCTTGGGATTCGAGGGTCCCAAGTTCAAATCCTGCTCAGCTGTTGAATTGATACCAGGTGGGGTTGACTTAGCCTGTCATCCTTCAGAGGTCGGCAAAATGAGTATCAGCTTGCTGGGATGATTGAGCCATTCGAATATCCTGCGTCAGAGCGGCGACCCATCCAGGATTGTGTCCAATAGCCTGGGAGACTGCTTCGGCAGCACCGATGCTCTGTACAGAGTATGGTCCCAATGGATATATGGAT